>NC_057887.1:23011193-23386193 GCF_019740435.1 Gambusia affinis
ATAAATTTGACTTTGAGTTTATGGCAGCTGATTCCAAAGTGACCAGGTTTAAGACCTTCAGAATGTCTCAGGGTTCAAATGAGATCATTTCACTTTACCAGACACAGGCGCTGGAGAGACTTTGGGCTGCAGCCTGTTTCCCTGCGCCATGAACGGGTTGTTCAGCCTGAAAACACAAACAACCAGTGAAGACAAATCAGCAGCAGAAAACCTGAGACATGTTAGACATTAATTCACCAACCCGAACGTGTTTGGCTCCTCCACAATCTTCATTTTCCCAGCCAGTCCGAGGCTGACTGGATGGAAAAAAGACAAATCGATTATCTAATAAAAGTCCAGATATTTGTATGCTAAAAATTAAGAATGAAAAACTTACAGAAAAGCGAAACACAAACAAGCCACGTCCTCAATAAAACATATATTGTGCTATTTAAACTCCACATGATGGATTTTTGGATGAATAATCGCTACATTTCCGGTTCCTTCGTCTGTTGTGTCAAGTGGTCGGTCACGTGACAAAAAATAACCCCAGAGAGCATGCGCAGTGTTCCCAGGCTGCAGTGCGGCGTGTTTTACACCATGTAAAATGAAAGGGTGGATTAAAAACTTAAAATTGAGAGGAGACGTTTGGATTTCTGGAAGTTTTATGAGCAGATGGAACTGAAAACCTTTTCAGAAAAGAAAATTTAGAGGCCGCGGCTCGCCAAGAAGCTGCTTAGTGTTGATATTTTAGCGGACAGCGTCTGAAAATAGATTCCAGGTCGCAACATGGGGCGAAAGAAACCAGGCAAGTTTGTGCGACCAGACAGCAAGGGCAAAGATAAACGGCATAAAATGAAGGGGAAATCATTGGAGACGTTTACTGAAGAAATGCACTCTGCTTTGGAAGGTAACAAAAATGCGTTTCACGTCTCTTATCATAATCATGTTTTCTTCACTGATTATTTCTTTTTTCGAAAACTAACTTACCAGATTGTTGCAATTTGTATCTACTAAAAGAGCTTATTATAAGTTAATTTCTTAATACATGTGACATGTTTATTTTAGATTGTAAAATAAATGAAATAAACAGTATTGGTGAAAAAATACTCCTTATGAGCGAAATAATCACCCATTGAAGCCAGTACTTATTTATAAATATTAAGGAAGTATTAACTTAAAGCAAACTCCTATATCTTGAAAGTTACTTGTAATTTAGTTTTGTCTTATTTCAAGTGTGCTGAGATATTTACACCAAAAAGATCAAAATTATTTGGTAAGATTTTGCAATGTTGCAGGTTTTGTTTGGAAAAACTTATAATCATGTGTTGTTTTTCTTCCACTTGACAAATATATGTTAATGGAAGTTGCTCTGTCAAAAATATCATTAAAACAAATTAAATTATGACTATTAAATTTTTTTTATAGATTACAACATTTAGAATATGAATTACATTTCCCAGTCATCCAGTCATCTAGATGTTATTTCTGGTGAAGTGAAGCGTTCCCTGCGGACTCTCCTGGTTTTGTTCCGTCCTTCCAGCCGGCCTCCACCCAGAGGAGGGAGCGGACGCTCCGCAGGTGAAGCTGCCATGTCCCCTGGCCATGTGGGAGTTGGGTCACTGCGATCCCAAACGTTGCACCGGCAGAAAGCTGGCACGGAAAGGCTTCGTACGCAACCTGCGCCTCAACCAGAGGTTCAGCGGACTCATCCTGAGTCCCATGGGAACCAAGTATGTGACGCCAGCAGACAGGTATGCAAATCAATAATGATCAATACCGCAAATATCAAATGGATTAACAAATACAAATGTATGAACAAACTGATCCAGAAGGCCAGTAACTTCATTGGAGTGGAGCTGGACTCTCTGACGGTGTCAGAAAGGAGAATCCAGTCCAGGATGCAGGATGACGAGTCTCATCCGCTCCGCTGGCCGGAGACCGGAGCGCCTTCAGCTTCACTGGGCCACAGAAAGTCATTTCTGCCTGTTGCCGTCAGGCTTTACAATGACCAAGTCTGTGCTAATTGATTCAAATTTTTTCTGCGCTCATTTATAGATTATTGATTAATATATTGGATGTGATTGCTTGTTATTTATGTATTTATTTGTTTGTTTATATTTATTTTGAAATTCTCACTCTTAGGTATATATATAATTTACAAACTTTGTATTTATTACCAAAGATGGAGTGACTTTCATCCAATAGGAATTTCCCCTTTGTGATCAATAAAGTATATTCTATTGTATTACAGAGAGATTGTGGCTCAGAACGGCCTGGCTGTGATCGACTGTTCATGGGCCAAACTGGACGAGACGCCGTTCAGTAAGATGGTGGGCAGCCACCCCAGGCTGCTGCCGTACCTCGTCGCCGCAAACCCGGTCAACTACGGCAAGCCCTGCAAACTGTCCTGTGTCGAGGCGTTCGCCGCCACGTTCGCCATCGTGGGTAAGAGTTTAGACTGCAGTGATCGACAGGAGGGCTGAAACGAAAAATAAGGCAAAACTGTATATAAATACATTTTGCACTTACAATAAAAACACCTTTATCTAAATCTGTTTAAGCTTCGAATGCTGCAAATAAAATGTTTTTCTCTTATTTAAAAAAGAATTAAATTGTTTGTTTGCATCTTTTAATGTACCTAATAAGTTGAATTAGAAATCTGCAGAATGTGCCCATTTTTTTAGCCGATTAATCAATAGAATAATCAATAGACTAATCATCAGCTGCAGCCTTGATCAACAGAGAAGTGACTGTGTTGCAACACTGGAAACGTTTTAGCTCTCCATCAGTACACTGCAGGTGTTTGTGGTTTGCTGCAGGGTTTGAGGAACTGGCGGTTCTCCTGTTGAAGAAATTCAAGTGGGGGACGGTGTTTCTTGACCTCAACAGAGTTCTTCTTGACCGCTACGCTGCGTGTCACTCTGAGGAAGAGCTGCTGTCTGTGGAGAAGGAGTTTCTCACGTCCAAACCGGAAGAAGATGATTTTGGTAAAAAACGGGGGAAATTATTTATCTCAGCCTTATTTAATATTTACTATTTATTGAAAAGTCTGAGTTTTCTGAAGAACTAAAGTAATATTGTTGTTTTCTGTTTAAAATATGATTTTAAGATTTCACTTTATTTATTGAGTAAAAGTATAAAAGGGGCAAATTGGCTTTTTTTTTATCTTCCCATCATGCTTCAGTGTTTTTCCTTCATCAAAAACAAACCTGAAGTGTTGCTTTGATTCTTTTTTGCATGGTTCAGAAATCCTCTAATCTCCATGGCAACCATTTAACTGTTAAAACGCCTGAATGGACCTAGCCCCGCCTTTGAGGCACAGCTCCTCCCCCTTTCATTTCCTCCAGACTAGCCAACAGCAATTAGCAAACAGCAGTTCATTATAGGAGCTGCTGCTCAGAGCAACACTGGTAAAAAAAAAAAAACATTAGAGGGTTAATGGAGGAGCCATGTTGCCACGACTTCCTGGAGGCGGAGCTTCAGAAAGTTTTCTTGGCCTTATTTGTCAGAAAGCTTCTTGGCCCAATTTCAAGGAGTTGAATTATAAAGTCAATTTTTCTTAAGTCATATTTGATATGTGCATCATTTGATTGAGCTCTAAAATGGTGCTGTGTGCCTGGGAAATGTAAGAGGTTTATAATTTTTAGTAAAAACTTGTTTAATTGTTTTGTTTTTGTTACAGACCCATTTGATGTTAACTCCGGAGTGGAGTGTAGAAATCTCAACAGACCTCTGAGGTAAACGCTTCATAGCGTTGAGTAGATTCAGATTTAGCCACAAACATGTTAAAGTTCAGATAAAATGAGTTAAGCAGTGGAGAAAGTTGTGTGATGCTACAGCAGCTTGATATCCTGACCTGCTACTATTATTGGTTTTCTTTGGTGCCACAGCAGAATAACATTTGGTTAAGCTGCTACCTGAAGCACTCCACACCAAAACAATGCAATAAAACCTGATGGTGAAGATGTTCAGGGGCATAAAGACCTGCCTGCTTGTTTTGATCTATAATATTTTGGGATAACTGAAAACTGAGATGCATAAACTGAAAACTTTAGAAAGTTTTTGGTGATTTTAAATTTTATATTTTATATAGATATAAACAATTCTGGGTCATTTCATTTTCTTGTGTAACATAACTGTTCTTTTCTGGTTTTGTTATGAAATTTAAGCCTAAGCCAATTTACATTGAAAATAACTATTTTTTATGAGTATTTTTAGTTAGATGAAAAATCCAGTCTTAGTCCTGACATTAAATTGTGCTTTCTGTGTTTAGTGTTGCTGAAGATGATGATTCCAGTGAAGACAGCGACGCATCAGAAGAAAACGAAGAGCCTGAAAACACAGAAACCAACGAGTCGACACTTTCACAGCATCAAGATGAAGATGAAGACCAATAACGTTTTCCAGAAAAGACTAGAAAATCCCCTATTTTTATTTGTATAGTACATTTCAGTAACAGCACAATTAAACGTTGGAATACTGTAAATAAATTAAATTAATTAAAGATACAATGATTTTCAAACTATGAAGCTATTGTGTTGAAAATGGAAAATGTAGTTTTTTGTAGCATGTAGAAACCATGTAGACGTAAACTACATGAGACTGTAAAAGTGAATTATTTAGAAAAAAACATCAAATCCACCATTATTTTCCCGGTTCTGTTAATATCAACAGTGAATACATAAATTCACCAAAATTCCTTGACTTATTAAAAATAAAAACTATTTATAGCAAGTTTTATCAACTAAAATCAACTTTCTTATGTGTGTATGAAGCTAACTGAAGCTAACTACTCCAGATTCCTTGGGGTAAAAAAGATGAATGTCATCTGCATAAAAATAGAATATTTAAAACCAATTTTTTGATTTAAGTTTTATTTGATTTGTAAGAGCAATTTTAATTTTTTTTTTATGCATCTGGATCACACTAGGAGTGGTCCAACTTAGGAACTACATTATTTAGACTTCAAATCTGGACTAGATTGTTGTACACTAATAGCCTTTTGGTTTGTTTAGCTTTTGTTTGATTTGTAAATGTTTAATAAAGTATAGTACATCATACGTATTTAAAGCGTTTTAGGCATCTAGAACTGGTCCACAACACTTACACTCTTTAAAAACTTGGCTTGATTTTTCTAATATTTTAATAGTGAAATATTTAAAAAACAATTATTTGATTTGTGAATTTTAAATAAATTGCATTTTTAATATGTGTTTGGATCACATTAGAACTGGTCTAACTCAGGAACTACATCACTTAAAGTCTTCAAATCATGACTAGTTGTTGCACACTGATAGCTGAATAAATAAAACCCAGTTCCAGTGTGTGGTCCAAGCAGTTTGCAGGCCACATGTTGTGTGTGAATATGATCGAGCCTTGAGCTGTAAAGTTCAGCGGGTTGTTCGTGGCGGTGGGGGCGGACACTGACACGGCAGGACTCTCCTCTGCTGTCCTGCGGTAACATTGTTGTGGAACGACGTCACACCTCGAAAATGAAGGCACGGAGGCAGCCATTACTGGAGCTTCTCTAATTATTTTATTCCAAATAAATACTCACGGAAAACTCACATGGCAAGAGCTACAAGTCAGATGGTAAGTGTTAAAACTTCCCGAGAGTGGGTCTTCGAAGCCGGTGCGCGGATTGTGGCGTGTAGAAGCTGGATCAGAAGAAGTAGTTATCTGCGGCCTTCGCCTATAAAACATCGCTGTGACTCACTAGCATCGTTAGCGTCGCAGGGTTTAAGCTATCATAGGCTTTCCGGCTTTTGGATTAGTCCATGACGACCTGCTTTTTAACGACCTCTGAAGCAGATAATTACTCAAGAGTGTATAATAGTGTGTTTTGAAACTGTATGGGACTATTCCCCCCTGTTGGGGAATGGACGGCTAGTCTTAGCGTTGGTTCGCGCTTTCGACCGATACTCCACTTGCTAGCAAGCTAAAGTTAGCTTTAGTGCGTTCAACCTTTCTCTAGAAGGTACTATTTTTGTGTCAATTTCGTGGTTTTTGATTTACGGTTTTAAAGGTTCAACAGAACAAGCTACATAAGCAACATAAAGCGCGTTGAGAATCAGTATCTGAACACAGCAGATGGGTTTGAAGTTGGTTGCTATGCTAAGCTAGTTAACTGTTAGCATCAAGTTTGTAACTTGCTGTCAGTGATGACCGGTGCTTTGCCGAAAAAAGCGCCCCAGTCGTTCAAAGTATCACCGTAATGGGAATAGCCTTTAAATGCAGCTAGAATCACAAGTTGGATAAAGTTAGACATGTCAGTTTGAATTGTTTATGTTCGTATACATTAGGAACACTTCCTTCTACCACTATTTACTGCTTCACGTGCACGCAGTCATTTTTATGACACGTATGGGGCGCTTTTCTATAGAACTACTGCTGTTTTCCAAAGAACATCGGCTTTATTTGGTAAGATAAGCAAATGCTAATGCTAGCCTGTTAACAGGGCTTGGTTAGCATGGAAAGTTCGCACAGGCTAGTTGTTACCAAAGTACACATAGATAGGAAAATGTTGGTTCACGGCTGTATACCAGCTATTATGTTGACTGACTCAGTAACAGACAGTCTGTAGGTTATTTCACGGACAGTTGGCAATAATAGTCAAGTCCGGAATGGGCAGCTAAAGGCCACACCTTGCTTTTAAATGGAGAGAAGCTAACCGAGCTAAGAGCTAAAAAAATATATATACATATATATATACTAATAGTTGCTTTTGATTCGCATGTTCCGAACAGCTGCCGCTGAAATAAACAGCAAATGCAGAGGTTAGAAAGCACTATAAGTGACTGTTGGGTTCATGTCAGTTGGTGGGTTTCACTTTTTGTTTCATTGTTTTAGTTAAAATATAAAATCTTGGTGTGTTGTAAGCTGCTGCTGTTCTATGAAGAAAGACCTTGACATCGGGTGGGACCACCAAGCCAGGAAGCAGCTCCTTGGTAGTTATTTGTTTATCAACACCAGACTTTGTCCCTAATATATCAGGGTGAAGTCTTGGTATACAAGTTTGTAATATTATACCCAGTTTGTGAACAGTTCTTTTTTTTAAAAAATACAATATTTTAAAAAAAATACTGATTAGACTCAGTTCTCCTTTCATGGGTTTCTGAATGTCATTGATTTTAAACTCCTGTTTGATTAATAACTATATTGTATTTGAAGCCCAACTCCATAAATTGAGGTTTTATTCCAGTTTGTAAGTTTCAGTTTAAAACTTTAATGCCTTTCAGTGTTGAATTTTATGTATTTTAGTTGCATGTTAAAACCATCAAGTTCCTAAAAGTTTACCAGATTGAGTCTGGATCACCCTTCTGTAGGACTGGAACAGAAAGATGAGCAGCAGGTTCAGTTATTGAGTAGTTTAGGGTACCATAGAAAATGAAAACATTAAATAAATATCTGCATTTATCCATTCAAACATACAAATATTTATGCCTAATTTTGATGTGTTTATTTAAAGAAGAAAAAATACTTTCTTAGTTGTTGAGCATTGATCAGATCTGATATCTGGTTTGTTATTCATCTGAAGTCAGAATATTGAAATGAATATTCTGACTTCAGATGAATAACAAAATTGTAAAAGTTGAATAAAATTAAACTTTTATTCAAATAGTTGAATAAAAGTTAATTTTATTCAAATTAAAGTTGAATTATTGCAATTCAACTTTTATTTACTTTATATTTGCTGCAAAAAATCAGGAAAACATTAGATTGAGAGGAAACCTGACAAATTTTACTGGACGATAAATTGTTCCAGAAATTATTGGAGTAAATGATAATATTGTCATTTTGAAGTATTTTATTAAGTTCACCCTCCAATAAACTGATTTTGTGCCGAACTGGAAGACATTTTAAATATTAAATTTTGATAAGATGTATGCTCAACTGCGAAAGTTTTTATATTTAATTTTTAATTAATTTTTTTTTTCCTTTTTTTTTTTTTTTCCTCTGAAGAGTTTTTGTGGTGCTAGTGGCTCGTATTTTTGTGACAGTTGGCAGACAGGAAAGAGAGCGAGAAGACGGGGGAAGACATGCGGCAAAGGTCGTCGGGACCGGGAGTCGAACCCGCGACGTCCGTGTCGAGGATTAGGGCCTCCAGACGTGGGGCGTGTTAACCCCCTGCGCCACCACAGCACGCTCCATATTTATTTTTTTACATTGAAAAGAGATTACTAGTTATGTTGCAAAGAATACATTAATTGCATAATAATTTAAAATTGGCTCAATAATTTACATTTGATTTATTATTTGTCTTTTTCTACCATAAACTGAATGATAAAAGGTTTCAGTCTGGTGTTTTGGTCTCAGTTAAATCTTTTTGTTGAAGGACAACTTTGTTTACAGAAACTTCATAATTTGTTTTGTTTTATTTTTGATATTAAAATGTCTTCCGATTCCAGCGTTAAATGTTTATCATTTAAAGTTTATTGATCTCTGAGAATGTCTTCTTGCATTATTGTGCTGTTATTAATTCCCGTTATATTATTTGAAAATTGTCTCAAAACTCAGTATTATCACTTGTCGCAATAATTTCTGAGACAGTTTCTTTCAGGAACATTGTCATGGTGACAGGCTTTTATTTTGAAGTGAATAAATTATGAAACCCAAGAAGTTTTACAGTAGCAGATGCCGACGTCCAGCTGATTGGATGTTTTCTGTTGTTCCAGTATGATGTTGTGCCCATTCAGCCCAACGTTGCCATCTGTTCCTGCTCACATCCATCAATGGCCAGAAACCACCCTGACTCCTGTTCGCCACTCGCCATCCCGAGCACAAGCAGCAGTCACTGCCCCAACATGGAGCCCTGCGCCGTAGGAGCACCCAGCGGCCCCCAGAGCGCCGACGCCCGGGCGCAGCCGGCCGCCCAGACACTGCAGCCACGCAAGAAGAAGCCTGAGGACTTCAAGTTTGGCAAGATTCTGGGAGAGGGCTCCTTCTCAACGGTACGGCAGCTGAATTCCTGCTTCTGTTTTTAGGGTTGATGTTGCTACATGCTGGCATTCTTTTGATTAATGAGTCATCCTCAGTTCATCTGAGGTGAATGCGACAAAGTTTTTTTTTTTTTTAACTCTTTACTTTGGTTGGTGCAGCTGTTAAAGTGTGACTTTTATTGAAAATATGTTTTTGCATATTTGTTAAAACTGTCATGATGTTACAGTTTGTTGTGAAACAAATATTCAGTGAAAAGATCAATCTTCTCCTCCTGTCTGAACTGCTATTGCTGTCTGAACAAAGGCATCAAAAACAACCAATCAGAGCCAGGAGGCGGGGCTTAGCATTATCAATCAATCTCATGTACTAAATATGCTAACGGAAATGGCGGAAAACTGTTTATCCGCAGTCAACTGCCATGCTAGCTGTCTTTAACATTAACAAAATTATCTGCTGTTCCTCAGCTAGCATGGAAGGCTAGCCTTTGGTGAAGAATTTGCTATGATTCAGCTACAGGATAGCAATATTATATTCTATCGCAATAATTTCTGGTAGAATTTATTGTCCAGCAAAATTTATCATGACAGGCCCACTGGTTGCCAGAATGCTAACGGCTATAGCCAATTATTAACCAAATGTTAGCATTTTCTGCTGCGCTGCAGTTAGCATAGAATGTTAGCATTCTCTACTAGCTACAGCATTGCAGAGAACGTCATAAATGCTAAAGCTGGTTAGCATGACAGCGGATAAACAGGAGTACATGAGGTGATTGATAGCACTAAGACCCGCCTCCTGGCTCTGATTGGTTGTTTGTGGTTAGCATTGGGAGAAGGCAGAGGAGTCTCGTACCAAACTGTGACATTTTCAACAAATACTTAAAATATTCATATATATTTTCTAAAAGTTACAAACTGCAACTTTGATGTTTTTTAATGTTTTTCCTGTTTTTGTTCCTCAGGTTGTTCTTGCAAGAGAGTTGGCCACAGGGAAAGAATATGCAAGTTAGTAATAAGGCAACCATTAACTGAATGTTAATCTTCTAATAAAAATGGACAATGTTTTAAATATTTCTTCTTTTTGTCTTTCCATCAGTTAAGATTTTAGAGAAGCGCCACATTATGAAGGAGAACAAAGTCCAGTACGTGAAAAGAGAACGAGATTTGATGTCAAATCTTGATCACCCGTTCTTTGTAAAGCTCTACTTCACATTTCAAGACGATGAGAAGTTGTGTATCCTTTCATTGGCTGCCGGATCGTTTTCAGAGACGCACCTCGCTCATTCTGATGCTGCTTTAAAAGCATTCTGGATATTTTTCTCTTGTTTTTCTGCAACGGTCAGTTAATAATTACTTATGTTGGAACAGAGGTGATGTCACACTGTGTGAGAAATGAGTCACTGTAAAACTGACTTTTTATAATTATAAAATGACCGGTTCTGGAGCTTATAGTAACAGTGAGTGTGGTTAGTTTTAGTTATTGTGTGTTTGCTCCCTTGGTAACTGAACTCTGGGGTTTCTGGAAGGATAAAACAGCAACATTCAGCCTTCCTGTTATCTGCTGAAGTAATTTTCAAGCAATCTTTGTTCTTTGTCCAACTTCCTTAAACATCTCACTGACCCTGAATTTAGTAATTGATTAATAATTTCCTGGAGAATAATTCAAGTAAGCCAAATATGTACACTTTGCATTCAGAATTTAAAAAGTTAGTTTGTAAATATGCTCTGGCTAGAAAGTAGCATAGTTTAATCTTCATTTGCTCCACATTTATTTGTTAAAAAATTAACTTGTTCTATTAAATAATTAATTGCTTAATCTAAAAAATAATCCCAGATTAGCAGTATTGATGTTGAGTCGAGAAGACAGGACTAAGATTTTGATTTTATAGTTTGTTTTTTTTAGTTGCAGATGCATCCTTTGCTACAAATGATTAAACATTTCAGCATTTTAGGCAATAAAATGTTTTTTATTATTTAAAAAAAAGTTGAATTATTTATTTGCATTTTTATGTATTTCAGATGTACAAATTAACTTTAAATGACAAATCTGCAAAATGTGTCAATTTTAAAAAAATCTGACTAATAATTTGATATTAAAATATTTGTTAGCTGCAGATTGGAAAATTGGGACCAATTTCTTCAAACCTACTAACTTTAAGTCGTCTTTTCTCAGTAAAAACATCCGTACTGAAGATGGTTGTTATTGGTACAACATAGTAGCGTACCAATAAGAGCACCGCCATTTAAACTTTGAGAAAATTTACAAATTTAAAGTTAGTACATCTTAAACAAGTCATTTTTTTCTCAGTAAAAACATCCGTACTGAAGAGAGTTGTTATTGGTACAACATGGTGGCTCTTCGTTCTGTTGATCAGAAAGTTGTTTTTTATTCCATCAGATTTCTCTGGATTTTCAGCTGTTTGCATCACCTGCTCAGATGACACTAAAGTTTTCCTTAACAGACGTTTTTATAGATTTTGGTCTTAGCTACGCTAAGAACGGGGAACTGCTAAAATACATTCGCAAAATTGGTTCGTTTGATGAGACCTGTACGCGGTTCTACTCGGCCGAAATAGTTTGTGCTCTAGAATATTTACACAAAAAGGGGATAATTCACAGGTAAGGATCTGCTCCTGTGCTCTCTGCTCGTATTTGAGTCTGTACAGTTTTTAATTAATTTTTTTTTTTTTATTTCAGAGATTTGAAACCAGAAAATATTCTTTTGAATGAGGAGATGCACATCCAGATAACAGACTTTGGAACAGCGAAACAGTTATCGTCTGACAGTAAACAAGGTAAAACCAAACAGAGGAGTTTGTTTCAACTCCCACATCCTGCAAAATGAGTCAAAACACATTTTATACATTAACCAACATATTCATACTGCATATACATCGAAAGGTGCGTTTAAATATTTTCCAAATCAACAAGACCCAGTTCAAACTCTGACAAGCTAAATGGAAATAAAACATAGCTAGATGCTAAACACAAACCTTTCAAAATAAAGGCCAAACTTTGCTCAGTTACGCCTGTCAAATGAGTGATTACAGGAACATCATAATCCATTTTATTTCTGGTTTTGGTTGTGTTTTTTTTAATTTTTTTATTTCTGTTTTATTAATTTTGTTTGGCTGTTTGATTTTGAATATTTGAAAAATCTTCCACTTCTACATTTATTGGACTTTTAGAGGGAAAGCCTAAATTTTTATGCTATTATCGTTATATTATTTGAAAATGGTCTCAAACAACAATATAAGAGTTAATTGCAATAATTACTGGGACAGTTTACCATCCAGTAAATGTGAAACTTCTCTTCATGTGAAACTCTTTGAATCAGCAGGCAAAGAAAAATAAAAATTAGTTTTTATAACAGGAAGCCAAAAACATGAATTCAGCCCCATCCCTGCTGTTTCATGGTCACAATAAAATCAGGTTTTCAGAAAAGGAAAAAGGAAAGCACAAAAACAATGTTTTTGTTTTGGATGGAGTAGAGTGTGATTATCAACCTGGTGGCTGAGCTAGCGTCACAGAAAAGGCTTCAAAATCAGTTTTTAACGGTTGTTTTTGTTTTGTTTTTTGTTTTTTGTGTTAAATATCTGGAAAACTGCCCAACTGCTTTGTGACTTTTCCTGTTTTATTTAGTTTTCTCTTCACATTGTTTTTTTTTTTTTTTTTTTTTTTTTGAGGAAGCCATAAAACTGCAGTTTGAGTTGCCCAGTAGTTCGTTGCCAGGCAACCATAGTGAGTTGATTAAACTAACCTAGCTTAGCTGGCAATGTGAGTTTGAGCGGCTAAATGCTTTTCTTTGCTTAAATTATTTTTATTTTATCTTTTTTCAAAAAAATTTCTCAGAGGTTTTGCGGCGCTAGTGGCTCGTATTTTTGTGACAGTAGGCAGACAGGAAAGAGGGCAAAGGTCGCCGGGACCGGGAGTCGAACCCGGGATGTCCACGTCAAGGACTAGGGCCTCCAAATGTGGGGCGTGCTAACCCCCTGCGCCACCACAGCACGCCCCGTTTTTGCTTAAATTATGTGTGTAAATAACGAGTATAATGATTTTAGTGTTAGTCATGCGTTATCATGACTGTTTAATGTGTGTGTTGTTGTGGGTGATATTTCTGAAGTAAATACCGTTCTGGGCGCAAGCCTGCAGATTAGCCACATGGCTAACCTGCTCCTGTTATTGGGCTAAAAATGTGTCTTGTTGCGTTCTTCTATGTTTACTGCTGGTTTCGGGTGCAGCACAGAGATTGTTATCACTGTAATGCAGTACGAGTCGTTGCACTGATTCAGCACCGGAAGTAACCCATTTGGATTTTCAGAATAAAAGTCCGGTTCATTACAAGAAATGTTACGTTAACATGGACTGTAAATTTACATATAATAGAAATATGAGACTGTAAAATCAGATTTGCTTAAGCTAACTGGCAATAGTTGATGGTTTTATTAACTTAGTTGTTTTTGATGTTATTATAGGAATCCCATCAATACCATATATCGGTGTTTTTCAGTCAGAACAGTTTTTCCCCCTTCAAGCTCAATTACAGACCAGCATTTAGTAAGTGAAGGAAAATGTTCAGCAGGATATTAATATGTAATTTGTTCCTATACTTTTCATCGCATTTAACACCAGATGAGTCAGAGATAGCAGCAGCCCCAACTCCCCATCCCAGCGTAGCTCCTCCTCCCTGTTCCAGTGAAAGAGGTGAGACAAAAACCAAAAACAAACCATCCTCCTCCTACCACTTCCTGTTGTCTTCTTTGTTGTTTTTGCCAGTAGTAACACCCGGATGTTGATCACGTGACGCGTTTGTGAAAATGTTTTCATTGCAGTTTTGCGACATGCATCCATTTTGATATTGCTAAAAAGTCAACGCAGAAACTTCCTATCAAACGTTTTTCAGAACGGCTGTATTTATTCTTGTAATTTCAATTTGTGCAGTTCTGTTGTTAATGGAAACGCAGTTTCTGTCTCTTTTATCCCTTTTCCAGTGACGTAACTTAACCACACGACAGAGTGTTGAATGGAGCGACTCTGGTTGTTCCCAAGTTGTTTTTGCTAATAAAGCCACAGCTTCTTATTCAAAACGAGTTATTCTGTCTGTGGAAGTAGCCCACCTAGTTGGGCTCATAATTAGCGGTATTAGGTAGCTTAGGAACTGACCCAGACCTTCTCCTAGCGTGAAATCTGCCTGAATTCACACATCATGATTTATCTCACTGTGTGAGAAACTGCGTTTTCCATGACACTGCAGCAGACTCGTACAAAAGTCTAGATGCTAATGAGTTTTGTTCATGCTAGGCTACATAATGGAGCATCTTTTTCCAGGGTTTCTAATAATTAGCTGGGTATCTTCTCCTTAATGCTAACTATCTAAGTCTCATGTCCTCTTCTGGTTTACCGTAAAATTACAAGCTTGTAATTTTACGGTAAAATTACAAACTCCGTCTGTTTGTGGAGAAACTTCTGACCATTTTTACTCTGAAATCTATTGAATAAAAATGATGTTAAGCAACTAGACGTTTTCTGACGAGGTTCACAGGAACAAATAGGATGTTTTGACGTGACATCATGGCGGATTGAGCTGCTTCTTGAAGAATGTTGCAGCAGTTGCAAAAGATGAATAATATAATACTAAAAGAGTGAAGGCTACTCGGTAGCTCCTGGCTACCTCTAAATGTGGCGAGCCAGCCAGGAGTTACTGAGCAGCTGGTTAAGTTTCTGTCTGGACTGGAGGTTTGGAAACGGTGAGTATCCCACCTTAGCCTCCATGTAAGTTACAGACAGTATTAAAATAATCCAGTTTGATCCTTTCGATTAGGTTTAAGTATGAAATATCATCACTGATCTGGACACTAGATTCAACACCCCTGAGGAACTCTGTTATTTTAAAGTTTGGGTCTATTAGTGAGGAGAATCCTGTTTGTGTGCCAACTAGGTATTAAGAAGTATACCAGAGATTTTACATCTGAGGAAAAATGAAATAAGACACCTGAAAACAACGTATGCTGCCACTTCCAACCTTTCTCTAAATGTGATTACAAAACGCTTTTGGGGAAGTTCACCTCGTTTTAGACACACATTGGCTAGGACTGTTGCTGAGGAGAAATCTTTCAGAAAACTAAAACTGATTTAAAAAGGAAAAAAAATAAGGTTCAGGATGTCTAGAGACAGGCTGTGCACGCTCTGTTCATAAAAATGTTTTTGTTTTTTTGCAGCAAGAGCAAACTCCTTTGTTGGGACAGCGCAGTACGTGTCTCCAGAGCTGCTAACAGAAAAATCAGCCTGCAAGAGGTGCTTTTCAAAAATATAATTTGATTCTTTTCAGATTTTAAGACTTTCTTGCTTAAATATATATTTTTTGTTGTTTTTCTGTTTTATGTGCAGCTCCGATCTGTGGGCTTTGGGGTGTATTATCTATCAGCTGGTAGCTGGTTTACCACCATTCAGAGCTGGGTAAGAACGCTTAGCTTTTAATTTTTAATTTTATATATATATATATATATATATATAACCAGTTACTCTTGAAACACAAACCAGTTAATCCAGATTGGTTTCCAGTTGGACTACAACCGTTTGGTGAACATACCAGTTGGCTTAGAGCACAGGTGTCAAACTCCAGGCCTCCAGTCGCTGTCCTGCAGTTTTTAGATGAGCCTCAGGTGCAAAACACTGGAATGAAACGGCTAAATTTCCTCCTTGTGTAGATCAGTTCTCCAGAGCCTTAATGATCTAATTATTCTGTTCAGGTGGTGCAGCAGAGGCTCATCTACAGGTTTCAGGGCAGCGGGCCTCCAGGACTGGCTTACAGGGAATTTACACTGCAAAAACACAAAGTTATACCAATCACTTTTGGTCTAGTTTTTAGTTCAAACTTGAAATAAGGAAACCAATTTAAAAGTAGGAGCTTGTTTTTAGTCAATAATTCTTTAATATTAATAAAAACTGCTAGTTCCACTGGCAGATTATTTAACTTATAATATGGGGAAAATGTGTTATAAGTGAAATAATCTGCCGGTGGAACTTATTTTTTAATAATATTTCTATTAATTTTAATAGATTTTAAATCTATTAATATTTTTATTCTATCTTGCTAAAGTAACTTTTGAATTAGTTTAGTCTTATTTAATGCGTACAAAGATATTTGCACTTAGAAACTGGACTAAAATCACTTGGTGAGATTTTGTGTTTTTACAGTGTAGGGCCGCTGCTACTAATGTGTCGCACTTAAAAAAAACCAGACACATTTATCTGATTTGAAAAATTACATATTTTTATTGTATAAGTGTAATAGTGGTAAAACAAGAGCTAAGAAAGGAAACTGTTTTTTTTTTTTTTTACTTCTCTGTCACAGAAACGAGTACCTAATATTTCAGAAAATAATAAAGCTGGAGTATGAGTTCCCAGAGAAATTCTTCCCCAAAGCCAAGGATCTAGTTGAGCAACTTCTGGTGAGTCGTCCACCCGAGCAGCATCTTTGAGTGAAATTCAAATCCATGGTTGCAGGATTCGCGTTTGCAGGACGGTTTATTTCAGTTTTCTCTGTGACCTCCCTTCAGTCACTGGACCCATCCAAGCGGCTCGGTTGTGAAGAGATGGGAGGGTACGACCCGCTGAGGCAGCATCCCTTCTTCGACACCATTTCCTGGAGTGACTTGCACCTGCAGACGCCCCCAAAGCTCACACCTTACCTGCCAGCGATGTCTGAAGACGATGAGGACTGCTACGGGAATGTGAGTTGTCCGAAAAACGTTTTGTTTACATTTTTGTTCAAACTGTCACAGTGTTGTTGACGTTTGAGATAATCAGAGCCAGGAGGCGAGTCTTAACTTCTTCCTGTTAGCATAGCCTTTCATGAACACTAGGCTAGTTAGCATAGCCACCAATAAAGACAGATGAACAGTTTTCCTGTAATGGTAAGTTGTTTCTCTGCGCCTAGCATGTTCTCGTAAACATGCTAGGTTGATTGACAGCACTAAGCCCCTCCTCCTGGCTCTGATTGGTTGTTTTTGGTGTATTTCTTCAGAGAGCAGTGAAGCTCAGGGAGGAGGTGGAGGAGATATCTTTGTTTTTCACAGATTATCTGTCTAATATTGTCAGGATATGGTGAAAGACTACGTTTTAGAAAAAAAGTTACGTACTGCAACTTTAAAATATTTTAAATTAATTTAAAAAATTGTAAGTTGGCTTTAAATATGTTAAGTCAGGTCTTAAATTTCTTCCTGGCACGACTATTTAATCTCAAATATTATTTGTAGTTAAAATTTTTTCTTCGGTTCAGTTTGAGTCAAAGACATTTTAACTGCTTCCTTTGGCTTGAGGCTACCGCTAACTAGCTGCTCATATAGCCATGCTAACTAGCTAGCTAGCTTTTTGAGAGTAAGTTCAAATTTTCCTGGACGACATTCGTCTTTTCTGACACATTCTGTTCAAAAAGTTTGGCACTGTGGGCGTTGAGGTTGTCCAGAGCATCGCAAAATATGAAGTTTCTTAAAATTTCTGTTGTGATGCAGATCAGAAATTCATTCATGACGTCTTTAGAAACCAGCAGGAACCCTGTATAAACTACGTTATTGCATTGTATTTGTAAATATAGTGACAAAATCTTGTGCATTTTTAAAAGGGCTTATTTTTTTAAAAAAGTAACAAATTATTTTTTATGTTGATCTTTTAAAAGGTATATTTAATTGAACGTTTATGATATTCACATTTTCTTTATGACATTTGATGGGTTTTTTTTTCCTATTTTGGCCCTCCATACATCTCTGAGGTCACATTATGATGAATCTGAAAATCATCTTTCGTCCGTCCATTTGGTGTCTCGTGGGCACTTTGAGAACCCCAGCACTTGGAAAACATAATGAAGCCTTTGAATAACTCACCAACTGCTGAAGTTTGATTGTTTTTTTTCTTTAACTGTGTGAATTTCAGTACGACGACCTCCTGAGCCAGTTCAGCAACATGCAGGTGGCGCCGTCGAGCTCGTCACACTCCCTGTCGCCACACGACTCGGCGCCGCCGCAGCGGTCCAGCAGCAACATCGAGCAGTACATCCACGACCTGGACAACAACTCGTTTGAACTGGACCTGCTGTTCACCGAGGAAGAAAAGAAATTATTGCTGGACAAACAGACCAATGGGAACCCTTGGTAAGTTCTCTGTTTTAGAGGCTTTTATTTTGAAAGGAAAAGGTTACCGTCTCTGTGTGCTGAGAGTTTTTCCGTCTCTTTTGGATTCTGCAGGCATCAGTTTGTGGAGAATAATCTGATCCTGAAGATGGGACCAGTGGATAAACGCAAGGTGTGTGTGAATCCCACTGCAGATTTATTAAATGTCTGACATACATTAACTGAATTACACATTTATTTAATAATAACTCTGCAGACGTACAGCACACTGAAAAACACCAACAGCTCCACATGTTGAGTCAAACATCTAAAAACAACTTTACTCTGTTCAGTCAGCGCAATAAGCAGAAAAACCTCCAATTTGAAATGTTTAAACTGAAACAATAGATTGACTCTGTTGGTCATCCTGTTGTTGACCAAATATTCTTTCAGTGAACTGAGGTTCATTCAGGAATTCTAAATATATTGTAAAATAAATAGCAATGGCTGATGAAACTTTGAAAATTAGAAAATTTGCTAGTATGAATTCTGAAATTTCTAGCACACTCAGAATTTTTAATTTAATTTATTTTTGACTAGAAAATTTCTGAGTTTAATCTCCAATTTTTTTATTTTGCCACTTTTCAAACTACAAAATATTTTTGCCAAAATTTTGATACTATCTTATCCATTTTCTAGAAAAAAAGTCTAAAACTTGCTAGAAATCTAATTTTGTAAATTTGGATTGGTGTCTTTATTTTCCACTGGAGCTCATTTCTTCCTCCAATTCGATTCCAAAACACTTTATTGATCCCAATGGAAACTTTAATGTTTCATCTCATTAATTCAGGTTCTTCAGAGTTTTTGTAGAAGGATGATTGGAAGCTGAAAGCATCAAAACCTTCAGGTTAAAACCAGAGCTGGACAACAAATCAATATATTACAATAAACACGTAATCAATACATATAGTAACACGTCTGATAGAATATTCCAGGTTGGTGGAATCAACTCATGCTTTCTGGTTGCCTAGCAACGACCTGCTGGTAACTGGCAGCAGTTTAAAGTTTCCCCACTTTGGCTCTCAACTGCTTAAAAATAAAAAGCAACATGGAGGGAAAACGGGATAAAACAGGAAATGTGACGCCTCCAGCTTGGCTGTAATTAAGATATGTAAACAAAACACGAACCAATGATTACCAATATTGACTGATGTGAAACGATGACCTGGTGGTAGGGAAGTGGCTGCTGGTTGACGGCAGTGAGGAAGTTTTGTTGCTGAAATGTTTGGGCTCCCTGCAGGGCCTGTTCGCCCGCCGGAGGCAGCTGCTGCTGACCGAAGGGCCACACCTGTACTACGTGGATCCCGTCAACCGGGTCCTGAAGGGGGAGATCCCCTGGTCCTTCGAGCTGCGCCCCGAGGCCAAAAACTTCAAAACCTTCTTCGTTCACACGGTAACCACCATTTATTTCTGTTCCTGCTGGGATCCTGGCCCACTGCTCCTTCAGATTTAATGTTGTTGCAACTCATATTAAATCTAAAGTTTCAGTCAGTTATTCTAAATGGTGTTGGTAGAAAAAATCACCTGTAGCAGTCTGTATTTCAGCGAATTTGAAGAAGCTTCTGACTGAAGGCGCTCAGTTTTCTTGTTTTTCTCTCTTGCAAATCTTTAAAATTGTTGCCGTGTTTTTTTTTTTCTTGTCGCTGCAGCCGAACCGGACGTACTACCTGATGGACCCCAGTGGAAACGCCGACCGGTGGTGCAAGAAGATCCAGGAAGTCTGGAGAAAAATCTACCAGAGGCACCAAAACCCAGGCCTATAGGAGCACAATCTGAGGCCAATCACTGAGCAGAATAACGCCCTCTTTAGTGCCCTTCATCACCGCAACGTAAACAAACTCTTAGAGACGCTGGCATCTAGACCTCGTTTGTTTTCCTGAGTAGATCCATGGGGGGAAAATACAACTTTGGATTCAGGGTTGCTTTGCTTGTTCTTTGTGCTCTATGTGAGGCTTCTGTTGCATTTTTTCCATGTATGGATGATGAGACTTCCACCATTTTGTACATTCTGCTTCAGGTGGGGGTGAGTTTGGGGTTGGGGGGGTGGAGCGAGTTTGGGTACTGCTAGGACTATCCTGAACGCACGAACTGGTTTCCTGCTTCAACGATAACACAGAATCTAGCTTTTATGAACCAGAGCCTGACAAGATATCTTTAATTAAAACCATATCCTAATCATACGTTATATGTGCGAGTTGTCGTAAAAGCCCGACTTTTAGTGCATTTACTCTCTAGCTGTGACGGATACTGTAAACTGATTCAGTCTCACTTAATTCCACAGATCCTCTTTATTTTTTATTTTCTCCGTTTATTCCCATGGTGTTGGAGTTATTTTTCAGTCTCTTGGTACTTGCAGTCCAACTAAAGCGGAGAGTGCTGGTCTGCAGTGAGACGTGGGTCTGAGTGAGCCTTCACAGCTGTTACTAAGGTTGTTTTTGTTTTTTTTCTATCGGGGCGGATAAACATGCCACTAGCTTCATCACTTGCTTCTCTTTTCTGCATGGCCAGTTTTGTTCCTATGACTTCTCACTTTTGGGCACTGGAGATGTAATTTAAGTCAAAAAGAAAATGGGTATTTTTGACAGCATTGGCAACCTATAATTTGTTGGGTTTTTTACCATTTTTAGTGATTTTCATGTCATGAATCCACTAAATTGACACTTTTTTTTTTTTCAAATGAAATGGAACGGCTCATCTTTACTGAAAATAAAATCTGATGTGCTGAACACATAGATATTCAGTGCATAGCCAGTTTTTTCCCCACAGTTGGGATGGAAACAAATATTTTTACAGCATTGGAAACCTATATAGTTGTTTTTGTACCATTTCGCTGGTTTTCATGGCATGAATTCAAGTAAAGTCCTGTTTCTTTTTGTCAAGGGTATTTTTGACAGCACTGGGAACCCATACAAATTGGATGTTTTGAATTAGTTTTTGTGCCATTTTTCTTTCTCTCGTTCTGTTAATTTCCCTGAGTTCCTGTGTTGTTTTTGTCTTTCTGATGGAATAGAACGGCTCATCTTGGTTTTGTAATACTGAAAATAAAATCCTGTTTGCTGAACACATAGATATTCAATGCATAGACAGGTTTTTCCCCACAGTTTGCGCACTGGAGTTGTAGCTTAAGTAAAAAAATAACAGTATTGGCAACCCTTACAAAAATGGAATGTTTTAGATCAGTTTTTGTACCATTTAACTTGATTTCAAGGAGTGAATTCCCCTAAATTTCTTTTTTCCTGACAATTATTCACCTTTAATGAAAATAAAATCTTATGTGCTGACCTTTTAACATATTTAGTGCATAAACGGCTTTTTTTCTACAGTTTGGGCACCAGAAATGTAGATTAAATTTAAAATGTATAAATATATATATATTTTTGACAGCATTGGTAACCGTTACAATAATTGGATGTTTTGAATTTTACTGGATTTTGTTGAGTTAGTTCCTCTAAATTCCCCGGGAGTTTTCTGATGAAATAGAATGGCTCATCTTTACTGAAAATAAATTCTCGTGCCAACCACAGACATTTAGTTTAATTTAAAAAAGAAAAAGAAACAAGTGGGTTTATTTTGACTGCATTGGCAACCTTTAATTTGTGTCCCATTTTACTGGTTTTCATGTTGAAAATTCCTGTTTATATTTTATTTTTTGTTGGAATAGAACGGCTCATCTTTGCTGAACATAACATTTGATATGCTGACCATATTTTTGACACCATTGGCAACCTTTAAAAAATTGGACGTTTTGAAACTTGAACTTTTTGTAGTGTTTTACTGGTGTTCGTGGCGTAAATTCCCGTTTCTAATTTAAGTTTTTGTTGGAATAGAACGGCTCATCTTTACTGGAAATAAAATCTCGTGCTGACCTCCCCATGCTGAACAGAGACACATTCACCTACTATCACTCTCAGAAGCAATCAGAAAAAGCTGTTGTCAACGGACAAGATGGCTGCCTCAACGGGCTCTCTGCCCTTCTTCTTTTTATTATTATTATCTTGGATTTTTTTTATTTCACTCTCGTTTTTGGCCCAATAGAAATTAAAGCGAATGATTTAATTTGTGCTTGTTTTAAATTTTTTTAGCTGTATGTTTTCTCATGAGGCTTTTATTTTTGACCTTGAGGTCGTTTGCGGACGCCGCTCTTCCTTCAGCTGAGTGTGTGCAGTGAGGGGTTGGATGTCAGTTTAAGAAAATCCATCTGATCCAAATAAACCAATAAAATTGCTGTATCTGTCTGTAAAGTTGAGGGAACACCAGAAGAGTGTTTTTTTTTTTTTTTTCTTGATCTAAAAAAACCCCAAATCTGTTCTGAATCAAGTCGATGGCGGTCGGTTACATCGTGTATGAAATACTCTACCTGGTTTGTAACTGACGAGAACTGTGATGTACAGATGATGTATTATTAAATCTGAAGCGAGTAATGCAATGATATTAGGATACAGTTTTTGTATTTTTATTCTTGTATAAGGTTATTGATGGCTATTGTTTTAGCCTATAGTTCATTCTGTGTTATTTAAATTCTAATATATGAATCATATTTGGATTGAAGTCATGTTCAGGGGCCATGTTGTGTATGTATTGAGATGTAAAGCCTTTGAATGTGAATAATTATTGTAAACTATAATATTTTACAGCTTTTTTCTTACTATATCATACATTTTCTATTTGCTCAGTGACTTAATCATATTCTGATAATTTAATGATTCTGTTCATTCTCTCTCTGATTATTTGTGCGCTAGGTCAGTAGATGTTGAATGATGAATTTTCCACTTAATGCTTGGTAGTCCAGTGATTAAAGCATGTAGGGATTTAGGCATTCAAATGAAAGCCATGTGTCTTGTCTTCTGTTTAACGACCTTCGCCACGACACTGAGCTGCGTCCGGCGGAGACGACATCTCACGTTTCTGCAGCATGTAAATAAAGCACCGACCCATTATCTCTGCTTTGGTGTGAAAATCTTTGTAAAACTGACCGGTTTGAGACAGTTAAAATCATACTGAAGTAGATTTTTCATCATAATTTATAGGCTCTTGTTGCCCAAAGATAGTTCATAAAAATAATAGTTGTTTTTTTTTAAGTGTAACACAAAGATAAAAGTAAAACAATAATTTAACTGTCCATAAATTGGCTGAATTTCAACATAAAAAGCTTTAATAAGTTGGAAACTTGTTAGAGAAAAAAAAACTTACATTTGAGATTGATGTCAGAAATTTTCTACAAAACTGAGTTGTTTTTTTAAGTTTTTATTCGTTTCTTGGATTGTGGCACCTCTGGCAATCCATAGAGTGGAATTTGTTTTGGTGTTTTTTAAATCCTTATATACAGAATTTGATCTGAGAAATTTCTTTGATTCTCAAAAATTAGTGTGAATTCCTGGACTGTGAATTGGAGGCTTTGTAGACTGACAAAAAGAAGTAAACCTCCGCCACAGAAATCTGCAATTTTGAGATTAATCTCAGAAACTTTCTAGAATAAAAGCTTGGATACTAATTTGAAAAGTTAATCATTTGCTACAAAATAAATCAGAACAGTGGAGATTAATCTGAAATGTTTTTATTAATTTGTGCAATTGTGGCACTTTTGGCATCCCATACTAGCTACTTGCTTTGTTGTTTTTAAATCCTTCTGGACAGAACATCAGTTTACCCTCAGAAATTTAGTAAATCTTTAAATTCTGTCTATGTTGCTCCTGCAGCCTCATTCCATTTAAACTGTTTGGTCGTCACCAGATTTACTGTCAAGTTGAGTTTGAGTTGGAAGTCGGGTTTTTCTTGTGTTTTTGCATTGTCGTTATTCCCGCGATGGCGATGCAAACCAAAGGAGAATGCAAACAAATTTCAAATTTATTGTGGCTTAAATAAATCCTTGCTTTCGATTCTCTGAATCTGAGTTAGTGACTCACTTATTCAAATTCTGATTTATTTATTTAAAACAATATTTGTTAATATGCAAAACTGAGTCATGATTCCAGTCCAACCCAGACAAAGGTCAAACGGTCATTCTCTGAATGTGCAGCATTAAGTGGTCACATGTACTAAAATCAAAATCCATTTCAATAAAAACATCTTAACAGGTTCCATGTTAACAGAACCTTCTCTGGTATCACAGATCAATTCTTCATCCTTTAACTTGTGAGTTTGTGGGAAGTTTCTGTTGAATTTCTCTGCAGGATGTCAGAAACCCTTCCAGAGCTGCTGGAGGAAACTCCAGAGGTTCTCAGTAGGGTTGGGGTCAGAGGTCAGAGGAGGATGGTGACCTCACCATGAGTTTCTCCTCTTTCTTGCCCATAGCAGCCGATGACTCAGTGGTTTTCCTTCAGCATCAGATGGTTCATCGTCATGATGAAGATGATTTTGCTGCTGAAGGTTCGGCTCTTTCTGGATCAGGACAGAAAGTGATCAGTCAGAAAGTCCAGATACTTTTCTGAGGTCATTTTTATATCTTCATGGACTCTGAAGGGGCCGACCAGCTCTCTCTCTCCCCATGATGTCGGCCCACAGTATGACTCCACCACCTCTTTGCTGACGTCACAGCCATGTTGGGACGTGGTGGCTGTCCACCGATCCACTACTGCGTCCATCTGGACCATTTGTGGTGGTATATATATATATATATATATATATATATATATATATATATATATATATATATATATATATATATATATATATATATATATATATATATATATATATATATATATATATATATATATATATAATGTAAAAATTATATAATATACTCTACTAAAAGCTGAGACAATTTGAGATTAATCTCAGGTTCTAGTAAACATTTCTGAATTTCAAAAGTTGAAAAGTTTAGACTATTGAAGCTCAGAAATGTCCACATTTCTTCTCAGAAATTCTCAGATTAATCTAAAAAACTGACTTATTTCAGGTAAATCTGATGTTTCAAACTTCTAAATTTCCTTGTTTTTTTTCTCAGAAAAAAAACAAGGAAGAAATTTTTTCTATCAAATTTTCTACTTTTCTAACTGAGAAACTTCCAGTTTTTTCTAGAAAATTTCTGAGATTTTTTGCAAAAAATATACTCATTTTTTCCTATCTACAATGACGTTTTAAAATCAAAATTCTGACTTTAACCTCAGATATTCTAAAATTTCAGAATTATTTTTTTGTCTGTCCATTGGCCCTAATCGCCTTCCGTACAGTAGTCGTGTAGAAAGCCTGGGCGGACAGTGGCGGGTAGGAGTGGCCGCGGAGGTTGCAGTGACTGGCCGACTCCCAGTCGGCGGCTTGCGGCAGCGTCGACACTTCCTGTCAGCCGCTCGATCAGAGCAGAGCCGAAGCGAGGGCGAAGGAGGCGAGACGCGGAGTGGAGCGGGATGGCAGAGAACAGCTCCGAGACAAGCGGCTCCGTTCACCGGAGATGTCCGACCCATGCTTCCCCGGGGGTCGGAGCCTCCAAGTGGATCCGGCTGAATGTCGGAGGGACGTATTTTTTAACAACGAGGCAGACGCTGTGCCGAGACCCGAAATCCTTTCTGTTCAGGCTGAGCCAGGCTGATCCGGAGCTCGATTCCGACAAGGTACATGCTAAGCTAACTTAGCACTTAGCTACCTTAGCACTTAACACTGGGCTGCGCTTCGGAAACTCGAAGTCTGACACTAAATTTTCCTTTAATGGCAGTAGAGGCTTTAAAGTGGTTTCAATATAATTTTCATTTTTATTGCACTCCAATTTTAATATAAATACAAATAATTCAGGGATCGCTCAACGAAATGTAGATGCTAGTTAGCATTAGCCTACTAGCTAGATTCCGACAGTCACCACATGACATAACGCTGCTAGCTCGCTCCTTTTTAATTGTCAGTGAAAGTTACCAGATCTTTCCTTTAGCAAAACAAAATACTTTTAAAATTCTTGCTGTTAAATATAGCACTGTATGATTTTGTTGTTGTTCTTTTTTTGTATAAAGAAAGTTAAAAAGTTTCCTCCACCTGAACATCGCATCTTGGTGTCACATAGTGTTATGTGGATTTCACTGACATATGCAAATAAATGATTTAATCTGCACAAATATAGCTATAAAATAATAATAATGTGGTGATTCCCTATTGGGTGATAAACAATTATCTTATTTTGCTTTGAATTGGCTGGTTGGGTGAAACTGAAGTCAGCATCTTATTGGAAGCTTCATATTTAAATAAAGGGCCATTTCACAGTTTACAACGAATCTGGATTACATTTAAACCGGATTATTTTCAAGTGTAAAATACTTGGAAAAGCCAAAGATGGAAGTAGATCATTTTATATGTTCAATAAAAACTGCTTGTGATTTGTGAAACTTTATTTGATTTGAGAAAATGAATTTAAAAACTCAAAAAATGTATATATTTTTTTTTATCTCAAGATCACCTTGAATCACTCTTGAGACTTGACATTAAATCACTGTTTTAAATTTTATATTCTTATTGTTTGTGTTTACTAATATTTAACATTGTTGATGGGAGTAGCTTGTCAACAAATAAACAATTTTCTGCCCAAATTTAGTTTAACAATCATTTCGGTAATCAATTATTCTAAAAATTAATCAAGTAATTGGATAAGTAATTTGCACTTTCTGCATAATTTTCATGTATTTTTTAGTACAGATTTGATTTAATTACAGCCTTTTTTATAGTGAACATTATGAAATTACTTGATTATTTCATCACAATAGTTTGGTATAATTTAGTTCAGGTTTTCTGAAGTATTTTATAGTTTGGAGTATCTACAAATCAGAACCCAGCTTCAGTGTTTATGTTTACACTTTAGTCTGTTTTATTGCTAGGTTATATTTTTGTGTCATCTGCAGTTATTGTTTGTTTCTGCCCTGATTTATTGTTATTGTCCTCCTCTTCACTCCTGCTCTCTAATATCCTGAGCTGAGATGACGGCTCAGCTGGTATTTCCATGCGAATATCTTAATCTCTAAATAATCAGCTTGTGGGTTTTTATTCTGTTTATCCTCTGAGTGATGGATCAGTCCGTTTCAATCCCGGGTCCTGAGTGAGCATCACACTGCGGGCCTGCAGTGCTGCTTGTTATTTGCGACTGCGGCTCAAAAATTTTTCAAATTTACCTGTTTGGTATTTATACCAATCCTACTCATTAAATGAAATTAAATGATCCCTTCACAAAGTAATAGTGTGTGTAAAAATTACACTAAAAATCACTTCTTTTGTGTAAATAACTAAACAGAAACATAAAAAAAACCAATCCAAAACCAAAACACGATTGTGAGATATTTTTTTCCTTTTTGGAAAATTTTGAACTTTATCTTGAACTGAGCACAACTCATCCTGGCATTATGGACCTTACCAAGCTCCGCCCACAACCGACCCACGTGACCGCAAGTCTCACAAGCAAAGCCTCTTAGCGCACTGTTTCTATGTAAACATGACTCCATTAGTGCATCATTTCTACCGGATTTTCACAATATATCAGCTACTATAATGGACAGAGGAAATAACAAGTTCATGTCATCGTCTGGGAGGAGGTTACTGGTTTCTCAGTCACAAGCTGGTTGCAAACCTGAGGCCAGCAGGTGTCAGTCAGTCAGTTATGGTAGATCTGAAATTTGGTTTGATGACCTCAATATGAGAAGCTACAGACTGATAAGAGGAACCAAAGAGCTCTGTTAAGGTAAAGAAGCCATTTGTTTGTTAAAATTTTATGAAATCTATTTGTTATATTTGATGTTTGTTATGAATGACGTATAATCACAAACAAACAGGGTAATTGGTCCAACGTTTAGAAACTACAGCGGCTGTAATGAGCCACAGCAAATGTAAACAAAGGTAAAATAACCCGAACAGGTGATCAACTCAAAACCATTCGTACCTTTTTACTCTCTCTCTCTCTCTTTGTAGTTTAAGCACACCTGTTACCGTGGCAACCACCTGCGCTTCGCAAGACGAGCAAAGATTACGTTAAAAAAACAACATTCAGTCCGTTACGACATCAAGTTTCCAGGCTTGATATTTATTTCTGGATTATTAATCAGCGCTTCCCTGAACACAGCGATGGTTGATTGACCAGCTGTACTTGGTGCTAGAGTGGCTAACACGAGTAACAGTTTAGTCCAAAGCCTTTTCTGCTCAAATAAAATCTTTAGTGTGTGTCAGATACAGTACACGTTGCATATTGATCTGTTTAGCTAAAGTAAGACTGTGTAGCAGACAGGCTACAAGGTGTAGAAGTTGTATCAGAACTGCTATTATGCTGTACTTAGCTAACGAGAAGCTTGTGTTTGTGAGACGGCCACCCACGTGACCACGTAGAATGAGCATCAGCCAATGAAAAGCGGCCCCTCTGGTAAGGTCCATTAAACGGTGCCCCAATATGTGGGCCGGGGGCCAATATGTGGGCCGGGGGCCCCAACTGCAATTGAAGATTTAAACAAATTTGACCAAACTAGGAGGAGACGTTTTATTTTTAAATCTGTTACCAACATTTTACAATGAAAAATGTTAAGTACAACACAAAGTATCCATTTTTTATAACCATGTGTCTATAAATAGCAGAGCCACGTTGATCCAGAGATTTTGCTGAAAAGTCGACGTTTCTGCACCCAAATCAGCTTTTGTTCAGTTTCCTAAACTTGGTTGAATGTAACAAACATTTTGAAAGAAAGTGACTCAAATCCTGGTCTTATAACTGAGAATAAATTTGTTCAATCAAGTGAAATTGAAAATTAGATATTTTCTTTTGCATCAAACTGAGGTTATTATAGTTAACTAAGATTCACCAAATAATAAAAACTGAAATTGAGAGACTTTTTGTTATTAACTGAAATAAGAACAGTAATTAATGAACTATAACTGAAACTTGCAGTTTGTACAATTAATTAAAACATAGTAAAATTATAGAGATATCCTTCATTTGTGTTTATGAATCCTTTTACTAACCTTTTGAACTGATGTGAAATTAATTTATTTTTCCCACTCAAGCGGTTTATATCAGTTATCAGTAAATTAGGCCACTCTAAACTTTCCTAGTGGCTACGCTACGCTAGGCCTCAAAACGGCAGAAGAATTTGGGATGAAACTCCAGTGAGTCGGTTGTTCAACAATAACTGATGAGCGTTCAATACCCAATCAATGTTAACATGATCACTATACTGTGACCTTTTTACATTCTGCGCTGAAAATTTAACCAAAGTATTAAAAAAACTAAAACTACCATAACTCATAAAATCTCAAATAAAACTTAACGATATTTAGCCAATAAAAACTAGCAAACGTACTCAAAAAAACTAATCAAAACTAACAGAATTAGAAAAAGTTAATGATAAACAACATAAAAAGTTTTTATATATATTTTATCATGTGTAGGGCTGGACAATAAATCCATAATCCAGGCATTTATTGTCAATGGCTTCAATTAACTCACTCATTCTTTAGTTGCCTAGCAACGACCTGCTGACTAGCGCAGCATCAGTTTCAAGTTTCTCCACCAAACCTCATAACTGCTGAAAACTAAAAAACAAAATGGAGAGAAAACTAAAAAACAAAATGGAGAGAAAACTAAATGAAATGGGAAGTTATGGCTTATTTCACATATACAAAAAACTTTGAATTATTGATAGGAAACATTTACATGGTGATGCTTTTAATTAAATTTTTCTTTGGGATCTTTGAATCTTTCAGTTTTATTTTGACTGGACAGTTTCCAGCCCAGATGTTTGGCCCCCCCGTAGCGGGCGGCGGGCCCCCCCGTAGCGGGCGGCCTGGCCAGCCTGGCCACGGCGTGTCTTTATCTCCTCCGTGCTGCAGGACTCTGGAGGGGAGCTGCATTATTCATGCTGTTGACTGCAGCTCGTTGGCGCTTTGGGTTTGGACCGGGGAGGAAGTGCTGTCGTGCACTGTCTGCTTTTCAGAAGTCGCGCTGTTAAATATTTCATGCACCATATTGATAACCATCAGTCGCTGCCGACGCAGTGAATGGATGTCGTCATAGCGACTCCATCAGGGGTTAATCGACTGATTTCTCCTCCTCTTCCCTGTTAAATTTGAGTGAAGAGCCAGCTCCGCTTTCAGAGCCGCATCAATTTTTCACGCGGTCCATCACAAAGGATTCTTGTTCCTTCTCTTCATATTCATATCCATTTGCTGCCCAGGGAGGAATTTTCTTCAGGTTTCCCACCGTGCCTGGGAACGCGGCGGGATGAGGCGTTATTATTTTTGGGCCGTATCTTCTCCCCCTGCGGCGCCTCCCTGCAGTAAGAGCTCAGCAGCAAAGCTCTGCCGGCTAATGAAGTTATTCTGATACCCAATAGCATCGGCCTTTATCTGCAGGAAACCGACACCCTCTGCTGCTGTGGGCGTCAGGAAGCCAAACCAGGAGTGTACAAACTTTTCTAACGTAGGTCAAAGTCGTCAAATCGACAGTACTTGTTGACCAAAAATTTAAAACATATAAAGTATTTTTTCCTGCTCAACTATAAGCTAAACATGAAATATTTTAATAAAACAAAAATAGTCAGATTTTAAAAGAAATTAACTATTAGCTCAGCTAATGTAGCTTTAGCCTCCATTAGCTCAGCTAATGTAACTTTAGCCTCCATTAGCTCAGCTAATGTAGCTTTTAGCCTCCATTAGCTCAGCTAATGTAACTTTTAGCCTCCATTAGCTCAGCTAATGTAACTTTAGCCTCCATTAGCTCAGCTAATGTAGCTTTAGCCTCCATTAGCTCAGCTAATGTAGCTTTAGCCTCCATTAGCTCAGCTAATGTAGCTTTAGCCTCCATTAGCTCAGCTAATGTAGCTTTAGCCTCCATTAGCTCAGCTAATGTAGCTTTAGCCTCCATTAGCTCAGCTAATGTAGCTTTAGCCTCCATTAGCTCAGCTAATGTAGCTTTAGCCTCCATTACCTCAGCTAATGTAGCTTTAGCCTCCATTAGCTCAGCTAATGTAGCTTTAGACTCCATGAGCTCAGCTAATGTAGCTTTAGACTCCATGAGCTCAGCTAATGTAGCTTTAGCCTCCATGAGCTCAGCTAATGTAGCTTTAGACTCCATTAGCTCAGCTAATGTAGCTTTAGACTCCATTAGCTCAGCTAATGTAGCTTTAGCCTCCATTAGCTCAGCTAATGTAGCTTTAGGCTCCATTAGCTCAGCTAATGTAGCTTTAGCCTCCATGAGCTCAGCTAATGTAGCTTTAGACTCCATGAGCTCAGCTAATGTAGCTTTAGACTCCATGAGCTCAGCTAATGTAGCTTTAGACTCCATGAGCTCAGCTAACGTAGCTTTAGACTCCATGAGCTCAGCTAACGTAGCTTTAGACTCCATTAGCTCAGCTAATGTAGCTTTAGACTCCATTAGCTACGTGTTTGTTACTACATTTCTGACTGTGATCAGTTTTGGCCCCCATCAATAACTGCTATTTATCATGATAAATAATTCAAATCAAATCAAACTTTATTAGTATAGCACATTTCAGCAGCAAAGCATTTCAAAGTGCTTTACATCAAATCAAACACAAAAACACAATGCAACATGGAATCAACAATAAAAACATTAAATCAGATTCCGTCAATAATTTTATAATTGATTACGTTTCAAATAAAACTCTAAACAAGTGGGTTTTTAGTTGAGATTTAAAGGAAGTCAGTGTTTCTGCTGTTTTACAGTTTTCTGGAAGTTTGTTCCAGATCTTTGGTGCATAGATGCTGAATGCTGCTTCTCCTCATTTGGTTCTGGTTCTGGGGATGCAGAACAGAACCAGAACCAGAACCTGAGAGGTTCTGGAAGGTTGATACAACAGCAGCAGATCTTTAATGTATTGTGGTGTTAAACCATTCAGTGATTTATAAACTAGCAACAGTATTTTAAAGTCTATTCTTTGAGCTACAGGGAGCCAGTGGAGAGACTTTAAAACGGTTATGTGCTCTATCTTCCTGGTTCTAGTCAGAACTCCAGCAGCAGCATTCTGGATCAGCTGCAGCTGTTTGATCTTTCACATTTGCTGTTTCACATAGTTTCATCTTTTACATTAACAGAATATTGACAGTTTTTCTGCTTCGTCGTTTCCGTCCCGACTTCTTCTGCTGCAGGTGTGACGCATGTCTCCACTGTTCAGACTGCAGAAGCTTTGAGTTCTGTTGGATTATTGGGATGTTTCTCCTCCTGCGTAACACCATCAGACATCATGTTTACTTTGACTGGGCCGTCCTGTGTTGAGCTGGGCGGTTTGCGGGCGGATCGCCGTGGCGTTTCCTGTGGGAGGATTTGGTTTATGTTGCAGAGGGTTGATGAGGTTCATGCAGAGCTGCGCTCTGATTGGCTGATTGGCTGTCAGAGAGCCAATCAGAGCTCTCTGACTCTGATTGGCTGCTTTCATTTAAAGACAGCAGAGCGAGCCGCCCTGAGGTCAACAGGCGAAATCCTGGCCATCTATCTGACTGTTGCCATGGCAACGTCAACGCTACAATCATGGTGAAAATGAGAAAAACTTCTGAGTGGAATAATTTTCACATTTTTATTTGTGTTTTTACTGAGTGACGGCTCGGATCTTTGTTTGGCTGCAACTAATTATTTTAATGATCAATTATTCTGACGACTAAGCAAATAAAAATTTGCCACATTCTGTAGATTTTTTTATTTAATCTCTTAAGCCTTTTTTAAAAATGCATATAATACTTTAAAAGATGCTGGTACACAAATAATTCAGTTTTAATTAATGAAACAAACATTTTCTTGCCTTAAGTGTAATAATAAAAACTTTCTCTGGCTAATTTGAAACAGAAGTTAAAACTTTGATGTTGTTCACACTGCAGGACAAACTATATTTAGCATAAATCTATATTTTTTTTATTTCTTGTGCAAATGTTTGTTTGTTTTTTTTACTTCTCTTAATTGAACCGTGTGTGTGTGTGTGTGTGTGTGTGTGTGTGTGTGTGTGTGTGTGTGAATTGTATTGACTTGTTTTTTTCTGCTTTCTCGTCTTGGGATAAACAAGAAATTTTAAATTTTATACTAATTCCTAGATATTAACTCTGCCATGAATTGTATTGATGTTGATTAACGTTCACTGCCCCAATTAAATAAATGAAATTATAATTGTTTTTAACTTTTGTAATTCTGTTTTTAATTTAAAGCAGAAGTCATTCGATTCTTGCAACATTCACCAACAATAATGACCTGCAGTAGAGAAACATGTTGGTCTTGTGAGAGAGAAACGCCTAAACATGCAGTTGCAGTTCTGCATTTCAGATTTAACCTTTTATTTTTCATTTTTCCTTCCTGCTGTATCAGTTTGGACCCGGCTGTCGGTGGTTTGTCAGAGCTGCTGTGAAAACAGCAGAACCAGATTCCATGTTCGGTGAAACTGAACCTCACCTGTTGGTGGGATTTCCAGTTTCCTCTGGGTTTTCACGCCGCGACAAGTCGCCTGCAGCGCCTGCAGTCAGAACACGCGTGTGCTTCTGACGGTGCGTGTGCTTCTGACGGTGCGTTCAGGCGACTGTGGGAAAAGATGCAGCAGGTTGTTTTAGTTTTAGTTACGGCTGGACGATATGCCTGAAAAACTAACAGCTCTATAAAGTTGGGGGAAACTTGAAACGGCTTCTTACTCAGCAGGTTGTTGCTAGGCAACCGAAGAGGGAGTCAGTCAGTTGAAGCCGCCAGTTGAATATTCAGGCCTGTCACAATAAGACAGGAATCAATTCATCTCATGATAAATTGAAACAAACTCGAATCTCTGCTTGTGAATTTTGTCTCTTCTGAAAACTGGAAGCTAAAAATCTTCAGTTTCCTGTTTTGGTCTCAACTGACGCTTCTTATTTTGTTAGGATCATTTTGTTTACAAAGATTTCATAATTTGTTGTTTTGTTTGTTTTATTTGTATATTTAAAATGTTTTGTGATTCAGTTCATTAGAATTTAAGGTTTATTGATCTTTGGTAATGTGTTATTACCCAGAATCCAACCCACTGGTGTTTGACGGGTCGCATGCTCAAAACCGTCACTTATTAATGGAAATCGTCTCAAAACAACATTATTGTTTATTGTAACAACTTATGGGATAAGTTATTGCAACAGGCCTACATCAGATGTATTGATTATTATTGATTATTATTGATTAGTCGTCCAGCTCTAGTTTTAGTGGATCTGATCTGGATCTGGGTGAGCGCTTCAGGTCGGCTGTTTCTCTATTTGGGCCTACCTGTTCTTGGACTTGAACTCTTGTGAATATAAAAGTTTAAAAAGGGACACGGCGGGCCGGAATAGCGCTCCTGTGGGCTCCTGTGGAATACTTTTGAGGAGGAAAAGAGGTCATTCTGCCAAGAGGGCTTTAGATTCATTAGAGGAGGCGATGCGCTGGGACTCTGTCTCATTATTAGAAAGATTAATGGCCTTTGAGCTGAATTTATCTCGGGATAATGGTGCTAACAATGAGAGGCTTCTGGGCCGATTTCCATCTGTTATCATAATGAAACCAGAATTTTAATGTCTTTTGTATAAAATTAGCTGCGTAACACAATAAACTATCAGGGCCAAGCTAAGGGACTATTATTATTATTTTTCAATTATGAGGATAAAGTTAAAATATTAGCAGAAAAAGTCATAAAATTACTAATAATAATACATCATGGATAGCTCTGAAGATTTGTTGTGAATTATTCAGTCTTTGTTCTAAATGAACTCAAACATTTCAAAGTCTTGCTGTTCATGCTGATTTATTAAAATATTAAGTATTTCCTTTGGAAAACTGAACCTATCAATAACTTTGAGATGTGAACTTGTGAAGTTATTTGTAGGTATTATTATTATTATTATTCCTCTTTTCAATTTTTATTTTGTCTAAAGGAATTTTTGTAAAATTGATTCTTCATTCTCCTAATAGAACAACTTTATTCTAGAAATGTTATGACTGTTTTCCTGTATTGTGACTTTATTGTAGTAATGTGACTTTTGTTTTCATATTTTTTGTCTCATAACGTTTTTCTTCCATTATTACAGCTTTAATTTGACTTCTCGTATTATTACGACTTTTTCTCGTATTATTACTCTTCACCCATATTTACGTTTTATTCCACTGTTATAATTTGTATTATTTTTCTTAGCCTGGCCTTATTAAACAGTTGTAGCATGCTAACAACATGTTAGCTAATAGCGAAACAGCGAGATGAGTGCTGGTAACCATGGCAACCAGCGGGCGTTTAAATCTGTTTCTGCAGTAAAGTTGCCTTGTTTCCAAATAGATAATCCCTCTGATTGATATCTGGCATTGAGAGGGTTTGAACCACCAGTAATGGATCCGACGGTCCGGTGGGGGAAGAACCGGGCTGGAAGTGGCTCTTTTTGAGGAAAAAGCAAATACTCCCCTGTTGAAACCAGTTTACCTGGAACAAAGCGTCGTTCCCCTACTTGATTAGAAGCGATCATAAATGCACATTTCTGCCGGAGACGATGCTGCTCAACCCTTATTTTCCATTTTTTATGAACTGCCAGCCACCCAAGCGAGCAGAACAGGCTAATTGATGGTTGCTTTCTGCGGCGGGCCTCAGCGGGATCGGCCTGTTGTTCCAGATCTTTTCTGTTCTGCTCTAATTGTTTCAACTCGCCCTCCTCGCCCCCTGGGAGACGCGCCGTCTAATCACAGCTCAGGAAGAGGGGAATACCCAGCGGTTGTGCAGGAATCGGGATAAAACCTGTGGGAATCCCAGTGCAGTCACACGTGTGGCCCGGTGTGCAACCGCTAAAACCACAGGAAGTGACCTCAAAGGTATCGCGTAAAATCAACCTTTGTGAGGTTTAAATGTTGTTCCGTCATAAAAAACATGCCTGGAGTGTTGGGCTGACAAACGTTTCACAATATAAAGGATTCAATTCGTTTTATTGATAACTATTGATCAGATTTTTGTTTTAAATGTCTGAAATGCTGCCAAGCTGGTGATGTGACCTTCCTGTTCAGAAGTTTCTCTTCTCACCATTGTTTTTTATTTTAAAGCAGTTAGGAGCCTGTTGACCTTTAAACTGAGACAGCAGGTTGTTGCTAGGTAACCAGACTGAGCGAGTTGCTAGGTAACCTGAGAGATGGTGAGTTGGTTGATTCCACCGACCTAGCTCAGCCAGCTGTGAGAGGTGGAGCAGCTAAAGTATTTCCTCTGCCTACATTTCCCAGAATGCTGTGCGGTTCTAGATCAGAGTTCAGTGATTATTCTGTATATTGAATATTTTATCAGTTGTATTAACTATTGATACTGATCACATGTCTATTACAATATAATTATTGACTTATTTTACTGAAGTGAAGCTTTGATTCTTTCATTCATGATTGAGTAATGCTGTAATCTCCGGTGTTAAAACACCTGGGTGGACCGAGCCCCGCCTTTGAGGCACAGCTCCTCCCCCCGCTCCTCTCAGAGCAACGCTGGTTAAAACGTTGTTAAAGGGTTAATAGAGGAGCCATGTTGGGACGACTTCCTGGAGGCGGAGCTTCAGGAAGAGCAGGAGCTTCTTAAAGAGACAGAGGCCGAATTTCAAGGCGTTAAATTTCTAAGTCAAATTGTTTTAAAGTCATATTTGATATTTTTGCATTATTTGAACTTATCTCAACATAGTTGTGCTATAAAATGGCACAATGTGCCTGAGAAACGCATAACACTCTTTCAATGAGTTGAATCTGCATATTTGACCTCTGACCCTGTTATTCTCTGCCCTGCAGGATGAAACTGGTGCCTATCTGATCGACAGAGACCCCACGTACTTTGGGCCGGTGCTGAACTACCTGAGGCATGGAAAACTGGTGCTCAACCGGGACTTGGCAGAGGAAGGTAAGGCGTTTCTCCGTGTTCAGGTGGCTGCTGTTCGGGCTGCTGTACGGAGGCTCTGAAGGGACAAACGTCTCCGAAATCAAACCGTTTTCTGTCTCCAGGAGTTTTGGAGGAAGCCGAGTTCTACAACATCACATCATTAATAAAACTCATCAAGGACAAGATCAGGGAACGGGACTGCAAAACATCACAGGTACCCAGCAGGAGGCTTCCTCCAATCAGATCATCCATTTTTATTGGATAAACCAGAGAAAATAGTTTGTTTTATGTTTTACCAAAAACTCAAGTGACACAATTTTAGCTTCACTTGGTTGAATTTCTGCAAAATAAGAAATAAGGCTGCAGTGTGTACTTTAAAAAAAAAGTATTTTGTACATATTTGTCACCATATTGTTGCAGAATGGATAATCTGTTTCATGTAATTACTGACAGAAGATCTTTTTTTTTTTACAGAAACAACCAAGTGAAGATAAAATTTTGTCCCTGGAGATTTTGGTAGAACATATTTAAAGAGGAGGACTGAAAAATGTCTAAATATTTGTCCTAATTTCTGCTAATTATGTCCTTCCAGCCGGTTGAGTGAATTAATTGATGACTAAATCAGTTATTTCACATTAAAATAGTTTTGAAACCGTTCATTGTCAGGAATGTGTGTTCCTGTGTTTTTCATGACTTCCTCTTGGTTGCATGTTTCCTGCCAGGTTCCGGTGAAGCACGTGTACCGGGTTCTGCAGTGCCAGGAGGAGGAGCTGACCCAGATGGTGTCCACCATGTCTGACGGCTGGAAGTTCGAGCAGGTACCTGCGACCGCGGCGCTCCGGCGGCGCTCCTGTCATGTGCTTTCACCCGCCCTGCTACGCTCACGTTGATCCAGAAATCCTCAATCTGATGTTTGACAGAACCGATCGGCCGCTCGGCGAATCGGATGATGATTCATGACCCGAGCATGCTCTCTGTGCTCTGATTGGTCGTTACAGCTTGTCAGTATAGGTTACGGGCGGGCCCACCAGGCAGAGTATCTGCTGATTGTGTCAAGGGAGGTGAAGGGAGAGGAGTCTGCTTTGCCAAACAACAGCGGAGAGGTGTGTCCCACAGCCGTGTTTACGGGCCGGTCACTGCATGATCCCTGCTGTCCATACACACCCACACACCCCTTTAGCCAGTGTTTGTCCCAAGTAGACGCCTAGCTGCCGGCTATTTCCACTCTTCATTTGTTCTGCTCAAGAAAACAGTCACCTTTTGTTATTGTCTGTGATTTTATTTCCTCATTATGTTATTATAAAACCTCTTTCACAGTTCTGAGCTGATTTATTTGAGCTGAAACTACAAAAAGTGAGTTTTCAGGATGAAATATTTTGGTTTCAGCACCGAATGGTTTAAACAATTTCAGGTCTGCAGAAGTTTCAAGATGTTTTTCTGATCAAAAGCATCTAAAAAACCTCAGAAGAAGATTTTCAGCTTGTTTCACTCTTAATGTAAATGAACAGTTCCAGCCTGGTGGCCCGCCAGGCTGATGTTACACCGGGGGAAATCCTGCTATTATTCTTATAAATCCACATTTCTGAGCTGAAACTAATAAAAATGAGTTTTCAGAAAGAGAAATAAGCGGTTTGAGCAGCAAATGTGATCATTTTTACATCAGATCTGAAAAATCTCAGATCAAAACGAGTTCCAGGACGTTTTTCTGAGCTGAAGCAACTAAAAGCTCGGAGGGTTTGTTCCAAGTGGAGGATATTGGTTCCTTTTCGCTGGGAGTCTGCTTCACAACAACAAGTATCAGGCAGCAGGGAGTAATGAGGCCATGCAAGTCTGAACATGCACAGCTGGGTACAGGCGGGACGCCTGCAGCCTGCAGCGCGTTTCAGCCAGAAGCTGCTGATTTTCACGCTTCTCGTTGGAGGAAACGTTGAAGTTTCCCATGTGGTTCTGCCTGTAGCTTGTGAAGAAATCTCACAGAAACAATCAGCTGAATGTCGCTAAAATCCACAGTAAAAAATCCTTCAAGTTGCTGCGACTGGCTGCAGTTTTCCAAGCTTTGCTTGTTGGTCCTCCGTACTTGGAAAACTTTCCTCCAGCATGTTTTTGCTCATGGCTAAAGTCCTTTTCCTCTGTTCTCTCCGTTGTTCTGTGTTTGTCTCCTGAATGCTCGTCTGTGTTTTAGATTTCTGTTGCCTCGTTTTGTGAATCACTGACTTTTATTTTCTTGTTCTGAATTGTTAGCAGGTTGTTAAATTGTATTTAAATTGATTACTTTGGTAAAAGTTGTGAAATAAAAGCCAGACTCTAAGAGATTATTTAAAAATACAAAGTTGGGGGATGTATGGAAGAAGATTAGTGCCACTGTTGGAGTAAATAAATGAATGGGAAACAAAAGTCAAACTTCTGAGGGTGAAATGTCAGAAATTAGATTTTCTAAAACATAATTATTTAATCCATGGGTAATTAGTCAGTACCTGGTGTGACCAGTGGACACCTGGACATCGGTACCGCCCGTTCCCACCAGTGAAATTGGGTCCATATTAGCTGCTGATTTTCGCCTCCATCTTGTTTCTGGTTCAGTTTGTTTGGTCATGTGATTCAGCAAAGGATTATGGGATGAAGCAGAAGCTGTGTCAGCGTTATTATCTGGTTTTAATGGTTTTAACTGGTATTTTTTTAAGGTTCTGGGTTTTTCCTCTGTATCTGGTGAATCTCTGCCGTTTTTCATGTTCTGGTTTTTGGTTCCCAGGTTTTTCTGATCCTCTTTCCAAACCTTTCAGCTGATTTATTTCATTTTTTTCCTCTTCGCAGCTCGTCAGCATCGGCTCCTCCTATAACTATGGAAACGAAGACCAGGCCGAGTTCCTGTGCGTGGTTTCCAAGGAGCTGCACAACCAGTCGTACGGGACCAACAGCGAGCCCAGCGAGAAGGCCAAGGTGAAGCTGCGAGAATGAAGTGTTCAGATCTTTCACCACTAAAACCAGAACCTCCAGAGACTTTTTCAAACCGTTTTCTGTTTTAAAATCAGGCCTGGTGGGAACAAACAGTACAATAATAATAATAATAATAATAAAAAACTTTTATCTATTATTTTATGCATTTTACAAACTGACAGATGATGAACCAATAAAACTTTATTGTATTAGACTTTATTTTAAAAAGTGCTATAAAATAAATGTTTTATTGAGTTATAAACAATATTTATTACAATAAAAAGTTATTCTGGTAGAAATATTAAAATAAGGTTTGGTCAAATAATGACATCAATTTTACTTTAGATTTTTATCTCTGTGGTGTGATAACAATATTTATTTTATGTAAAATAAAAAATATATTATAAAACGGATTTCTATTAAAATAAATTTTGGTCACTTATAATTCCTATATTGAAATGAATAATGTTTATTTAAAATAGTAAATTAATCTTTATTTAATGATATTTAGTTTATTTTTATCACGTTTCCACCTGTGTGAAGCTCCAGTGAGGGTTTCTGTAATCTGGGTTAGATTAGGGTTACCAGCTGGACGGGTTCACCTGCTAGCAGCTCAGTTAGCTGCAGCGCTAACCCGTCCTAGCGGAGACGTTTCCCCAGCAGAGACAGACGCTGGGCTTCCAGGTGAAGCGGTCTGCCGGACGGGAAGAGCTCCATTTGTTTCCCAGCCTAATAATTATCGACTCGCTCGCTGGCCGGTTAATGCAGGGCGTGCTGAATCAGAGGCTGCTGCGCCGCAGCCGAGGACAGACCAGGAAGACTCACTGCTCAGAGACAGAAAAGATTTTCATCAAAGTGAAACATTTCAAGACTTTATTTCTTGTATTTTTTTGTGTGATTCTCATTTTAAAGGGGCATTGTTGTATAAAATCAACTTTTTTTAATCTGTCCATCATGTTACAAATCAAAAACAACCCTGGAGTTTTGCTTTGACTCACATCTACTAAATTTAATTAAGTTTATTTATCTAGCACCAATTCACAACAAATGTAGTCTTAAGGAGCTTTAGAAAAAATAAATTCATACATGTTTGAGAAATCCTTCAATCTCCATGGCAACCAGCTACAAAACGCCTCGATGGATCTAGCCCCGCCTTCCAGTCGCAGCTCCTCCCTCTTTCAGCTCCTTCAGACTAGCCAGCAGCAATTAGCAACCATCTGGTGGGACTGCTGAGCTCATTATAGCGATTCTCTGCTGCTCAGAGAATTGCTGGTAAAAACGTTGTTAATGTGAAAAACGTTTAGAATTTGACACGGAGATTTTTCTTTATTTTCAAGCTACAATCATCAAAACTACAAGAAATATAAGCTTGAAACATTTAACTCCATCAATCTCTATCGCAAGGTTTATTTTCAGAAATGGGAAATTTATATTTTTCTCCAAAATCCTATTTTTAAATTTGTAATTGAGTTAAAAGGCATTTTAAAGATTTTTATCCTTAAATTTTTTAACTGGCTTTTTTCTCTGTATTTAGAGAATCTCTGCTGTTTATATTTAGTGTAAAATGTATAAAGTGACTAATACTGGATTTTAAAACACTTTGAAAATATAAAGCATGGTTCTTAATGTCTCTGTGTGCAACATGAATAATCAAGAGGCGTACTTCAATTTCACAGTAAAAGGGTAGAAGTAAATTTTTAAATATGATTAAAAATTAACAAGCGACACAAATATAGCTGCTCTTCTCTTTTTTTATATCTTCCACAACATTTTGCTTCTTCTGAGGTGATTCAGGGGAACCTTATTTTCTGCTTTCATTTTGTCTCTGAAACATTAAATTAATAACTTACTGACACAAAAAACCCTAAATTAAATAATCAATATTAATAAAATAAAACAATCCAAAAATACTGGTAAAAATGTTTTAATTAAATAAAAAAATAGAATAAACTGGTATTATAGAAATAAAATTAAAAAATAAACAAAAAATATATTTAAAGAATAAAAATATCAAAATAAAAAGATTTTTCTTCAACTGAGGATAAACCTCAGATTATTTCATTAGCAGTTTGTTTTGGTTTATATATAAATGTTTTTATACCAAAATAACTGAGGTCCAAGTACGGAGCTACATTGGTACCATAAAGTTTTAAATAAATAACCTTATACAATGTTAGAAATACATAAAAATTCAAATAAAATTTTAAGATACTCCATTGATTCCAAAGGCAAATTATAGATGCAAATAATTAAATTGTTCTTAATTGGAAAAAAAATGTTTTATTGCCAAAGTGCAGTAACATTATTTAATTTAATGTGTGTTCATTTCTAGCAACTGTTAAATCTGCAGCTTTTTCTATATTATTTTTTGGGAAAAATGTTTTTTTGCTGCAGTTTTGTCTTAATAAATCCTCTGAAAAGTTTTTTTTTTTTTTCAGTGAATTGCCATTTTATTAGCTTGTTTATTCCAATCATATTGATTATTAAATTACTAGATGACTATTTCAGTAACTGATTAATCAAATTATTGGTTTCAACCCTAAAAATCAATTCAGTTAATAAATGTTTTATTCATTCCACTGGAAATGAAATATTGTAACTCATTTAAGGAGTTCTTGTAGATGTGATGGCAGGAAGGCGCTCATGTAGCAGTCTGTGTTGCAACGGTTGTGAGGAAGCCTCTGATAAATCAATAAGTATATATGTCACAATAGATCAATAGTTAATACATCAGATAGAATATTCTAAATACAGAATATTCAAGGTTGGTAGCGTCAACTAACTCACTCACTCTTTGGTTGCCTAGCAACAACCTGCTGAGTAGCAAGCAGTTTAAAGTTCTCCCCAACTTTGGTTGCTTAGCAACGACCTGCTGGGAAACTTCCAGCAATTTGGCATCATTTAAAACAAAAACAGATCAATAATTATCGATACTGATATGAAACCTTTATATCGTGATAGTTTTTCAGCCGTATCGTCCAGTGCTGATTTTGTGTAAAATCCTTTGTTTCACCGTCGTCTCTCCAGGTTTTCAATGGTATTTTCTTGTATTGTATTCTTGTATTTCATTTAACGTATTGCTGTGTCTGTCTGCAGATTCTCCAGGAACGAGGATCCCGGATGTGAGGCGGACTCAGTATTAGGGGCTCCAGGTGTTTCATCCAGACGTATCATATCTGTGGAAGAGCGTTGAGCACAAACAGAGTTTTTGGGGGGCGGTGTGCATTTATTCGTCTTCCCTCCACTTCTTTTGTTTTTATTTCTTGATGTAAATAAGTCTGTTTACTGACAAGTCGTGCCTGTACATTTAAACTGGACCTTTTTGCTTTTTTTCAATTGGCGGCAAGTATTTTTTCTTTACTGTTTTCTTATCTGAAAGTGAGGAATTGTAATCGACTGTTTTATGCTATAAAAAATGGCCGCCATCATTTAGGGCCAACGAGTCACTCAGGGTCATCTGATGAGTTTCTGTCTTTCACCTGGAGGCTCCAGTAAGGGATCAGTTTGGTTCTTAACACCAAGTATGACAGGAAATGAATGCTTGGAGGGTCAAGAAGGGAATTTTGAACCATAAAGAGCTCAACAGTTCAGCCTGTTGGACGCTAATCAAACGTTTATCCAAAGATCTCAACTCTTAGTCTGAGCTCACCGGGTCCCAGGGATTATTATTCCACTCATTATGATTATCAATATGAAGAAGACGAAGGCGTCGCTGTGATGTGGCTGCGTAGGTAAAGGGGCATTACACCTAAAGCTCCCCTCTTACATCAGGATCTCCACAGGTTGGGTGGGTCAGAAACCGTCATCAGGTCCAGATCCATTAGTGAGCGTGGGCCGGTAGGAGACTTTTTATAAAAAATTATTTTTCTTTTCTTTTTAGCACCTTTATTTTATTTTAAATTTCTGCTTTTATTTTTGATTTCTTTATTTTCTTTTTTTTTTTTACTCGTAAGTTTTTATATAATTTGACCTCAATTTGTTTTTCCATTAGTATTCTTTGGATTTATTTTTATTTATTTTATGTACTTTGATGACTTAACTGTTTAGATAATGCCAGTTTCATGAAGAAAAAAAATTCAAATCTGATTTAATTCATCTTATTTAAAAGAAAATAAGTTATTCTGCTTCTGAAATAGTTTTTATAGTTATGTTATCTGTAAAATTTGTATTGATTATTATAAAGAGAATTAAAACTACTTGATAAACACCCAACAAATGAAAGCGCTTAATTACAACAATACATTTTTATTTAAAATTCTCTTTACATCTTGAGATGTCAAATGGGTCAAAAGTCTAAACAGTTATTAAAAATAAATATTAAAAATATAACAAAAATGAAATGTCTTAAGACAGTACTGTCTTATGTTTCTTATTTTATTTAATGTAGTCAAGCTAGCGCGAGCTAATCAGTGAGGCTAACGAGCTAGCCTGCAGCCTGCTGCTTTACAGACTCGTTAACTTCAGTTTTCAGCCGTTACATTGATGAATTATTTTAAAGTTTTTTGACCGGCCCATTCCTGCACAAATGGATCAGAACCGACTCGGTTTCATTGCTAAACGTTTCAGCGGTGGAGATGTAAGAGTTTTTGTTGCAAACCTTAAACTGTTTGGTTTAGAAAAATTTTACAAAATTTTCAAATGAACTGCCAAAAAAATTTTAATGTGAATTAATTTATGCAGCATTTTATTTTATTTTTTTATTTAGTCCAGCGATTATGAACCAGTTTAGGAGAGTGACAGTAAATGTTCTCACTCCAGTGATGTTAGATTTTTTTTAGTTTTTATGGGGATTTTTTTTTTGTTGTTGTTTGGACTGGAAACGTGAAGGACTTCCTTCATATCAAGATCATTTAGTTTCCGTGTAAATAACCCAAACTCCTTGGTATTTAACTCTTTTAAGGACAAAGCTGCACGTTTTGTACACTGTATAGAGAACCGACTTCGGAGGGAAGTTGTTTCTACTGGATCTTTGGTTAAAAACTAAAAAAACAAAATGAAGCGGATCGTTAAGTTGCTGAAAATGGATCTTCCTCTGAGACGTTTTGATAACAATAACAAAGCTAAACTTGGCTGGCTATGAATTGACTGTTACATTGAAAACATGTTTTTCCTCTTCTTCATGTGATGTTTAGCGTTTTGAATGATCAGTTTCCAGACAGGATTAGAAGCACCAACAGTGGGAGACACTGTGCACTCTGCTTACAGCCTGTGATGTTGTAAATACTACATTTTAGAACACTTTTTTAAGTTGTTTCAAGTTTGATCTGTTTATTTTTTTTTATATATATAAATATTTAGGTTGGATATTTCATTCACAAATAATCATTTAGTGTTGCCTTTTTTCCCAGTGACCAAAATCCAATGTCTTATGTATATTTTAGACATTGATCTTCGTGTCAGGGACAAGCAAACATTTCTTAATGCTGGCACACGTTGTACATAGACTTGTTAACGACTCACGAACCTCCATCTAATCACACACACACACACACACACACACAAACCAGTTTTTATATCATCAGAACGAGTATGGATGCATGTTTTTTGAAATAGATAAATATATATATATGTATAAACACATGTATAGACACACAAGGGCTTTTAAATTGTAAAAGTTGGGACGTGCAGAGAGGTTTTAATCAAAGCAGACTGGATTTCCTGCCAGAGCTAGGCTACGTTTACATTTGCTGTAGTATTCTGAAGCCTTCCAGTTAACGTCTTTGCACTCCGCTCGCTCACGTTAACCGACGTAACGACCGACATCCACACTCCTCTGCTGTCCGTTCCTAACTGCCACGCTGCAAAAACTTCACCAAGGAGGTTTGGTCTAATGTCTGCTACAAATACCTCAGAACACAGGAAATTACGCTAAAATAACTTAAAAGGAACTTTTTCAAACACATAGCAGCTTCTTTTAATTTAATTTAATTCCTTAATATTGTTAAAAAGTTTTAGTTTCACTAGCAGATTATTTCATGCTATTATTTCACTTATGGTAAAATGTTTTGTTAAACATGAAATAATCTGCCAGTGGAACTAGAACTTGGTTGCTAGGCGACAGGCTGGGCATTGCTGAGGTTGCTAGGTTACGACGACAGTAGAACTAGAACTTTCTCTAATCAAGCTTGTATTTCTCGGTGAGAAGTTACTCATAGGTTGGTCTCGTCTTATTTGGAAGAAATAAAAATCCTTTTATTTCTGTTAACCCATAAAAACCTTGTTTCTCTCTGAACCCGTCTGATTCTCCCGCTAAGATTTACTATTCATACATCCTGTTGTCAAGTTGTTTAGTGTATTTATCGTAAAAAAAACAAAAAACTAGTTAAGTGAAATCTGCATTTTTCCCCACATTATTTTCACTGTGGGTATTTATGTATTTTGAGACAAATTTGTTGAAATATTAAAAAATGTCGTTAAAAGCGTTATGTAAATAATTTCTTAGTTTCACCTGCAGATTATGTGGAAAAATGTTTTGAACCATCAGTTTCATCAATATTAAGGAATTATTAACTTTAAAGAAAGCTCCTATATGTTGCTGAAAAATGAAAGTTAGTTTTCTTATTTCAAGTGTACCCAGATATTTTCTCTAGGAATTAGACCAAAACTACTTGGTAAAATTTTATGTTTTTGCAGTGAAATTAGTTTTCCTCTGGTAGAAATAAACATCATGTATCTCGTTTTTCACTCTGAGCTACAGCCGCTAAGGTTTATTATATCTTTAGGGATTTAAAAGTTTGTGTTTTTGGTTATATAAAAACATTTAATGTATTCTACTACGGGGTTATTGAAGCTGTTGTATGTAACTTTAGTAAAAGAATATATAAATGTTTTGTACTTGTTTGTTGAAACTGTCACTATGTTGTGACAGTTTGGTGTGAATTAATCTGTGAATTTTTTTTTAGCTCCTCTGCCTTCTCCCAGTGCTAACTGGAAGCAACCAATAAGGAGCAGGAGGCGGGTCTTAGTGCTGTCAATAAATCTCGTGAATGCTACGCTAGTTAGCTTAGTGACTGATATCAGTGGAAAATTTGTTTTTATGTAACAATGAGTAAGAACATTTAAAAGCGCATTTACTAGATTGATTGTCAGCACTTAGCCCCTCCTCCTGGCTCTGGTTGGTTGTTTTTTGTCGGGAGTTGTACGCTTCTTCAGATGGCAATAATAGCTCAGGGAGGAGATCAAACGTTTCACATATTTTCTGACAACATGGTGAAAGTTTTAATAAATATGTAAGAATATCTATATATATTTTTTAGGAAGGTTACGTACTGCAGCTTTAAGCCCCGCCTCCTTCAGTCTTTAGTATCCAACATTAATAATCATTCATCTGATGGACAAACTTATCAAATCTGTAGCTGAATATTTTTAAGTGCCCAGTTTGTTTTGCATTGGAGTCACAGACACTGTAATGCATGACTGACCGTCACCGATTCCAGTCAGTGGGAGTGAATGTGTCATTTTATTTCTTCCTCCAGCTAACCGCTGCATCAACCAACTTGGTTCTCATATCACTACATGGATCACTTCTATATGATCTTATGCAATGTTAATGTACAAACTAAGTATGAGGGGATTAAAGATAGATCTATATGGTCTTGCATAAATAAACCCAATAAAAAAAGTTGTCATTCACAACAGTCTGTGTATTTTTATTTATGTTCATTTGCAGCTTATATCTTATTCTTGTTTGTAAACTTTTTCAGTTTATAAACGCATCAACCAAAAGCATCTTTAGCATCTTTTTTTCAGTTTCAATAGGAGTCAGATTTAGTTGACATAAACCTTGATGCAGAAATTAAATCAAATACTGGAAAAAACAAACTGCACCCGTTTTTAAATTGCAATTTAAAGTCTTTAAGAAACAAAATTTGAATTGTTGAACTGATCTGACCTCAAAACTGAAACCCGTATTTTCCTGATCTGTGATTCTGTTCTTTTATTTCTCAGGTTCTTCAGCAAATTTGATCAAATACTAGTTTTTGTATCAATTTTATTTATTTTATCTTTACAGTTTTGCTTTAACAACTTGTTAAAAATGAAACTATTGCACTTTTAGTTTCAGTTGTATTGAGGTAACTTAGTTTCCATCTGCTAGATCAGGGATCTGGAACCATAAATGGATCTTTGGATCACTTACCGTAGTATATAAAATAACATTTTTAACTAGTTTCATTTTTGTTCTCTGGCCAAATGAAATAATAAAAAAACTAGTATATTTGGTCTAAAAGCGCCACTGTTGGATGAATTTGTTTACCATCGGGTTTACTCAATATTCCCATTTTATTTTTTTGTGATTTTTTTGTATTGTTTTTGAAATAGTTGATTACTAAAATTTACGAGTCATGGCGAAGTTGATTTTTTTTTTTTTATCACACTTTGTACCATTTTCTTAATGTAATGTAAGACCAAATAATTTAGATTTTCACTCTTTAGTATTGTTTATGGTGTTACGAATTTAGATATTTCAAATTAAAACTGTTCGCCTCACTGGAAATGTGAATAATTCCGTGAAAAATGCATGCAATACTGTTTCAAGTTTTGTTTTGTTTTTTTTATTTGGATCATGATGAAAACATCTCGAGGGGAGTATTTCACGCATGAAGTGGTTAATCAGTGACTCATCACTAAAACTGTGGCGGTAAATGGGGACCTCTAGCGTCATATCGTTGAAATTCGTTTTAATGCCCGAGTAGCCTGAAATAAATGCCTGCTTAAATGTAAAATAAAATTTAAAACTCTATAATACGTGGGGTAGTTATGGTATTTTAAATTATCTGTCGTTCAGAAGTGAAAGGTGCTTTTTATAGTGAACGTATCACGACGTGTTTTGGTTTGTCTTTTAGAAGAGTTTAACGCTCTGCGGTCAAAGACGACACACGGAACAAGATAGAAACCTCCCAAGATCTATCAAAGAGACACTTTGGGCCTTTTTGTTGACTGAAGAGACTGAAACCCTTTACTCGACATAAAAGGTTGAACATTTTACAAAAGTATACGTCAACCATATAGGATACAAAATAAATATAATCCCTTATGCATTTTCTTACCTACAGAATTAAACTTGGTATGAATCTTTATGTATTGATGTATGTATTAAACTGTCGCAAAAAATATAAGCGAACAAGCAACAGCCGTATAGCCGTCCTCTGTTGTCTGGATAATTTATTAAAACAGAAACAAATAAGGGGGAAAGCGCTCCTGGAAGGAGTATTTAAACAAAACCGGAAGTGATGTGCGGATGACTGCGTGGTGTCGCTGTTTGAGGCTCGACTCGGAGCGGGTGGATTTTTTCGGGAGGGAAACTTTATCAGGTTTAACGGGATCCGAGCTCCATTAATTCATTTCGCTTAATTAGCAGAGCCAGTGCAGCCGTACTGATAGAGGTAGGAACCGACCCCGATGGCTTTTATCTCTGCTTCTTTGTCGTGTATCGTGATATTTTCGCCCCCTTCACTTTGCGCCATTTTCGCTAGTTTGGTAACGCATAAATGTGCGCCTTTCAGCTCTTTGTCTTTATTCTTTAACGCTCTGCGACATGTTTAAATCCTCGATGCTTTTCTTCCTATTTTTTTCCTAGCTAAAACGGTGTTATAAACGGGTTTTTCCGCCGTGTGAATGGCAGTGATTACTTTCCGCTCGTCCTAAATGGTCTAAATCAAGTGCAGTTGCGCATTTTTTGTGCTGCATCAGGCCGTGGCAGACGCTAACTGCGCCAGCGCCTGTTGGGATGTAGCACAATTCTGGCGCACATGAGTTAGCCTAGCACGCTAACAGGGTAGCATGCTAATCAATTAGCTTTGGCGGTCAGTTTGTGAATGTTTTAGCGTGACTTTACCGGGACAGCACAAGTCAGTGAGTTAAAAACTCAGACTGTACACCAAAGTCAAAGTATTTTGTATATTTTTATGTTCCAAACTTAGCGGAAAACATTTCCGGTTCAGTTCTAACCACCGGCTAACTTGGCTAGCCTTCCAGACATGTCAGATAAAAACGATGCTTTCGGTCATTCTCAGCCTAAAAGCCAATAAAAAACCGCCAGTTTTTAACTTTAGCAACAGTGAAGCTTTGTATGAATCTAGTGGAGTAACTGTAAACATTTTGTTGCTACTTTATCTTATTTAACCGCCGTTGCTATAGAGATGGCGACATTCCATCAGAGCATCATAATTTAATGTTTTGAACGGACTTAAAGCAGAGTGGCAGGTTATCAATAAATTAAATCAAACTGTAAATGTATCTGGGTGTCATTAAAACATCTTAATGGAGAAGGATGGAAATATGCAGCAATTTTCAGCTTGTAATGTAGAATATGTTAATCTAAACATAGAAATCTTTAGACAGTTTATCTGATCTGTGATCAGAATTGAAGTGGTTTAATGTTTTTGTTATAAATTAAATGCATCAAAACTAAGACTCAACACATAAACCGGCAGTATTTACTGTAAGGAAGCACCAGTATTCATTTTGAGCCGGTTCCAGTGTAGATTCATTTCTATTTCTCAAAGGAGAATAAATTATAGTTTGTTTAAAGAAACCACATAAAATGTAGGAGCTCAATCTTTCCAGGTTTCTCAGACTCAAAAGGTTCACATACATGTTATTGTCCTGGAAAAGCCTCACTTAATGCTCTTTATCTGTTTATAAGTTTGAGATAATTTTACACCCTGCTCCTACTTTTTACTCTTGCAAAAGCTGCTGATAAATATTTCTTTGCATTTTCTCTCCAGGAGTCTAAAAATGTCAGGCATTGCATTGAGCCGGCTTGCCCAGGAGCGCAAGGCATGGCGGAAGGACCATCCGTTTGTAAGTCCCTCTCAGAAAACTCAACTGTTGCGTTCCATGTAATGATTTGTCTTAATTCTGGTTTTTATTTCTCTTTTTCCAGGGATTTGTAGCCGTTCCAACAAAAAATCCAGATGGAACCATGAATCTCATGAACTGGGAATGTGCTATTCCTGGGAAAAAAGGGGTAAACTGTCCTGTTACTCACTAGAGAATTCCCACAGGAAAAATGTTTTGTTTTTCCCCTGTATTGGTTGCATGAATTATTAAACCGTTCTTATATTTAAAACTTGAGGCTAACAATCATCAGACGCAGATCAATGAATGTTTCTGTTTCCAAATCGATGAAATGTGCTGTAAAAATGGCCGCCTGCGTCCTGCTGCGCTAACGGCTCCTTCTCTTCCCAGACTCCGTGGGAAGGAGGTTTGTTCAAACTGCGGATGTTGTTCAAGGATGATTACCCGTCATCGCCTCCAAAATGTGAGTCCTGCGACCCGCCGTGACCCTGCAGGATCAGGGCTCGGCTGTTTTCACTGAAATCCAGACAGAAATTTCACTTTTTGTTTGCAAATCATTAACATAATTTTTCAAATCCAACAATTGTTACATTTCAAGGTCTCTAGAAAGTCAGAAAGTTAATTTAAATAATTTCCATTCTGGGTATTTGAAATGAAAATCGCCATAGAAACTTATCAGATTTTTATTATTTTTTTATTTATACTTTTCTAAACAGTAGAAAATAATCTGGAGGTTTGAGTCTAGAAAATGTAGATTTTCTTGTTTTACTTTCATGATCTCGGTTAGAGATGCAAATAATTTGTTTAGTAATCAAATATTTTTTCAAGTAATTTTCTACATTTTAATAGTTTGAGTTGTAATAATTTTAGATTATTAAAATGTTTTTAATAGTGTCACGAGTGAATCGGTGCTGAGTGTTTCCAGTTGGCAGTAAAGCGTTTGGTTTTCATTCCAGGTAAATTTGAGCCGCTCTTCCATCCCAACGTTTACCCGTCGGGGACGGTATGCCTATCCATCCTAGAGGAGGACAAGGACTGGAGACCCGCCATCACAATAAAGCAGGTCAGGATTATTGGCGCAAACACAAGTATTAACATCCTGAATATTTAGAATCAATTAATGTTTATTTCTGCTGTTTAGATCTTATTAGGTATCCAGGAACTCCTAAACGAGCCAAATATCCAGGATCCAGCCCAAGCAGAGGCTTACACGATCTACTGGTGAGCAGCTGAACTGAACCGTTTATTGTTCTGGATCGTTTTAGCTCAACGTGCTTTAAATGATCAAAACATCGGATTACAGCAGCAAAGTGAATGAAAACGTTCTAATCCAGACTAAAATTAATCTGATCAGTTTATTATGAACCAAAAGCAGCTCTAACCAGCTGGGTTTAGTCTACAGTTAAAGGCACTCAGAGTTTCAGCTGTTTGTTTTCTGAAGGTTTGTTCCAGATAAAAGCTGATTGCTGCTTCTCCATGTTTGGTTCTGGATGCAGAACCAGAACCTTCGGACCTGAGAGGTCTGGATGGTTGATCCAGCAGCAGCAGATCTTTAAACCGTTCAGAGATTCATAAACCACCAGATCTAGTCCTTCACAGTCTGATCTGGTTGGTGTAGATCTGGTGGTGTAGATCTGGGTGGTGTGCTCTATCTTCCCGGTTTTAGTCAGAACTCCAGCAGCAGCGTTCTGGTCCAGTCAGACCTGTACTGACGCTGTTGCAGTAATCAATGTGACGCCTGGATGAGTTTCTCTGGATGTTTGTGGAACATTAGTCCTTTAACCCTGAAATGTTCTCCAGGTGTCAGAAGGCCGACTTTGTAACCGTCTTTATGTGGCTCTGAATGTCCAGGTTCTCTGGTTTCTAGTGTTTTGATCTTCACTAAATCTCCAAGGTTTAATTTAGTCTGTGTTCCCAGAGACTTCAAAATTCATTTAATTTGTTGTTTCTGTTATTTATTTTCCACTTCCAGTGTAAAATGTTCATTGATCTGTGATGATGTGTTCTTGCATTAATAATTATCAGTATGTTGCTGGAAAACGGTTTCAAAACAACAATATTATTGTTTATCAGAATAACTTGTGGGACATTTTGTTGTCCAGTAGAATTTATCATTACAGATCTTTTGATCATCCATTCTTTTCTATTTTGTTGGCCAAATTTTTACCACTCTTGACTTGTGGTCAAGGGCCAAACAAAATCATTTCAAGGGCCACAAATGGCCCCTGGACCACACTTTGGACACGCCTCACCTAGAGTCCAGATGACGTCTTTGGTTCTGGCTGGTAGGATTCTGGTTCTGTTCTGACGTACCGAATAAAATCTGGTTCAGTTTTTATTTTTTTTAAATTAAAATGTTTTGTTCTGCCTGCAGATTATTTCACTTTTAACTAGTTACCGTTTTCATCAATATTATTATTATTAGCTCCTATCTGTTGCTGAAAAGTTACTTACAAGTTAGTTTTGTCTTAAATTAAGTGGAAAAGATGTTTGCAGTAGAAACTAAATTTAAAATACTTTAATGTTTAGTTAATTAATTTAAGTTAGAAAACTTCACCTTGAAAATGCAGGAAAAGACTTTGAACTTATAAACTTAATGTAATGTTTTGATCCAATCAGGAACGAGTAAAAGTGCCTGAACTGTGCAGGACAAACGTATCATATTAGCCTGTAATCAGTCTATCAATAATTATTGATTAGTTTTTGTTTTAAGTCTCTTAAATACTCCAAGTTGTTTTTATTTAAGTTTTGAGGCAAAGTGAAACTGATTCAGTCCCAGTTACTCGGCATGTCGTTGCTAGGTAACCGAGATTTGGGGGTATTTGAAATTGCTTCTTACCCAGCAGGTTGCTAGGCAACCAGAGAACGAGTGAGTCAGTAGATTCCACCGACCTGGAATATTCTACATGTAGAATCTGTGTCAGATGCTTTATCTACTGATATATAGATCTATATCTATAGATCTATAGATATATATATATTTTTTTTTTATTGATTTATTGTCCAGAACTGATCAAATTACACATAATTTTAATTGATTTTCTCTGTAATTTTCTTCTTTTCAGCCAAAACAGAGTAGAATATGAGAAAAGAGTTCGAGCACAGGCCAAGAAGTACTCTCCGTCGTAAGAGGCGCCGGCCCGGCCCGGCGGCGCCGCGGCTGAAGGAAGGGGTTTAAGGAGAAGCGCCCCCCCGCCCGGCCTCCATGAATGTGCCCCTCTCACACCGGGACTCGCTTACAGACTCGTATTTAAACTCCACATTCGGTGCCATCCGTTCTCCCTTCGCCTGTCGCTGGCGGTATGGCGCCGGAGGGACGCTCGTTTCTTTTTAAACGTTGTCTTATGTGGTGCAAGGGACGCAGCTTCGGTTTCTCCAACAACTCCACGCGAGCCGTCTGTTCATGGAAGTGAAAGTCTTTATTTTGTTTTGTTTTATTTTTTTGCTCCTTCACAGGGTCTCTTCCTTTTTTTGTTTTCCATAAATTTAATGTAAAAATCGGCTCATTTCATTGTCAGTATTTGATCTGCTGTATAATGAATGGCACTTTTATACTGTTGTATCCCACTAGTGTCTCTAGATGGTCCAGTCTAATTTTCTTTCCCAGGTTTTCTATTCAGCATGCTGTAATATACGATAGATCTGCTGCCTTGGCTCTTTGTTATTCAGAGTGTTGCTATGGGATACGTAAAATGGCCGCAGTAACTGAGGCAGGTAGGCTTACTTCTGTACTTTAAGGTTATATGGTGCTTTGTTCATGTATGTGTTTGCTTATTAAAACTTTCTATAAAACCTTCCAGATGTTTATTACTTTTTCAAGCAATTGAAATTTTATTGGTGCCATAAAATTATACAGTACAAAAGCTGTGAGGATACATGAAGTAAAACAAAACTTGTAGAGTAACCTTACAAATCCCTAAAGAAGCTTCAGTATTTTTATTTTACCTCATTAAAACCAGAAACTTTTTTATTTTGACCCTGAAAACACAAAACCAGCTGTGAAACACGGTGGTGGCAGCATCATGCTGAGTTGATGGGAAGATAGCTGGAGCTAATGGCTGTGTTCAAGTTCCCTTGTAACTGAGTTGGGTTTGACGTCACCATGGTAACCGCATTCTGGTTAACGAAGTCGGGATTCCAACATGGCGGCGCCCACGCAGACGGTGTACAAACATTTTCAGCTTTGCTTTCAACAAACGTAACTGAATTTGTTCAGGTTAGAGTTTCAGGTTCTACATGCGGCTTTAATTTGAAGCATTTTATATCTGAAAAATGTTTCTGCTGCTCAGCCAAGGAGCGGCCATGTTTCCTGACTTTCTTCTACTACTAAATGTGGGTCCAGGGCTGGAAATGGCCCTCGCGCCCCACTTTGAAGATGTGTCAGAACAGCCTAGTCAAAGTCCATATGTAAATCTAATTGAGAATCTTTGAGAACTAAGAGTTGCTGTGCGTCATTTTGACCGGACTGAAGCGTTTTTACAGTGAATACCTGGAGGAGTCGCCCCCTGCAGGCGCTCAGCTGCAGCTGCAGGTCAGGTACTGAATGAATGCGCCATAAAGTTGCGGTGAGAATATTTTTCAGGGTTTTGCTCATGGAGCTCATAAACTGTTGGGTTTATGCCTCCATCCCAGCGTCGGAGAAGCGCGGGTGGATCGGGTCTCCATGGCAACCCGCCGCGGCGCAGCCGGCCTGCTGCAGGCCGCCCAGCGTGCAGTACTGGTTGCAGTACCAGGACGACTCCATCTCCAGGGAGGTGTCGCTGCAGAGCCAGCAGCCGGAGTCTTGCGCCGGGCTGCAGGACCGGCAGTAGCCGCTCAGGCTGCGCACCGACCGGCGCTGGTCCAGCAGCGGGGCCGCGCAGCCGCAGACCGACTCCCGCATGCTCAGGACGTCCACTGATGACGACATGTTGCTGTAGGCCCGGTTCTCCATGAAGTGCTGCTGGACCTGGGCCGGGTACTGGTGGAACTGGAAGTCCTGGACCGGCATGCACTCCACCAGGCTGTCGATCTGCAGCGCCTCCTCTGGTTTCAGCACCTCGGCCGCGTTTTCCTGCGTGACCACCCAGCTCTGCCGGACGGTAAGGAGCTCACTTCATTTTCATTCAGATTAATCGATTAATCGTCGGAATAACTGATTATTCTAAAGATTAATCTATATGTCTAAAAGTTGCTCACCAGAATAATAGCTCATTCTTTCAGTTATTCAGATTTATTGATTATTCTTTCAAATATTCTGATGATAGATTGATTAATGTCGAAACAATCGATTATTCTTTTAATTATTCTGATGACTAATCAAGTAGTCAGAACAATAGCTTATTTTTTCTATTATTCTGTTGATTAATTGGCACATCCTGCAAATTCTTTATTTTATAACTTAACCTTATTATAACTCTATAAACACATTAAAAAACCCAAATAAATAATTTATATTTCCCGTTTTAAATAAGAACATAAACATATTATCGGCTTTCCTCCAGCGAGTTTTTGCTCGTTTAAGGATGAAATGATTCTTCTGACATCAAGAGAAAATATTAGGACTGAACATTAATTCATGTTAAAGCCAAAATCTATATTTTTGTGCAGTTTTGGCGTAATTACTGCTCTGATCATGTTGTCCTTTATGTTTTCTTTAAATGGCAGTTATTTGAATAATTGATTAATCACGATTAATCAGATGAATTGTCCACAGAACAAAGGTATTTAAAAGACAATTTTACTTTTACAAAGAACTAAAACAAGCAGCAGAAACGGTTTAAGCGCCTCGGCGGTGGCTGCTGTCTGTTGGCTGCAGGTTCTGGGTTACGGTACCTTAAAGTCTCCCTGGCAGTCTTTGTACAGGCCGTGGAAATAAGGAGCAGGAGTTGGGATGAAGGTGCTGCTCTTCCACCTGGGTCAAAATGTTCCGTTTTCAGAAAAAACGTCTTCAGAAACAATTAAAAAAATTACAATTTTTAATTGTTTAGAATGAGGAGAGCCTTACTTTCTGACTGACCCGTAGAAAACCAGCACCAGAACCACCAGAGCACACAACAGGCCGAACGTCACAGGCAGGTTAAAAATGAATCCGTTTTCCTTAAAAGCTGCAGAAACACAAGAAAACCCATAAAAACCAGCTGACAGGACGGTTTCTGCTCTACGGTCTGAATGTTTATGTGATCTGACCATCAGCGGCCGGCGCCGTCCTCCACTGGACCGCAGAGGACCAGTCGCTCCACTGGCCCTGGTAGTGACCCTGGTTTGGACTAGACCGCACTCGTGCAGCGTACTCGGCGCCGGGCTCAAAGTGCTGGTCTTCCACAGAGTGTGTTGTGCTGCTGATGCTGATGCTGATGTTACGAGCTTCTAGCTAAAAAACATACAGACCAGAAGAATCCGGTCATCCTGCGGATCCGAAACGTCAGATAGGACCGAAACGAGAGAATAAATAGAACCTGGAGGAAACGTTTGGACCCAACGGGGTTCCGTACATCAACACTGGTAACTGGACACAGATTATAGCTGTAAAACTTTATTGAGAATCAGATTATTATTAACTATCATTTAATTTGGTTCCAGAAAAGCTTCATTAAAATATGTTGAATTGTTAAAAATGTTTAAAGGAAATATGTTGTAAAGAATAATCTTCACTGTTTGATTCTTGTGTTGCCATAGTTACAATCTGAAGCTAAAAACGTATCGCGATATAAGCGTTTCATATCAGTCTGTCAATAATTATTGATTGATTTTTTGCTTTAATTATCAGAAATACTGACAAACTTTCCAGTTTTATCCACTTTTTCCTCCATTTTGTTTTTTATTTTTTAGCGGTTGTGAGGCGAAGAGGGGGAACTTGAAACTGCTTCAGTTACTCAGCAGGTCGTTGCTAGGTAACCAAAGTTTGGGGTGGGGAGTTCTTGAGACGGCCTCTTACCTAGCTAGTTGTTGCTAGGCAACCAAAGAGCGAGCAAGTCAGTTGATTCCACCAACCTGTTCTGTTTATTAAATATTCTATCAGACGTATTTTCTACTGATATTGATCATGAGTCTAATGCAATATATATTGTTTTTAATGTATTGTCTCAGTAATTAATAACTAATAATGGCTGATTGATTTTAGGCCCAGATGATGATGATCTCACCCGGCGTTTGTCGGCCATCTTGTGGAACTGCAGCTGATACTTCAGGTGTTCTCCCAGCGCCGTGTCGGAGAAACTCTCATAGGTGCTTTTCCAGGTGAAGTGGTGTTGGGTGGAGTTGTGGCTGACCTCCAGGCAGCAGGGGGCGCTGGGCTTGACTGTCGGAGGAAACAAAGCGGGGCTTTACCTGAGCTGCCACAGATTGTTAACCTTTGACTAGGACAGCAAATAATGATTATTCTATCAATTATTCTGGTGATTATTGGATTTTTATAATGAGCATAATAATAATTCATTTTTATGACAGTTAATTTCTATGAATTATTCTAATGATTAATTGATTAATCGAATAAAAATCAGAAGATTTTTCCTTTAATCACTCAAATCTTTTAATAAATGCATAAAAAGATGCAAATAAACAATTTAAGCAAGAAAATAAATAATATAAATGGTGTTTAATAGGAGATTTCTTTATACAGAGATTGAACCTGGTGAAACTAAAACATTTGTGAGAAAATTTTTAGATTAATCTCAGAAACTTTCTAGAAAAAAACTAGAGAATCAAAAACTTTTGAAACAGTGAAATGTACGACAAAACCTACTGGTATTCTGAAAATTATCAACTTCTCAGACTTAAAGGTTTCAATGTTTTTTTCTTTAAAATTTCTGATTTTTTTCTCACAAATGTTCAACTTTTCAAACTCAAACATTGTAATTTTTTTCCTGAAGGTTTCTGAGATTAATTTTGCGTTTTCTTCTCATAAAATTCAGACTTTGACCTCAGAAATTTTGTAGAAAAAATGCTGAAATTTCCAGATTTTTTCTTTTCTTGCTAGTTTCGACTTTTGGAGCTCAGAAATTTTCACCTTTTTTTCAATAAATTTTCTGAGATTAATGTAAAATCTTCAGAGTTTTTTGGGGACAAATTGAGTCTTTTTCTGTCTTCAGTGTCCCTGATACGGTACATTTCATATATTTCTGTCCTGCTTTGTGTTGCTCTCTCATAAACAACCCCAGTAAAATCAAACAGGTTTGTTGTTGTGATGAAATTTGTTAAAATAATCCCGACTTACTGTGTAACTCCGGCTCATAATCTTCCTCCAGCAACTCACAGATTTTTTTGTGGTTTTCACACAAAAAAATTTCTAAATCTTCATCGTCTGAAAATGTTTCTGCTTCGTCGGCCGTCAGGGATCTGTCGAGGGAACAGAAGAGGCCGGCCGTCGTGTTTCCCAGCAGACATTTATACTCCGTCCTGTGGAGAAAGAAACCAAAATGTAATGGCCGCCGTTGCTACGGGCGACGGGCCGTTTGGCGCTTTAATCCGCCTTACTGCTCCAAATTGCTGGTGACTTTCAGCCAGTAGGTTTTGTTGCTGGCCGCTGGTGAGGCGTTCAGGGAACAGTTGAGAGTGAACAGATAATCGTTCACACAATCCAGATTATAATCTGCGTCTGGAAAAGATGGCAGAGATTAATTTTGATCAGTTTCAGTTAATCTCAGTGATCTTAATCCCATCCAAACATGTCAGGAACGTTCAGTTTTCAGCAGGTAAAAATGCTGGTTTATGATTTTTAATGTTTGGAAGTTAATCTGTTGCAGTAATCCCATAATCTGCTGTCATTTGATTTAATTTAATTTCATTTAAAATTGTATAATTTGTTTAGTCTTAAAATTGCATCAAAATTCTGCTACAATAGAAAAGAAGGAAAAAGTACATATTTTACTTAAAAAATAAGTAAATATCTTATTAAACAATTAATAAAAAGAGAAAAACAAAAAAAGTAAATATTGCCTGCAAATTATCTTTTTATTATTATTATATTTAGTAAACAAAACTCCCCTTTAATAAACTTCACAACTAAAATAAGGCAGGTTATAATTAGTTAATAGTTAATATATATTTACACACATTTATAACTAGTTAGCTTTTCATCAATACTAATTAATTATTGACTCAAGATGAAAAGTTACCTTTAATTTAATTTCATTTATTTGATTTGTACAAAGATATTTCCACTAGACTAAAATTTTGTGTTTTTACAGTGCAGAGAAAAGGAAGACAATAAATGTTAGCTTCAGCGCTAGCGCTAACACGACTTCTTCTGTGCGTATTGATGCGTATTCAGGCATATTCTGTGTTTAAAATATTAAATTTAGACGTTTTTCAGAGTTTGAGGATTTTAGCTTTTATAACTCGGTTCAAAGTTGCTGAATCAGACGGACAGTAAGAAAAGTTTTGGCTCCATTTCTTTGTTTTCAGCTTTTTTTGTCTCATGTTTCAGATCTTAAAGCAACAAATCCTCACTGCCTCAGCATAGGTCAAAGGTCATGACTTAACAACACAGGGAGCTTCTGCTGTTTTTAGTCACTCAGGTTATTTTTTTTATATTAAAGTTTATTTTATGATCTGAAACTCATTAGAGTTGGATTTTTGCTTTAAAGTGACAAAATAAAAACAAGATAAATCCAGGAAATACTTTTTCAAATGGTGCTAAAACGTTAGTAAAATAACAGAAACGTGATTTTATCACCATTTTCTTCACAGCTTCTGTTTATTTCTGTTTCTGACGTTCGACGCAGAAACACTGAGAGGTTTTCAGAGCCGCTGTAACCGAGCGATTTATTAATAATTTCTGGGTTGAGCTTGTTTTTGTTTCAGCTGCGTGTTGTTATCTTTGTCTGAAATAGACCAAAGTGTTTTATTCTGCCTGACGAGGCGTTTGACGTGTGAAAAGTCAGAACAGACGCTGAGATCTTCAAACAACACAAGAGAAACTAATTAAAGCCACCAGGAGCCACTACAGCCGCGTCTCACAGTTTTACACACTTTTATTAAGATTCTCTTCATTTGAAGAATGAACAACTAAAATGCAAAAAAAATAAATCATTAACCCTCCCAAGAATATTTGGCCTAATTTCTGGTGCAAATATCTTGAAAAATAACTTAGAAAGTGAAGTTTCACCAATTAAAGCAGCTTGTTTTATTTGACTGGAACAAACTTTACAGAAAGTTTTACAGTTCAGGGTTTGTGCTTTTCCCCCCACAGTAAAACACTGTAAAAACAAACTGTCACCACGTATTTCTGGTTTGGTTTAGTGGTGGAAATATCTCCGTACGCATGAAATACCACAAAATTAAATTACCTTTTGAGCAAACAGAAGCTTGTTTTAAGTCAATAATTTGTTAATTTTGATGAAAACAATTAGTTTTGCTTGCAGATTATTTCGTTTATAATATGAAAAAAATATAATCTTAAAAGTTACATAATCTGCCAGTGGAACCAGAACTTTTTAAAATCCATATTAAATAATTATTCACTCTAAACAAGCTCCTGTATCTTACTGAAAAGTTACTTGTAAGTTTATTTTGTTTGTTTTTATTGTGCTGAGATATTTGCAGTCGATACCAGACTAACATTACTTGGTTAGACTTTGTGTTTTTGCAGTGTAAGAGCGTGAAAAGGAAGACTGTGAGTGTTAGCTTCCGTGTATTAAGACTTTTTAAAGTAAATTTAGTGTGTGAAATATAAAAAGAAATGAAGCTAAAAGCGTTTTGAATCAGTTCCACTGACAGATTATTTCAGTTTTTTCAGTGGAAAAACATTTTTTAAATAATCTGCCAGTGGACCTGGAGCTGTTACCGAGGAATTATTGATTTAAAACAAACTAACATTTCTTCCATTTTGTTGAAGTTACTAAGATATTTACAGTAGAAACCAGATCAAAAACACTTTTTAAAATTTGTTTTTAGCAGAAAACAGTTTCTCATAAAACATGAAATCTAATTTTCAAAGCTTTAAAACTTTGATCTGCTGAAGCTAATAAAGTATTTCTGTTGGTAGTAAACAGAGTGAAACCTGCAGCCGGGTCTCCTAGCAACCAGGTGGAGCGGAGGAGAGTCAGGATCAGCAGCTTCATCCTCAGCGGAGGCCGGCGCTCCATCGTCATCATCAACCGCCGCCGCCGGCTGAGATCTCTGCGCGCTCTGAGGTTTGCAGAAGCTTTAAAGCCGACTGACGGAGGCGGGGATCCGTTTCTCACCAATCGCCTGCGTCACTCAGAGAGGATGTCGTTTGTGTCGTTGTTTTATTCTGAAAGCAGCTGAACTGTAAAATGGAAAGCCTGACAGTCTGCAGGGTTTCCTCTCATTACATGAATGTTTGTGAGTCGTGGTTGTTTGTTGTGTACGGAGCCATATTCATGCCATATTCACCATGTGGTGAGGCTGGTTTCGATTCCTGCGCTGATAAACATGCAGAGGTGAAACTAAACGTGTCACGACAAATTTTACTGTCTGAGTTACGCTGAGCGTCGTTTCACTTTCAGCTGGAAGAAACTGTAAAAATTCAACAGGTTTATTTTTGCTGGAAAACGTAACTTTGTTTCAGGACGCACCGATCCGCTGTTTTCACTTCTGATACCGATACCGATATCTGAGGTTAACTATCGGCCCATCTGATAAAAAAACCAGCTGAAGTGGCTTAAAACTTTCCTTTTTTTAAACACAGATGAACTGAATCATAAATTTATTTGATAACTCTGCACCAGTTCAGCGCTGGGAACAGTTGGATGAAACATGGAAAATCAACTTTAATCTGTTCAGTCGGAATAACATTTTATATATATAAACTTCAGAATACATGTACATGTTATTATAAAATTAATAAATAAAGTACAGCGTAGTAAAAATACTCCTAAATGTAACTAGTTACCACCATTAGTAACCATTATTGTCATTTTGGACATTAAATTACCAAACATCCTGTATATTTTGGTCTGTCTGATGATCAGTTTTAAATATTAGATTACTGATATTTTGCTCAGTTTCTCAAAACTTTTTGACTTCAGTGAAGAGTTTGGCGACTCTTTCTAACTCTGCACTGAGTAAAAAGATGAACTTTCAGATCTTCTCTTATTGTCTGCAGCTTTTTAAACAGTAATAATAATCAAACTATTTATTCAGTTTCCCTCAGTTTGGGTTTTGTCGGGCAGGAACAGAGGAGCTGTTGTGCAACGCCGCAGCAGCAGGGCTGGGCGTTGTGACGCTGCGGCGCTGCTGCAGCACTGCTGCTGCGATGCTCAGATAAAAAACCCCGAGGCCCACGGCTTCCTTTAGCCTCTGATTCTGTAGATCTTCAGCTGCAGCGTTCGATGAGATCGTCTGCATGAAAACGACCAAACGATTCAGAACGACCGTCTGGAGGAAAATAAAAACCTGACAGCAGCTTTCAGAAGAACCTGAACGCATTCTGCTGCTGTGAGGTCAAAGGTCAAAGCGATAGCAGTCATCTCTGCTGCGTTTGGGTTCGGTTGTTGGAAACATCTCGTCTGGCCGCAGCAGAACTACGACCTATTTTTATTCATTAGCAGCTCGACTCCTGGCCTGCAGCGCACCGATGGAAATATTTATGTTGCGCAACCAGAGATGAGTTGATCTTTAGCGTCGAGCGGCTCTGATAGCAGGAGTTTTTTAAAATAAAACGTCCTCAGCTGTGGTGATAAAACTCTGATATGATGCGAATGGATGACATGAAGCGCAGAGCTGCTATCACACTGATAACAAGGATTTTTAACACTAGAACTACCAGAGAAGGGTCATTTGACATTTCTACCTTTGGAACCCAGAGAGGGGTCAAATGACCTGAAGGATTCTAATTAGCATCCTAAAAGGAGGTGTGAACAGGCGCTTTTGTTCTGTAAATAAGGCCATTACTGGCGCACCAAAGGAAGAGGGAAAGCTTAACTCCCAACTAACTGTCTAGTTAGTTCTATTCAGTATATTGTATTTTATAATATAAAGATTATATTTATTATATTTAGCTTAGTTTTATTTTAGCAAAAAAGCACAATGAATTAATTTTAATATTTTAAATGGAGAATTAGAAATTTTACAGCCAGGTACAGCTGTGAGCAATGACCAGAAGTATTTGTGTCTAAGTCAAGAGGACTGAAATTCCAGCATGAGAAATATACAAAAGAACAACTGTTATTTGTTTAAATGTTTTTATTTTTGTCATTAAAAACAATACAAAAAATACAAGAAATAAAACAATTCCACACATATTTACATTAGGCACAGTGGGGGGCTGTGTGTGTGTGAGTGGCATGTCCTTGTGTGACTGGCATTTCAGTACTCACTCAGCAGTCTGTCTGCACTGTCGGAACATACCTGGCACTGCCAGGGTATGACCCTGGTGCATTTGCCACATGTGTATTTGTAGCATTCAACGCATCTCACAGTTGTACAATTGTTCCTGCATCGATGGTTGACCTGACACTTCGCCCTTTTGCCTGAGCTGGGTGTGGAAGGTTGTTGCCGAAGCAGTTTCTCCTTGTGTGCCTTCTTCCCACTCACATGAGAGTTACCCAACTCTTTTGCAAGCTCAACCAGGAAGTCCACCCGTCTCTTCTGCACCCCAATGCATGCCTGATAAAGCACATGTGCATTCAGTGCTGCCATGTCAATCATGTTATAGAACACTGCAACTGGGCATCTCCGTGTTCCTGCACGCACGCTGTACTCCCGCACCATTTGGTCCATCACATCCACACCGCACTATGTTTTGTTGTATTGTGTGACCGTGTTTGGCTTCCTTTTGGTGGTATCCTCAGTCTCAACCACGCTGTGCATGCTGCTGAGAACGTAAACAGCCTTCTTCCATTTGGGCACATACACTGTCAGCGTGGCACCAGTGGTTGAAAACACCTGAGTGGTGAATTCAGTGCGATCCATCTGTCTAGCGGATTGAGGAATTTCCCGGCGTCTCTTGTTGACTTTGCCGAGGATAGTGGTTTTCCGGCTAAGCAGTCGTTGTGCAAGTGACAGTGATGTAAAGAAATTGTCCGTGGTTACAGTTCTGCCCTTGTCCATGAACGGTTCCATCAGCCTCATCACTACAGTCTCGGACAGTCTCTCCCTGCTGGGACGACTGGGGTCCTTTCCAAGATATGGGAAGACATTACAGATGTACTTTTATTTCAAGTCGCAAGCCACTCAAAACTTGATGCCAAACTTGTCCGGTTTTGTTGCAATGTATTGCAGAAAACATCAGCGACTCTTTGATGGAAAAAGCTGTTCATCAATAGTGATGTGTCGACCAGGGTTGTAGGATGCGATGCAGTTAGTGACAAACGATCCCCAAACATCGGAGATTGCAGCAAACTTATCGGTCCCCGCTCGCTCACTGCGTGTAAACATGTCATGAAAGTGTAGGTGTCGCATGATGTCTTGGAAGCGTTTTTGGGCCATAGTTGCAATGATCCTTGGGTTTGCCAGGTTTGCTGACCAGCTGTCACATAGTGATGGAACCTTGGTCACCCCCCGCAAGATCATGACTGAAATAAGTGCCATTAGTTCCGGGAGATCCATGAACCAATCCAGCTGCTCCGTGTCACGTGCATGTTGAGTAGTCCATTCTTGAATGCTACGAAGCATGTCAAGAGTGATAAAACAGAGGACGCTCTGAAGGCGACTCCAGATACTTTGTCTGGCCTTAGCGCTTGGCTCTCCATCTGTGGCGTACGGTTCTATTGGAGTGAAATGGAGATATGTCCCCACTTGTTCACACTGTGCCATTTTTCATGGTCTCTGACAGCTCACTCCTCAAACAAGCTCTCTTTTTTTGGTAGAGGGAGAGTCTCCTCATGTGCAAGATAAACAATTTCAAATTAACCTTTTGATTGGTTCTAAATAAAAAATAGTCAGGAAAATAAAATAGGTAGGTTGAGAAATCTAACCTGAAGACAGCTCAGAGTCCGAATCCAGTGGAAAGTCTATGTCTTCTCCATCTGAATCACAAGGGTTGGCACTGCTCAGAATCAGTTCCAATGCCTTCTGAGTGGTGAACCTCTTCTGCATTTTGCTTCTTGTGAACTAAATAGGTGAAGCAGTCACCTATTTATCCTCCACAGCACAAAAGGCTGCATGCAAATTTGCATGTGCAAAGTCTCCCAGATCTCTTTTGCTTACACTTTTTGCATGATTTTTTTGAGGTGGATCAACAAAATTAATTTGGTTAGTTTATTTCTAAACTGTCATTTTAAACCCATCCATCCATCCATCCATCCATCCATTTTCTTACACCCTTCGTCCCTAATGGGGTCAGGAGGGTTGCTGGTTTCTCTCCAGCTGCGTTCCGGGCGAGAGGCGGGTTCACCCTGTACAGGTCGCCAGTCTGTCACAGGGCAACACACAGACATACAGGACATACAACCATTCACACACACATTCACACCTAGGGAGAATTTAGAGAGACCAATTAACCTGACAGTCATGTTTTTGGACTGTGGGAGGAAGCCGGAGAACCCGGGGAGAACCCACCATGCACAGGGAGAACATGCAAACTCCATGCAGAAAGACCCTGGGCCAGGAATCAAACCCAGGACCTTCTTGCTGCAAGGCAACAGCTCTACCAATTGCGCCACTGTGCAGCCCCATTTTAAATCCACTTAGCTTTATTTAAAAGAAAAACATTACTAATTTCTTTTAGAAAAACCTTTGCATATTTCTTGAAACAGATTGTATGTTTTGCAAACTATATGTACATTTGGCAAAATGACCTGGACCTAATGCAAAATGACCTAATGCAGCACAACATCATGAATCAGCTGCAAAAGGTCACATCTCTCCAAAAACACTTCATGTATGCTTCAAAACTACCCAACCCTCTCTGAAGAGCATTACCAACAGGAAAGTCTACTGTAGAGCTGCCTCCATCATAGATCGCACCCACCCCCAACATGGACTATTCACACTCCTACCTTCTGGCCTGACGGCTCTCCTCCCCCCCTCCTGATTCCTCAGGCAATGGCCATATTTACATTTGAAGAGGGGATGCTAATTTGAGCCATCAGAGTCGTCAGTTTGGACTCAGGGTCTTTTGACCCTCTTTCGGGACTTCTAGGAGGAGGTTGAAATCCCTGGTAATTCTAGTGTTAAAGGAACATCTGCTTGATAACAAATGGTAGCAAGAGAGAAAAAATGATCAGTGATCTGTGAAAACATCAGATGTTTTTACTGCCAAACCAAAAAAAAGTCAAATTTCTTCTTTCATCAAATAGAAATAAAGTAATATTTGGTATTTTAAAGTGTAATTCGGGTCATTAGAAATAAAATTCGTGCAAGTTTCTACCTGAGTTTTTTTTTACCAACTTAAACTGATTTCTGAGTTTAAAAATCCAGTTTAACTTGGTGTCCAAACTGTGTTCCAGGGGCCATTTGTGTTCCAGGGGCCATTTGTGGCCATTGGAATGATTTTTTTTCATCCGCTCACGAAGAGTAAAAAACAAAAGAACTGAACCAGAAACTTGTGGCAATTATCTGTTTTTCTTTTTTGAAGAGGCAAAAGCCTTTTTTATGTTTTCAACGATTTACAGATTCCATAAAAGTTTTCTTTAGTTTGGAGTAAACTAAATAACAGGGAGAGAAAGTTACAATAAAAAAATTTTTACATTTTATATTTAAATTTTTTTTTGATACTGCTGATCTAAAGCATTCCCACATCATGATTCTGCCACCGCCGTGACAGACAGGTTCCTCTCTGCCTTGATTTTTTTCTGGTTAACTGCAAATTAATCTCTTATGCTTCTTTTTTTTCTCGTCACTCTTCCATAAAAGTCAGATTTGTGACAGTCGTACAGACAGACTGTTCCACCTGAGCTGTGCAGCTCCTCCAGAGTTAGGACTCATCCGTGAGTTCTGGCTCTAGATGTTATGTTTTGTGATGATCCTGAAGATTATTGCCTGGATTATGCTTCAAAATCTGCTAAACACAGCATTTATCCTTTGCTTATCTGATATTTCTTCCTTCCTCTCAACTTTCAGAGACTCTGTTTTCAGTCTCTTTAAGCTGAAATCACCAAAGTTACAAGATATAAAGCCTGGAAATATTTCATTCTGTGTGATGATTATGTAATGACCTTTCCATAGACTAAACACTATTCTCAAGGAGCGGCCATCTTTTTACCAGGTTTGGCCATGGGCCCCCGCCTGGCCACCCCTTGGGGCCGCCACTGGTTTCATGCACAGTTCTGCTGAGGTGAAGCCATTTTTTATTGATTTTTAAAAAAATATGTTTTTATTGTTTACTTTAACAGTTTTCCTGACCTGGTCTGGCCACCCCTTAGAAGATTGTCTGTGGGCGCCAATAAAAAATATTTTTATTTATTCATTTGGCTAACAGTTATTAGCATGATGACCTTTGTGATGGATATTAAGTCCTCACTGTGTTTATTCATGACTTACTTAAATGAAACTATGATGTTAATTTTTCTCACGCTAATATTTTGGGGGAACAGGTTTTAGTTAGGCTAGACCGGAAACTGACTGAGCCCTGTTGCTAGGTTACCACGGACTCAAATTGCTAGCAGCAGTGAGCACGGTGGCCTCTGTGGATATGTTGCGTCCTCGTCGTGTTTATTCATAATTCATAAAACCATAGTGTTGTTTCTTTCCATGCTAATATTTTGGGGGAACGGTTTTAGTTACCGGAAACCGGAAACTGACTTGGCGCCGTTGCTAGGCTACCACTGACTCAAACAGAAGCTTGGCAGTCGCTTTGCGGTCTGTTATAGATCCTCTAATCCAAATATTTAATATTTACCAAACTCTATGTTTATTTTTTGGCATATTTAACGGGTATTTTAAGTTGATAAGCAAATGAGCATTTAACAGTTTTTTGTTTTTAGTTCTGAATTGCTGCAGTTTGTTAATTGAAGAAATAAAATGGACTCTAATATTAAGGTAAGCTCTTCACGTAGCCAGCTGGCTGCTGCTTTATTATCTTAATTGTACGTTTATTTTGAATTATTATTTAGTTCTTTTGTTTCTCAAAAATTATACAAAAACCTAAAAGTTAGAGTAAAAGTAGGGCCCCGAAAGACACGTTGTTTCTCCATGATTATTTTCACCTTGGTTTAATTTTTCCAGGTAATAAAAACAGATTCCTGTTCCCCATAGGTACCTCGGGACCTGAAAGCAAAGTTGTTGCTATGGTGACATCATCTTCATTGCGTTTTGGTTTATTTACACCAAAAATCGCCCAACATCAGGTTCTAACCCTGGACTTGTTCTTCCCAGGACAGACATCAGCTTCCACCACATGGAGGTCATCGACCAAATTCAGTCCCTTCCTGATCTGGAAAGGTGTTTCTGTTTACGGTCAAACATCCTTTGGCTCCTGAATGCTGAGAGGCTCCATGTTTTAATCGGTGCCTCCTCTGGTCTGTGGCAGTGCCCTGTGCAGCGTGTTGGCTGTCGACCTCCCAGAGCCGAAGAAAGGAGTCCTGCTGGAGCTGTACGTCCAGACGGTGCTTTTCTGCAGGCAGCAGGGCTTCAGTAAGGAGCAGACGTCTGCACTGGTTTCCATCGTCAAGTCCATCCACGAGGCCAACATCGGTGAGAAAACTCAGCTGTTTTTATTATGAAGCATTGCATACAACACTGTACTGCATAATTTAGGTTAAAAATCCACTGTGCAGTTTGTAACTTTTATTTTAGAATATGTTGTTTACATATTGGTTAGATCTGCCTGTATGTGGTGACAGTTTGTGAGGAGTCAGATAATCTGTGAACAGATCGCTCCAATCCACCTCCTCTCTGAAGAAATGCACCAAAAACAACCAATCAGAGCCAGGAGGCGGGGCTTAGCGCTGTCAGTCATCCTTGTACGCTGCTAAACGTGTTAAAGTCGAGAGACGACTTATCTTACAGGAAAACCATTTTTATCTGTGTTACAACCAGAGTATGGTAGTAATGGAGTAACTTTTGTTAAAAAAGAAACTCAAAATTTACTTTTAGAAGAATTTTTACTACATTGGACTTTTTACTTTTTCTTGAATAATTTTATTATTCAGTATTTTTACTCTTACTGGAGTGAAATTTCTGTATTTTCTACCCAGTGAATGAAAAACAAAAGAAATTCACCAAACTCAGACACACAGCTGCAGTTTCTGTTGAAGTTTCATCAGTTTTTTATTGACAGAAACTGATTTAGAAAAATGTTTCTTTTGCCTGATTTTATTTTTTGTTACTTTTAAGAATTATTGTAATTTTGGTTCTTAAAATAATACCAAAATTTCCACTTAACCGTATAATTTCCTCTGATGATGATGTCATTTTTAAATATTAATGATTGATAATTTGATCATAACTCAGTACTTCAGACTTTTTACCAAATACTTTTGCTGTTTTTGGATGGAAAGTTTTTACCTTTCAGTGTGTTAAAGAGCTACTGTAGTTTTTTTGGTATTCTATCCAAATATGTAAAAACCTTATTTGTTGAAACTTTATCTGTTGCAAACAGCATCTTTAAGGTTAGTTTTGAGTAAATGGAAATATCCTCCTTCATTTTGCAGAAACTCCTCTCAACAACTCTGAGCAGTGTTTCAAATACTGCAACGATCTTCTGCTGTGTCACTCCGTCAGGGTGTGTGTCGCCAACAGGCCTATTTTAGTCGCAGCTGAACTTTTGGGTTCCCTCCTGATGCGCTCGTCTCTCTTCCTCCAGAGGCCTCCCTTCAGCTTAAAGCTGTTCAGCCTGGAGGAGGTCAACTGCGTTTTAAATTACATCCAGGACCATTACCTGCGGCACGACAAGCTCTACAAATACATATTCACCCCGCAGGTAACGTCTGTTCAGCCCGACGTCTTCCAGTGGGAGCATGGAAAATCCCAAAGGACGGTTTTAGTTGGGAAACTTTGAGGATTTTCATCCCATGTGCAGTAAAATCAGTCCTGTTGGACGGCAGAAGGGCCTTAGTAGATACAAAAAATAAATAAATACATTTCTGGAAAATAAAATCTGATTGTTTTAGAAAAAACAGGAAAATATCTGAGTTTGAAAAGTTGAAAATTTGCTAGAAAAAATTAAGATTTTCTTTAAATAAAAATACATGGAAAGTAAAACATTCCATGTTTTGAGATTTATTTCAAAAATTTCCATAAAACAAGCAAATAAGGAAGATTCAGATAAAAGTCACAAATGTGCTAGAAAAACTCAAATCTTTGAGTTTGAAAAGTCAAAAAAATTTGCTAACAAACATTTTGAGATTAATCTCAGAACTTTGAGAAGAAACTTCATTTCCTCTGAAAATGTTCTTTTCAAATATCAAAATATTCTTACACATTTGAAAAGAAGTTTGGGATTTATATTTTCTTTTCTTTGATTCGTTCATGTGTAAATATGTGGAGTAAAGTTGACACTGAATTATTTTCTCCTTTTTAAATCTCCCAACAGGTAAAACTTGATTTGTTTTTAACTTATTCTGGGAAGGGAGGGGAGGGGCTGGCTGCAGACGAGGCCGCCGCACAAGGTAACAGTTTCTCTGTTTAACCTGCATCAAAACTGGAGGCAAAATAATAATAAAAACTTTTCATCCAAAACAGGAGACGATTCTTCTGAGACACAGAAAACTTCGGCCATGGAGGAAGAAACTGCAGAAGGTAACATGATTTCTACAGTTTACTACAAACTGATGACGATTTGAGAAACTAAATCTTATCAAGTGATTTTAGTTTCTAGAGCAAATATCTTAGTAGACCTGGAATAAGACAAAACTAACTTACAAATAACTTTTCAGCAAGAAATATGAGCTTGTTTTGAGTCAGTAATTCCTTCATATTTATGAAGAATTAGTACGAAGGAAATGTTCGTTATAAGTGAAATAATCTGCTGGCTGAATAAAAGGGGCGGTGGCAGATTTTTCAGACCTTCATCGATTCTCATCAATCAACTAACAACAAATTGATAAGTGGTAATTTTCTTAAAAAACAGTTTTTTTCTTCAGTCGAGAGAATTGACCGTCTTTTAATAACATAAATCCAAACGTTTTCATAATATGAATAATAAAAAACTGAATTAAATGTTAACATTTTTGTCAGTTGCATTAAAAAACTGCCTGAATGGGCAGAAAATTATGGTTTTCTCACATTATTAAACTGTATAGTTAGAAAAACAGGAACCTCGTAAGTTTCTCAATAGAAAATAAAAGATGAAACGAATAAAATGTGGAAGTTAATCCACATGAACAGAGACGTTAATGCAGAAATACCGTCTGTTGTTGATAGAAGGAAAGTTCAAACTTCGCTCCATGAAGTGATTTAACTCACAACAATCCTCAAAATCTCCGGTTTTTATTAGTATCTTGTTATAATGTTCCTCTGTTGTCCGCTGCGGAGTTTATCTACCGTTTAGAGTTCAAAACAGAACCGCATAAAGTGGATTTTACATCCCACACGGGACTCTGTTTGGACCCTTTGCCGTTCCTGTCTGGCCGCCATCTTTGTTTCAAATGGCTCCGAGTAGGGATGACCAGCGGCGCCCTCTGCTGGATGGCGGTCAAACTACAACATTAACAAAGGTCTAATATGAGGTTGTTAATCAATAGAGTAATTGATCAAATTATTAATCATTTAATATTTAAAAATATTAAATATAAAGTTACGTGGAAATTATGGTGTTTTAATGACCAAAATGATTTAATTCAAATAAATAATAAAAATTTGATAAAATAGAATTTTTCCAAATCAGTTTCTTTTGATGGAAAACATACAGTTTAACAAAAACTGCAGGTGTGTGTGTGTGTGTCTGGTGATCTTTTGGTTAAAACATGTTTGTTTTTCATTCAATGGGAAGAAAATCCAGAAATTTGACTCAAATAAAAGTACATTGTACACCTGAAATGTACTTTTAAACGGTAACTAAAGTAAATGTAACTAGTTGCTGCCCCACTCCGATGGGAACTATTTTAATCTAATAAACTGTTAATTAAAAGTAAGTTCACAGACAGCATCTGTGATTCTAAGGTTACTTAGAGATGTTTTATCAGAGGCGGCTATCAAAACGGCCTGTGTGTCGTCCCTCCAGCCTCCGTGGACCTGAAGGCCCTGGTGCAGCAGGAGGTCAAGGAGCAGATGGAGCAGGTGTCCAAGCAACTGGACCAGCGGATCAAGGAGACGGTGTCCGAGCAGAGCAGCAGAGCCCAGTCCGCCAAATCCGGCAAGAAGGGCAAAAAATAACCAGAACTGCCCGTGCCAACGTTAAATTAAACTACCTAAACATCTGTTTTATTGTCAGTAAAACATTTGAATTCACATACAGTACGATCCTGAAGCAGGCACTTCAATGGAAATGATCAAAGCAAAGAGTCGGGAATGCTGCTGCTAGCTTTTACCATCAGTGAGTGGTTACGTTGTTGAGGAATGCCTGAATCACAACTACAGTAACCTACAGTACCAACATGCAACTCTGGAAGAGTTAAAATAACCAGGCTATAAAAATAACATCTGAATGTTTTCATTTCCAGTTTCCTTCTGCAGGCAAAAGTCTAAACATACAGAGTAGTTATGGAAATGATTGTGCAACATGTCCTCCTCTACAAAGTGCATCGCATGAAGTCTGAACAGAAAAAACGTTTCAGTGACAATCTTGGACCGAGACAGATAAGGAACATCAGCAGATGCATCTTGAAGTCGCAGCGATGCGTTCAGGCGTCGCACTTCCTGATCCCTGAATTAGACAGTAACACGACGTGGCAGCAACATGCACACGGTTAAATAAAAACAAACTAAAAGCAACGGCTCAGGTTTTACAGCGGCTCTACGTCTCAAAGTCCTCCAGGCTCAGCAGGACGATCTTGGCCGTGTTCTGGAACAGAGCGGCCCGGTTCTGCTGCTCGCCCTTCTTCACCCAGTGGCCGTAGATCCGGAAGGCGCAGCCGTCGATGAGCTTCCGCACGCCGCGGAGCGAGTACGGGTCTCTGGCCAGAACCTCCCGGGTCAGAGGTCGGGCCCGGCGGTACCGGCTGTACATCCTGATGCAGGCCAGAACGCTCACGATCAGAACCTGGACGAGACGAGGAGAGAGAGAGCGCTGCAAATCATCATCTGGAGTTTAGTCACAAAGCTGCTGTTATTGTAGAAGGACGGCGAGTCGCGGCCACCGCAGAGAGAAACAAAATCATTTCAGCCGAAAAACTGAGAAAAACTCTCAGATTTAGAGACGAAACTCAGAAAGTCTCAAAAATATGAAAGTACAAAAGCATTTGAAGTTAATCTTTCCAACGTTTCCAAGTTAAAACCTGAACATTTCTGTGTTTGAAAAGTTGAAAACTCATAAAATGTCTTTATAACGTGACATAAAAGCTCAACAGAGTCGAGTTCATATATCATCCCTTTTAACAGGAAAAAGGTTTGTGCATAAAATTCTGTAACTTAAACAGTCAGTATTATATTATCTTAGCTACCTGGCTTTTCTAAAGTCAAATAAATATCAAAGGATTATTGATGATACAATGTTAGGAGGTTTTCTGACTGTGCTGGGACTCACCCTGAACGTCTTCCTGGGGCTGAAGAGACGGACGTCTTCCTTCTGGTACAGCCTGAAGAAGGAGTGAGCCAGCGCCTGCTCTGCGGTGAGCCTGGCCGCCGGGTCCACCACCAGCAGCCTGGAGATCTGACGGCCGTCGACACACGTTAGAAACCAAACCGCCCCCTGATAAAACCATGCTGGTGTGACGGGGAGCGCACCAGGTCCTTCACCGTGTCGGATCTGTCGTCCCACTCGGGGGAGCTGAACTGGTACCGGCCCTCCATGATCATCCTCAGCATCAGCATCTGCTTCCGGTGCCAAAACGGAGGCGAGCCGGCCAGCAGCGTGAAGAGGATGACGCCGCAGGCCCAGCTTACGGTCGGGACAAAACACAGAGGTCAGCACTGCAAAAACACAAAACTTTACCGGCCGGTTTATCTAGTTTATAGAACGTCTTAGAATATGACAAAACTAACAAGTAACTTTCCAGTAAGAGCTTGTTTTAGTACATAATTCCTCAATATTGATGAAAATGTATGAATAAGTAAAATTATCAGATATTTTTTCCATACTGTAACTTAAAAAATGCTTTTAGCTGCTTTTTTAAATATTTCAAGCCCCAAATTTACTTCAATACACACAGTGGAAACCAAATTAGTGTTAGCGCAGAAGCTAACATTCAAAGTCTTCCTTATCTCCACTCAAAAACACAAAATCTTACCAAGTAATTTTAGTCTTGTATCTACACTAAACATCTCAGGTCAGTTGAAATAAGATGAAACTAATTTAAAAGTAAGTTTTCAGCGAGAAGTAGAAGCTTATTTAGTCAATAATTCCTTAATATTGATTAAAATAAGTATTAGTTTCAATGGCAAATTGTTTCACTCATAATGTGGAATAAATATCTTGTTATAAGTGAAATAATCTGCCAGTGGACCTGGAACTGGGTTGCTAGGTAACAGGCTGGGCTTGGCTGGGGTTGCTAGGTAACAGGCTGGGCTTGGCTGGGGTTGCTAGGTAACAGGCTGGGCTTGGCCGGGGTTGCTAGGTAACGGCGCCAGTAAAATTTGACCTTTTTCATCAACGGTTGACTGAAAACAAGCTCCTATATTTTGCAGAAAAGTTTCTTTCAGTTAGTTTTGTTGTATCTCAGATGTAATAAGATATTTCCACCAGAACTAGATACAAATATTTGGTTAGGTTTCGTGTTTTTGCAGTGAGTGGAAGCCGAGGGAAATGCTGCAGAGGAAAGCAGACTTACAGGTCCACCTCCTTCCCGTAGCCTGGATGCATCTCATCCATGGAGCATTTCAGTATTTCAGGCGCCAGGTATCCAGGCGTTCCACAGAGCTCTGGTTTAAGAACACAAAGCGTTTCAGACAGGAAATCTTCTGTTTTTCTGTTTCTGCGCTGCTGGGCAGGATCTCCAGTTTACCTCTGAGCTTCTCTCCAGGCTGCAGCTGCACAGAGAAGCCGAAGTCGGACAGCTTGATGTGTCCGTGATCGTCCAGCAGGATGTTCTCCGGCTTCAGGTCCCGGTGGACGATGCTGAGGGAGTGCAGGTACTGCACCGCCTCCAGCAGCGCCCGCATGATGCTCCTGGTGACACAAACACACCAGATCATGATTCCCATTCACTGTCTGGGCTGGAACGATTAACACCATTAATCCTGATGATTCCATTAATCATTAACTAAACACTCTTAAAAACAATTTAGTAATTAATTATTAATCGGATATTGGCACATTCTGCAGATTTTTAATTTATCCACTTAAACCTTTTTTATACAATATTAGAAACATTAAATAAACAAATAATTTAATTCAATTTTTAAATGGAAAATAAGTTTTTCATATTAAATGCAAAATGTTTATGTTTCTGTACTATTTTGGATTTATTACAGCTCTGATTATTCCTCCAGAAAATTGCCTTTTTTGAGTCCAATTTAAAATAAATCGATTACTAAATTAGTTGATGATTTTGTCAATAATCCATTTAACACGATTAATCTCTTCAACCCTAAATATTATTGACAATATTAAAAACTAAAAGTTGACAATTCTTAAAATATTTATTACTGTATGTACTTGTTAATTTTTATCAATTAGTTTATTTTATTATAAGATATTTACTGATGTATATAATATTATCTGCATCCTGTTTTGCCTCAGTTTATTGTTAGAAAGGAAGTAAAGTTTTCTGAGACATTCAGAAGGAAATAAAGCTTAATGTTGAGTTGTTTTGATTATTCGTTTCCTTTTCTTTTATTCTTTATATTTGTTTACTTTGAGGCGGTTTAATGTCTTATGTCAGTAGTTTTGAATTCTAGAAAATTAAATTATGTGCCGATTAATTTACTGAAGGATGTGACCCTTTGCTCTCCAGCCAAGAGCAGATTGACACAAAATAATTTGTAAAACGTTTAATTCTGTTTTTAATAGCAGTATATTAGTAACAATCAGTAGAAATATTGAAGTATCAGTGGCTCACCTGGTCTCCTTCTCACTCAGAGTCACTTTTTCTGTGAGGTAGTCGAACAGCTCTCCTCTCCTCATTCTGTCCATAAAAACAAACAGAAATCTAGAAAATATTCTCATAATATTCCCACCTCATTTCTCTGTTTTGATACTCACAGGTCAAACACTAAAAATATGAACGTTGTGGACTCGTAGGAATCAATCAGGGTGACTGGAGGAAACCAGACAGACAGAAAGTGTTAACAGCAGGGCCGGTCAGAGCATCATGGGGCCCTGAGCAGATTTTCACTGGGCCCCAAACCAACGTGTCATTCCACAGCTACACTGAGCGTGTGACATACCTGGAATTATTAGTGTTGGGTACTAACTGCTGACATTTACTCAGTTACATTTACTTGAGTAACTTTGTTTGAAACAATGTACTTTAGGAGTATTTTTACTACGCTGTACTATTTACTTTGACCTCAGTAATTTTATTATGAAGTACCTCTACCCTGATTGATAAATTGACATTTTGCCAAATACTTTTTACTCTTGAAGGATTTCTTGGGTGGCTACTTTTCACTTTTACTTGAGTAAAAATATGTTGAAGTAGTTCTGCTCTTCCTTGAGTATAATTTTTGGGGTCCTCTGATTATAATAAAAGAGACACTGACCAACATTTTGATGTGAAATGATGACAAAATGTAAAATGTTTACTGTTTTTCTCAACTGTTGACTGTGTGGCCTCTTCTATTTCTTTATATTCGTGTTTTTATGATGTCAAGCACATGTTGATGAAATGCGCTATACAAATAAACTTGACTGATTGGTTGAACTCTCAACATAACAGAAATAAATTTCCCATGTTTTGATGGAACCTACTGATGGAGGAATGGCCCTTCACCATGTTGAGGACCTGGATCTCCTTCAGGGTGGAGCTCTTCACCTCCTCCAGCTGCTGGACCGTCATCTTCTCGACTGTGATCTCGATGATCTTCACGGCCAGCTCCTGGCCGGTGTGTCGGTGCACACACCGCCTCACCACGCTGCTCACCCCCCTGCAGAGGCAGCACACACCGGAAAGTACATCATGTTCCCTCCGCCACCAGGCGGGACGCTGAGTCCTACCCCCGGCTGCTCAGCTGGACTTACCGGCCGATCACCTCTTTGGGGTCGTACTTCTGGTAGAACTCCTTCGCCCCGACCCAGTCAGGTAATTCATCTCCAAGAACGATGTCCTTGGTCATGATGAGAATCTATAGCAACAAACTCAGGTTTACCACCCCGGTAACTCCTGATAACACTTATTTTCTTTGTGTTTTACTATAATCCCGATACGCAGACTTTACCCTTCACGTGTTTATAGCTAACAAAACACTCAACAGCTTAAAAGGAAATTAAGAAATGCGCCAGTTTGGTCTGGAAGGTTTACTGACCGAACAGGAAGCAGCTAAAACGGGACACGGTTAAATAAACGACGTCCAGTCAGTTTAACAGATTCACTCCGCTGGAAGTCATGACGGTTTGTGATCCGGCAGCTCTGAGAATGGATAAATCTCCCTACCAACTCCGGAGCAATGTTTACATTCTGGTCAAATTCCTGCAAAATCGTTTTTCGCCGGTTTCGACTGGATGAAGTGACACTGTCCCCATGTGGCAGGAGATGAGATTGCAGGGAGTGTTTCCGTTCCAGAGATCCGAAACTGCAAACAAAATTAACTTGTTGCGTTTAAGTGAGTATATTTGCAAATTTATAAAATTGTTATTTTTAATGGTATGAAATATAAATTTATAAGGTACGAAGAGAATGGTGAAGCCTAGGTGGCGCTATGGCTCTATGTGGCCGTTTAAAACGTAGCAGACGAAGACGCTCTGTCGTCATTTCCGGTTGCGTCCCCCTGAATTATATTCCCAGTCGCTGCTGGCGAAGGTATGTACCATCGATATTCCTCATTGGCTGTGCTTGCTTTTATTTCTGTTAATACAAAACATTTCCACCGAATGCTTTATAGTCGTATTTATAACCAGTGAATGAAAACGGGGATTATAACTGAGTATTTGCGCCACACAAAAGGAGCTGTGTGGCTAACCCGAAGCTAGCTCTAGGATAAATTCAGCGGAACGTCAAACTGAAATATCATAAACATGGAGTTAGTTTAGGATTAATCAGTTTTGGTGTGTAAAATAAACCAATTTTCAGTTTCTTGTTCTTATTAAATGAATTGGGTTTGTGTTTGAATTATTGCAGCCGCAGTAACAGTGGATTTGAATGGTTCTGTGTGTTTCTTCTGTAGGTGAAGGAAAGATGTCGGGTGCCGGGGGAGGGAAGCGGCCCTCGGGAGGGGACAGTCCTCCTGGCCCACCTGAGAAAAAGAGCAAGAAAGAGGAGAAAACGACCACGACGCTTATTGAGCCCATCCGCATAGCGGGAATCTCCTCCACGGTGGGTCACCGGCTGTCCTTTCTTTAGCTCCGTTCATTATTGTCATTTAAATCTGCACCACCGGTGCATACATGAGCAAAAGCTGCAAATGGCAACACGTAAAACACAAACATTCAATATTAAATAATAGGACGTCGTAATAAGCAATAAATCAATTCATCGAATTAAGAAGAGCTCAATCATTTTCATTTGCATGATTTATTTCCTTTCTACCAAAACATGGTAGAAAGTTTGGTGTTTCGGTCTCAGCCACTTTCAGTGTCTAACAGTTAAATGCTCATTATAATATAAAGTTTATTATTATTTGAGAATGTGATCTAATTCCATTATATTACTGAAAGCAACAATATTATCGTCTATTGCAATAACTTCTGGGACACTTTATTGTCCAGCAGAATTTGTTATTGTGAATACATATAAAGCTAAGTAAAAAATAAAACCCTGAGAAAGAAAATTTATGTTTTCTTAATATGTATAAGAATGTTACTGCATGTAGCAGAATGTCAAAAGTTTTGTTTTGCCTATAAGTGGAAGTGTAAACTTATTCATATTCCCTCTCTGTTTATCTTCATATTTTTTTGCATAAAGCACAAACACATGAACCAAATCCCAACACACACAAACGCTACAAACAAAAATCTCTGCAGTTACAGAAAATACAGTCTAAAACCTAAAATCAATAAAACAAATGCAGAAAACATAAACCCCATGAATGTCTGAGATCAGAATAACATTTATTTCCTCGGGTCATTTTGCTCTAACTGTTTTTTTGTGACTGTTCTGCAGGAGGAAATGGACATGAAGGTGCTGCAGTTTAAGAACAAGAAGCTGTGCAAGCGGCTGGAGCAGAGGCAGGCGATGGAGGACGAGTTACGAGAGAAAATAGAAAAGCTGGAGAAGAGGCAGGCGACGGACGACACGACCCTGCTGATAGTCAACCGGTACTGGTCTCAGGTACGAGTGACGCATTCAGGGCCGGAGCGGGTCAGAGTTTATGAATTCAACTCTAGGTGAAGAATAGAAATAACATTTATTGCCCCAAAATCTTACACAGCATTTTTGGTCTCATTTTTATTGTAAGTAATATATTACACTTCAAATAAGATAAAACTAACTTACTAAAAGTTTTCAGGAGCTTTTTCTGAGTCAGTGATTCCATCATATTAATGAAAAAGTTCTGACAGAGATTTACACTTATAATAAGTGAAAAATGTTCTGCTGTAACTGAAATAATCTATCAATGAAACTAGAAATCGAGGAATTATTGGCTAAAATAAGCTTCTATATCTTGTTAAAAAGTTACTTGTAAGTTAGTTAACTTTGTCTTATTTCAAACTAGACCAGAAATACTTGGTAATATTTTGTGTTTTTGCAGTGGAGGCATCCAGGATGCAGCAGGAGCTAAAAATGATTTTATTTTAATCCACCTGTGACCTTCATCTGCTCCAGCAGTCTTTTAGTTAAATCTAAAATGTCACGTTTTCTGTTGGAAATGAAGCAGGAAGTTGTTGTTTGTCTTCAGCTGAATATTTTTCTCATGTTTCTCAGCTGGAGGATAACGTCAAAGTTTTGCGTAAATGCATCGAGCCAGAATTGGCGTCTGCCCCCGCCCCGCCCTCAGCCCCACCTCCGGAAACCATGGCGATGGAAGAAAATGGCGTCGCTCTGACCCTGCCGACCTCTGTGGTTCCTCCGCCGCCGCTGCCTGAGGCCCAGAGCGAAGCCGGCCCAACGGACCAGCAGCTCCGGCCGGAGGAGCGGCAGGAAGATCACCAGGACGAGCTGCAGCCGCCGGCGCCCCCTGCTGGAGGAGACGAGTTGACGCCACCGACTGAGCCGCCGTCTGATCCAAAAACAGGTCAGCAGCTTTTTCTGTAGGGGAAAAACATTTATAACTCCAAGCATCTGATTGTTGAATCCGGTCGGTTTGTTTTACGGCTTGAGTCCTGCGCTGTGTGCAGATGCGTCGCTGCCTCCTCCTCCTCCTCTCAGCGAGAATGCGAAGGGCTTCCTGGCTGCGCTGGAGCAGAGCGGCGAGGAGGAGCTGAGCTTACACCTGCAGGACCGCATGCTGTTCAGCAAGGACGCCATCGGCCACCTGGTCCGCGTCTTCGACCGGCTGCACGCGCGCATTGATGACATGTGCACGGCTGTCCAGGCTGCAGGTAACCATGACGACGACTCAGCTGCTGCAGCGCGCAACCCGACCTTTTACACCAAGAACCAAAATCCCCAAGTTTAAAGTCATCAGGGCCAAAAATGCAGCTTTTCTGTGGATTTGAAAATGCAGAAATAATTTTATTGTGAATTTATAAATTAAGAAATAATTTTATTTCTTAATTTATCTTCCACAGCGATAAATTAAGAAATCAATGTTTTAACAAAACAAAACACTTGCGTATCATTTCTCTTAATCTTTGCAGTAAGGTAACATTTTCGCTCAATTTTATTTTATTTTATTAATATATGAAATGTTTTTCATTTCAGATATGGGAGGGAAAAAAATTAGGAATCAAAAATTTCTTAGAAAAACTCTAAAATTCAGAGATTAATTTGAGACATTTTTTAGAAATAAAACTGAGAAATTTTGAAGTTTGAATTTTTTCCAAAATTTGCAAGTAAAAACTCAGAAGTTTGAGTTTAATCTTAGAATTCCTACAAGAAAAATAACTTAGAAATTTTGGGAATTTTTTAAAGAAACTTTCTGAGATCAATCTCAGAATTTTATTATTTTTTAACACAAATTTACTCCTCCTTTTTAAATTTTTTTCTCTCTAAAATGACCCTAGTTTACCATTTTAATCTTTAATTGATTTTCAACAAAAATGAGAATTTCCCTCTGAAACTTGTCCGTCGTTCAGCAGGACGGGTTTGGATGTTTCAGACTAAAAATGTTGCTGGATATTTGTGGCTCTACTTTTTATGACATGACAATAAAAAAAGAAATTCTTTGTTTTGACATAAAAACTTTTCATGAAAATTTCATCCCAAAACACATGATGGAAAACTTCTACCATTCTTGAACTGCTGTTTGTGGCCACACAAACATATTCCAAGGTCCACAAATGGCCCCGGGCCGCAGTTTGGGCCCCCGTGTCCTAAACAAAGATCAGCAGCCGGCGTCGTGTTAATGTTGCTGTTGGTGGTCAGCAGGCGAGGAGGGCGGCCAGCTGGAGGACAACGTCCGGCTGAGGGACCTGACCACGCTGCTGCAGGGCCGACATCACAAGATGTGCATGGAGGTACGAGTCCCTGGTCACTGATGAGGGCAGAAATACTGAGACGGAGTAAAGATTAGTTTTGTAAATATGAATAATGTGGGACAAGTTTGGACAAGTAAAATTTAATAAACTTTGTTTTCTTCCTTTCCTAACTGAATATGAAAGTTTAGTTTTTTATGTTGGATTATTATTATTAATATTGTTTCTTAATCATTCTATAATAATATCTCTGACTTTTTTTATGTTTCAGATAAATATTAAATTTTTCACTGAAGTCAAATCAGGCTGAAACTTTTCTCTCTTTCTTAGAATCACAAAATTATTTCTATTTGCTAAAAGTCTGAAATCGTAGAAACTTTCTTCGTATATCGTTTTTAAACATTTAATTTAAACAGGAAGGTAATTTATCTCAACATCATTTGTTTTAAAGTTATATTTATTATTGCTAGAGCCTCCATTGATCTGCTTATATTTTATACGTTGAATTATTTTATTAACTTGTTATTTTATTCTTTATTCAGTCAGGTGTTCAGGGTGTCTGATTTATAAACATGACATTTAATTATACTTTAATTTACTTTGTCCCTGTTGTAGAGCATAGAATATCATCACAAGAGATTATTAATAGCAGTAATTAATGATGCATAATCATTAATTAAGTCTTTTTAAGCTTATATTTTTATCTCTGAAGTTTGAAAATCTACCTTGAAATGCTTGAAAAGTGTTTCAGTTTTACTGCAGGACCATGAGGAGCATCGTTAGAGAGATAATAACTGCCTGTTTCCTCTCAGTACAACGAGTGGGTGGACAAAGTGACCAGTGCAGAAACCAAAGTGTCTGAGATGGAGACAACGGTGGAGGATCTGCAGTGGGACATCGAGAAGCTTCGCAACCGGGAGCAGAAGCTCAACAAACACCTGGCAGAGGCCATGGAGCAGGTGGGTCAGGACCGACCTGTCGCTGACCTGTCGGCCTCGGACCGGGATCCGAGTTTCCACAATCCTGAGTGGACGGAGCCGGAGGGGCCAGGGGAACCGGGGAACGTTTGACCATTTGGAGCACAGGATGCATTGTGACTAAAAATAATCCAACATCTGCAAAGCTAAACACTTTCTGCCGGACTGAACGTCAGTATAGATTATGGCTGGTCTGATATTTATTGATGAACTAATTATTAACTGATAACAAAAGCTTATTAATTCCATTCAGTTCAAAAATACTTTGATCCCAAAGGAAAATGTTGTAACTGTAATTAAACAAAAATTCCTCTAATTCTTTGGGAAAAAATGGTTTTTTACAGAATTTGAACCAGGAGTTCTGGATAGAAGATATTTACAGGAAAATATCATTTTGTTTTATATCTTTCATGCAAAATGTTTATATTTTTGTAGCGTTTTGGTTTAATGATCACTTTGACTGAGTTGTTCTTTTATCAAACGACCCTTTTAGAGTCTCTGCTCCAATTTACCATCAGTCGGTTACTAAATTGTTTACTTGTTACTTCAAGCATCGATTAATCAGTTAGTTATAGAATCGATGGCTCATTTCAGCCCTAAATTCACCATCATGTTGTCTGTTCCTTAAAAAGAAACACATTTTAATCTAGATCTGGTGTTTCTGACGCTTGTTTTGCGTTTCTGCAGCTGAAGTCTGGCTACAGCAGCACCGGCAGCTCAGGGGGATTAGCAGGAGGTCAGATAACGCTCAACATCCAGAAGGTGAGGAACGGCGCTGCAGTCATCTCACAGTGGGATCTACAGGACCTGTAAACATTGTTTTGGTTTCAGTTTGAGAGCCTGAATGCAGAGCTGGAGCACAACCAGGAGCTGGCGAACAGCCGCATGGCGGAGCTAGAGAAGCTGCAGCTGGAGCTGCAGGAGGCTGTGAGGGAGAGCGAGAAGCTCAAGGTCAGCACCGTTTTTATCCACGTCCCATTGTCAGTGAAAACACACGTACAACGCAGAAACCACATTGAATCTTTCAGATGGACCTGCGAAATGTTCCAGAAGAAGTCGTGAAAGAAACGTTGGAATATAAATGTCTGCAGTCTCAGTTCTCGCTGCTCTACAACGAATCTCTGGGAGTTAAAACTCAGCTGGACGAGGCCAGAGCCCTGCTGCTCACCACCAAGAACGCTCACCTCCGGCAGATCGAGCACATGGAGGTGAGTCCGCGTAAACACACACCCTGAATCTGAACATTCACTATCTCCAGGTTAAACCTGTTTTGGCCTAAAAGCCCGTCTGATGCAGAGCGTTACCTTGGTAACAGCAGCAACGAACGACAGCGGAAGGGGAAGGTTTTCCTCGACAGAAGCAGGAACCGAACACTTTTCAACTTTCTGGTGTTGCGTTGTCAGCCTGCATGTTCAAGCACCAAATTTCACAAATTACTCGTCGTTTCACAGGAAATGGAGAGTTTCTAAATGAATGCTTAAAACAATATGGCTTCCTTTAAACCTTCCTGGATACAAAAACCTGGAAAACTGGGAATCTCCAGACATGTCTGGTTTGAGACGATAAAACATTTAGAAAAACGTGCATATGGGCAGTTGCCCAGGGCGGCATCAGAAAGGGGCGGACACCAAAGAACTGGAAAAGAAAATGTACCTCATCTGTCTACTGAATATGTTTGCTGTTATTTCTATGCATGTGTAGTGGAGCAACTTTCCCTTTGTTGCCGTTCCTGCTAGAATCACAACTTTGTGAATATTTATGTTTCAGGATTACAAAGTTAGTCAGAGATCAATAGTGATTAATCAGATGAAATGAGTGTTTCTGGTGACCGAGGCTTTCTGTCTGTGTGTCAGAGTGACGAGCTTTCCCTGCAGAAGAAGCTGCGGACCGAGGTCATCCAGCTGGAGGACACGCTGGCGCAGGTCCGCAAGGAGTACGAGATGCTGCGCATCGAGTTCGAGCAGAACCTGGCAGCCAATGAGCAAGCAGGTGAACAAAAACTTCAGCTCTACTGTTCACATGACAAACGCTGCGGCGCTATTCATTATAATAAAACTGAAATTAGGTTTCATATCAGTCAATAGCAATAATTATTGATTAGGTTTTTTTTGCTGCTGCTCCAGTTACGCAGCAGGTCGTTGCTAGGCAACCAAAGTTGAGGGGTGGGGAGGTTGAACTGCTTCTTGCCCATCAGGTTGCTAGGCAACCAAAGAGTGAGAGAGTTAGTTGATTGCACAGACCTAAAGTATTTTAAATATTGAATATTCTATCAGATGTTTCATTTATTGATATTGATCACCTGTTTATCACAATATGTATTATTAATTTATTGTCCAGACATGAATGAAATGATGCCATAAGAACAATAAAAGAAGTAAAAGAACAGAAAGTTGTGCCATAACCTCACATTAAATTCAGTTTATTTATTTATAAATAAATGTCGTCATGAAGGAAATAAAAGCCGTTCCTGTTGCTCTCAGCTAGCTAACGGTGCATCAAGGTCACAGTTTGATAGAAACCTGTAGACCTAATTTGAATATCTAACTCCCTCCTGGACCAGCAGGGGGCGACGGAGAAGAGGACTGAGGGTTCTGGACTGAACAAAGGTTTGAAACAATTAATCGTTATTAATCGATTAATTGCTAATAAAGGCCATTAGCTGGAAGAACAACACACTCAGAGGAGTAATGAAGGCAAAACTGAGTGAAAATATAAAAATTTTGCATTCAAGATAAAAAACAAACAGCAGATTCACACTTTGACCTTTCGACCTTTGCTCCCTCAGGGCCAATCAACCGGGAGATGCGACATCTGATCAGCAGCCTCCAGAACCACAACCTGCAGCTGAAGGGCGACGTGCAGCGCTTCAAGAGGAAGCTGCGGGAAACACAGATGGAGATCAATAAGGTAGATTGGAGCGATCGATCGGGTGTTTGAAGTGAACGCTGCCGGGCCGCGGCGCCGCCGTTAACCCGCCGTCTGTCTGGTATCCGGGCAGCTGCGCTCGCAGAGCGGAGACGCTGGCGTTCTGATCCTGGAGGAGACGAGCGACGGCGTGGACGTTAAAAAGGAGGAAGAAGAAGACCAGGAGGAAGAGGAGGAGAGGAGGAAGGAGCTGGAGAGACAGCGGGCGAGGGAGAGGGAGAGAGAGAGAGAGAGAGAGGCCGAGCGAGAGCGGGAGAGGGAGAGAGAGAGAGAGAGGCAGCGCAGCGACGAGCTGAAGAGGAAAGACTCGGATACACTGAAGATGCTCCGAGTCGAACTCAAGTAAAGTTTTCAGTTTTTTTCCTCATAATGAAAAAGTTTTAATTATAAAATATATTCCTCCATGTTTGTTTAATCCGGTTCCTCCATGTTTGTTTCCATCAGGAAAGCTCAGGAGTCGCAGAAAGAGATGAAGCTGCTGTTGGACATGTACAAGTCGGCTCCAAAGGAGCAGAGAGACAAAGTGCAGCTAATGGCCGCCGAGCGCAAGTCAAAAGCAGAGGTTCGTTTCAAAACACGCTCCTCACGTTAGCATCTGATGCTAACAAATAACAGCTAGTGCTTTTCAAGAGGCGCTTTAAATGTTTGACACAAGGATAGCAGATTTTTAGTGCTTCTCAGCAGGAAGTGATGGAGACAAAACAGAAACAAACCAACCTGAATAAACCAATTAGATTTTTTCCTTTCAGTTCATAAAACTCTGGTTGGTGTAGAAGTTGTTTCTCAATACAAACACTCAAAGTTAGCTGCTTTAAATCTTTTGTTTTCTTTTTGGACCAAGAAAACAAAATAATAAAGTTCTTAACAGCTGGTAATCCAAACCTCATCACAGATGTGGAACTTTATTCAACTGAAAATTTACAGAACAACCAAGTAAATTAGTGCTTGACAAGTTAATTAATTTAAGGGAAGTTAAAGCGCTAAAGTATTAGCAGGTTAGCAGAAGTATTGTCACCACTGAAGAGGAAGATGTAGATAATTTCTTCTAGACTGTGAAGCTGCGTCAGATTAATTTAACATCTGCACATCTGTAAAGTTTGAGAGCCGTTTGGCAGCCATTTTATCTGAAACATCCCCAGAATTTTAGCCAACAGCACAGTTTAAGACTGGAGCTGCACGATGCATCAGATGGTTTTATCAGTGTGTGAAATGGCAGCTGGGACACTTTTCTGGTTGGATATTATGTTTCCAGGGTCGTTCATTCACCCTCTGAGGGTCTGAAGCTCAGAGCGTATTGCAGACATGGCGTAATAGTAAAGAGACAATTAATATCTTGGCAATTTTAAAATATTTTTCAGCCGTAATGGAGACGCCTTTAAGAGAAATAAAATCATTTTTGGCTCAATTTCATCTAATTTTAGGCCAGGAGGAAGATAAATTAAAGATTCTTTCTCAGTTTATTTTCATATGCAAATATCTTCACACACTTGAAATAAGACAAAACTAACTTACAGGTAACTTTTTTAAGTTTAAGTCAATAATTCCTTAACATTGATGAAAAATGACTAGTTTGACTGGCAGATTATTTCACTTATAACATGAAAAAAATGTCTTGGTAAAAACATTTTTCCCATATTACAACTTATAAAATTGTTTTTCACTGCCCTTTTCAATATTTTAATCACCAAATATACTTCAAAGTGCCTTTAATGCACATGGAAAACGTGTTAGCGCTAGCGCAGAAGCTAACACTTACAGTCTGTCTAATCCGCGCTCTTGCACCGCAAAAGCAAAAAGTCTTGCCAAGTATTTTTATCTACTTTCTAGAGCAAAGATCTTAGCATACTTGAAATAAAGTGCCAGTTCAATTGGTGCCGTTACCTAGCAACCCCAGCCAAGCCAAGCCCGTTGCCTAGCAACCCAGTTCCGGTTCCACTGGCAGATTATCTCATTTTTATCAAGACATTTTTCCCACGTTATAAGTGAAATAATCTGCCAGTGGAAATATTAATATTTCATTAATATTCAGAAATGATTGACTTAATCTCTTACACCCTAAGCGAGCCGAGATCACATGGCAGCTGGACCCACCGGTGGGTCCGTCGGGTTCTAGAGGTTAAACTCCTGTTTCTTGCTGAAAAGTTATTTTTAAGTTAATAAGTTAAAAAGTTATTTATACCCAAAACTAGACCAAATTGACTTTGTTTGGATTTTTTTACAGTGTTGAAACTAAATGTGTAGCTAAGAATAAATACTTGGATCTTATCACAGTTGTAATTTGCTGGGAATGAAGGAAACTTATTTTAATTTCTCTGTCCAGGTGGAAGACCTGAGGATGCGAGTTCGAGAGCTGGAGGAGAGGGAGAGGAAGGAGAGCAAGAAGCTGGCCGATGAAGACGCCCTGAGGAAGATCCGCGTTGCAGAGGAAACCATCGAGCATCTGCAGAAGAAACTGGCAGCCACCAAGCAGGTTTGTTTGGCTCCTCAGCCCACATGCTAACAGCGCTAATGAAACCTGAACTTGTTGACCCTCGTTTGCTCCTAAACATCATGTTTGACTTTTTGTGACGAAACTGAGATGAATATTTACCACCCAGCTGTTAGATGAGTGAAACCTGGAGCTTTAGCGTCACATTTGCCTGAAAGAGAAGCTAATGTTAGCCGTGTGAAGAGGAACCGAAACCTGGCGACCCGCCTGTTCATCTGAACCCACGGGTTTGTTTTGAATCATTTGATGCTGGTGAAAGTCGGGGTCCCTCTTATTCTGCAGGACATTTTATTCAACCGGCTCTTTTGGTTTTGCCTTTATTTTTCTTTTTTGTGTAAAACAAATAACAATGATCTCAAACAGAGGATTCCCTGATCAGGATTTACTGGATTCTCTTAATATTTTCTGTCTCAGGGTTTCATTTTGGAGAACATTAAGATCAAAAATGTCTTTAAAGGGCCGGTTATGGAAGAAAGTATAAATAAAATCCATTAACAATCTATTAGAATATCAATAAATAGCTGTTTCTGCATTCAAAATGAAATATTGGCATGTTTTCACCTTGATCTAATTTGGCACAATACAGACGAAACTTTTGTGATTTGACTAAGAAAATAAAAAATTGGGTCTTTGTCTCTTTAAGAACTCCTGCTCTCTCTGAAGCTCCGCCTCCAGGAAGTCGTCCCAACATGGCTCCTCTATTAACCCTTTAACAACATTTTTACCAGCGTTGCTCTGAGCAGCAGCTCCTGTAATGAGCTCAGCTAATGGCTGCTGGCTAGTCTGAAGGAGCTGAGTGGGGGAGGAGCTGCGCCTCGAAGGCGGGGCTAGGTCCACCCAGCCGTTTTGCAGCTGACTGGTTGCCATGGAGATTAATGAATTTCTCAAACATCTTTGATTCTTTGATTTTACATGATACTGTTAGTTCAGACGGCCACATAGAAAGTTCTGGTGGGCCGGATTTGGACCGCAGGCCTCGAGTTTGGCACAGATTTGTCTTCATCAGACAAACGTCATTCAGGTACAGCCTCCAGTAAAGTCAGCCTTTGATCCAGCTGACGGATGTTTTCATGCAGCACTGTTTCTCGAGGCGCTAGGCTAACCAGCATTAGCATGTTTACTCTGTTCTGATGCGTCTCGATGGTATTTCAGGCTGCAGAATGTTTTTTCTTTTCTGTGTCTAGATACCCCTGATTTGGACCTCAAGGTGAAGCTTTGAACTTCCTCTCAGAATCCCTTTAGGAAAGTTTCAGTAATGTTTCTGAGTCTGAATCCTTCTCTTCAGACTTAGCGCTAGTTAAGTCTGAAGGCTACAGGAGAGAATCAGGAGGTCCAGAGCAACTTAAAAAGACTGAAACAAGCTAATAAAGACAACTGGCTCTGGTTCTGGTTCTGGTTCTGGAACCATGGGAGATGATGAATCGCAGACAACCCTGACTGTGTCTTCACTCAGAAGCTTCTCAAGAGTCGCTGTAACACTGACTGATACAGGAGATCCTTCTGTCTACGGATCACTATCTAAAACTCTTTAATAAAATTAATAGCACGAGTTCAAACAACTTCAGTTTTCCCTTTGAATGTGAATCTAAAGAAACAAGAGTGACAAAAGAGTGTTTTCTTCTTCGTTGGTAGTAAAAATGTGAGCCAACCTTATAAAACCTCTGGTGACCTCATTCTCTTAAGTTTTATAATCCTAGATTATCAGGCACAGGAATGCATGAAGCAGTAATGAGTCCCAGGTTAAATGTTGGACGTAACCTCATGGTGTTGGTCGTAACGGATCCGCCCAACACGCTGTTATTACCCAGCTGTTGACCTTAATGTTATCAAGCCGAGAGGCTTATTAGTTAATTTGACTCACACTTTCTGCTGCCAGGCGTGTGTGTGGGTGGGTGTGTGTGCTTTTAACTCTCAGATAAAGCTGCAGCAGATGCTGAGAAGTGATTTGTCTGCAGCTCTTCATGCTTGGGAGGTGATCCAGAACGTAATGAAAGGAATGGAGAACCGGCCCGGCCCGATGACACACTGTTGGTGTCTTACAAACTTTGTAAACGAGCGAACCTGCAGGAAGCTAAAAGAAAAGCCACTCGTGGGTTCATCTGATCTGTTTTATGGATGTTTTTTGTGTCGAATGTGTTCCTCTAAAGTGACTCTTGAATCACTGAAACGCTCTGTGTTCCATTAATAATGCCTTAATGTGCTGAATCTTTAATTGAAGCTGCTGAGTTATGATAAATATTCCAGGATGAGCGTTTAAAAGTGGAGGAAGAAAGTCCAGTTAGTTTTCCAGATCCGACACTGACGTCCATCCAGATGTTAGATTATCTTTTTAATCCTAATCTGCCCTGAAACACTCAGAATGAAGTTCATATCTGAGGATCTCTGGGTAGAAAACGAATCAATTGTTTCTACAAACATGGTTTTATAATCAGACACAGCTGCTGGATCATTTAAGCAGTAAATGTAATGGTGGCTTGTAGTGATGGGATTTTGTTTTTGTTTGTTTTGGGTAAAGAAATAAATAGCTTTAAACTCTTAACAACCTGAAATAAAGTTTATTTGTATTGCACATTTGCAGTTCAAAGTGTTTTACACCATAAAACATAACAGAAGCCAAACAACAATATATAACTTCTTGTCAACTGGCATCATCGAAATGACCAAGCAAATACTCATCAAACTGATTGATCAATGTTCCAGTGATTATTAATCAAAGGCAGCTCCAAACAGCTGGGACTTTAGCCTTATTCTAAAGGAACTCAGTGTTTCTCAGGTTTCAGAAAACCTTTTCAGGACCAGTTTAATAGATGAAGTGTGAAACAAACTAATGAGTTTTTCTGGATCTTTCTGGTACTGAAAATGTCAAAGGCCGTCTTTGAAACTGTCTTTATGTGAAGGTTCATGTCCGCTGGTTTGCAGCTGTAATGTCTGAATCTGTGTGCGGACTCTAGAGCGTTTCTCTTTTAGGTCCTAAGATAATAACTTCAGTTTTGTTTCTGTTCATCTGATGTCACGATAACGAATGTTACTGGACGATAAATAGTCCATGATCTACATCACTACACGCCGTTTCCCGGAGCAAAATACAAACTAAAGACCAGATGCTAACCAGTTTTTTCATACATGCTAGGCTACATGACGGTGCGGCATCGTCTCCATGGTTACAAAGGTTAGAGACGTATCTTCTCTCTAATGCGATATTGGAATTATCTCTCTAATCACACTTGCTTATAAAGTCTATGAACGTTAATCACTGTAACTCCAGGGTTACACTGAGGACCGACGGTCATTGTGACTGACGGCTGCTGTCATGGCCGCCATCTTTCCTCGTTAAAAGTTACACAGTGAAATGGCAGCTTTGGTTTGTATCCTGGTCTGTTAGTGCAGCTGTGAACATTTTTAAAGCTAAATAAAGTGAATAAAAGCGGCGTCAGTCTGCCAGATGACTGTTGTTAGACGGGCGTTGAAGGAGCGCACTGGTTGGTGTGACGTCCGTCATGGCGGAGTGGGCGGAGCTCCGGAGAGCGTGACGTCAATAATTTTGATAGCTAATGCTAATTATTACCTCAGGTATTAGGAACATCTGGATATTAATTAGGACTCTTAGACCTTGATGACCCCAGATGTGACTTCTGTCCGTTGTGATGAGAAGTTACCCAGAGGTTCTTCTGAGGTCCAACAGAACCGACGCTGTGGTTCACTCAGTCTGTTTTCTGTCAAAAACAATCTTTCTGTTTATTTTCCTGCCCTTTATTGGAAGCCATGGTAGCATCACCCCAAACAAAGACGCTTTAATTTGAAGGATTCATTGCAGCAAGATGAACATTTTAAATAAAATTAAACGTTTCAGTTCTGCAGAGGCTTTTAGAAGCGTAAATCTAAAGGCTTGTTGAAGCTCGGGTTTCCTCTTTGCAGAGGAAGTTCACACATGTGTTTAACGTGACGGCATCACCCAGAACACACGTTAGCACCGGGCCGGCCCGGCCGAGTCCGAATCCACAGAACACTGGAGGCATTAAATCTAAAACATGCACATATGTTGCTTTATGGGAATCTGAGCTGCAGGAAGAGGAAACATGTGTTCTCCGAACATGAAGCTTTTACTGGTTTTAGCTTTAAAAGTAACAAGATGCACATGTTTAAGAAACTTTATTATACACAAACATTTGTTTAGTGCAGAATCACTTTTCTGTTGTGTCCTTTTAAGATGTAGCATTTGTTTTCTCCATCAGGGAGGAATCTTCCCATAATGCCAATTTTACCTCATCCCTGGAAACAATGAAGGAAATTAATTACAAACGGGTCGTTTCACACTGGAGCAGCGATTCTGTTACTTTCTGTCACGTCCTCCAGAGATTGTAAACGTTTTTACCTCCCTGTCATAAAGTGAGAATAAAGTCATGATGCTACGAGTAGAAAGTCGTGAAGTTACGAGAACGTCGTGAAGTTACGAGAACGTCGTGAAGTTACGAGAAAGTCGTGAAGTTACGAGAAAGTCGTGAAGTTACGAGAAAGTCGTGAAGTTACGAGAACGTCGTGAAGTTACGAGAACGTCGTGAAGTTACGAGAACGTCGTGAAGTTACGAGAAAGTCGTGAAGTTACGAGAAAGTCGTGAAGTTACGAGAAAGTCGTGAAGTTACGAGAAAGTCGTGAAGTTACGAGAAAGTCGAAGTACGGTGAACGCGTCGTGAAGTTCTGAGAACGCCGTGGAAGTTACGAGAAAGTCGTTGAAGTTACTGAACGCTGCGTGAAGTTACGAGCCGTGAAGTTCTGAGAACGTCGTGGAAGTTCTGAAAGTCGTGAAGTTACGAGAACGTCGTGAAGTTACGAGAACGTCGTGAAGTTACGAGAACGTCGTGAAGTTACGAGAACGTCGTGAAGTTACGAGAACGTCGTGAAGTTACGAGAACGTCGTGAAGTTACGAGAAAGTCTTAATAATATAAGAAAGTTGTAAAATTGGGAGAATAGTTATAATCAGAATAAAGTCGTAACAATGTGAGAATAAAGTGTGTTATGACTGCAGGCCACTTCTTCTACTGGGTTCCTGTTGGAATCCTGATTATTCTGAGCACTGCTGCCACCTGGTGGCCAGACTCTTGTTTTCTGGTCTACAATAATGAAATCCTCCTGCCTCGCTATCAGAAGTTCAGTCAGAGGTTCACTAGAGGAACTAAACTGGTGAATGAACTGGCTTCAGTAAAATTAGAGAATTTAAAAAAACCCTGAGTGTCCATAAACTGGTTTCCAGATGAGCGTTCCCACTGCTCCCAGTGAACACCAGCTGCTGTGTTTCTCTTGAGGAGGAGGAGGCGCTGCTGAGCGAGATGGATGTGACGGGCCAGGCCTTCGAAGACATGCAGGAGCAGAACAGCAGGCTGCTGCAGCAGCTGCGTGAGAAAGACGATGCCAACTTCAAGCTGATGAGCGAACGCATCAAATCCAACCAGATCTACAAGCTGCTGAAGGAGGAGAAGGAGGAGCTGGCGGACCAGGTTCTCACCTTCAAAACGCAGGTGATGAAATGATGCTTGAGATGAATTCAGTGTATTTTAAATGAATTAGATTGTTGATTAGTGGTGGGGCTGGATTTCAATCAATCACTTTTTTAATTAAACGCCATATATTGACATAAGAAGCAACATTTTCAATTAAAAATCATTTTCTGCTGTTAAATTATTTTTTTTTTTATTTGTCACCGTCTACAACGACTGAATAATCTTGAATTAGTTTGAGATAAAGTCACATTTAGTTTCCCTTTGGGATAAATAAAGTATATTGGAATTTGAATTTAGGAAACTGGGAGACATTTTTTATTGCCCCATTTATATTTTCATATCAAACTTACCACAATTTGCATTAGTACATATGATTAATTCTACATTTAATATGTATTTATTTTACATTTTAATTATTTTTCTTCATATTTTCCCCATTTAATGCCGCCCTGGGAAATAGCCATTGTTTCCTAAATCAAAAACTGTCACTAATTATATATTAGTAGATATAATTAATGCTTTATTTAAAAATTATTCTTGTATGTACAGATTAAATAAATAAAAAATTTTTACATCGCCCCATTTAGTGCCGCCCTGGGAAATAGCCATTGTTTCCAAATTTTATATTTTTACATATAATTAATTCTATATTTAAGAAATTATTTTAAGTTGTAATAAATTAATGACACATTTAAATCATAATTTCATTTATTGTGATTTGGCACTCCTGTGTCTCCATATAGCAGCATTTTACTGGCTGTAGATGCAGCCGGACATGTCTAACATCTGGAGCTGCTTGCTGCAGGTGGACGCCCAGCTGCTGGTGGTGCAGAAGCTGGAGGAGAAGGAGGGAGTCCTGCAGACGAGTCTGGCTGCCCTGGAGAAGGAGCTGGCGGTCCGGACTCAGGCCCTGGAGCTCAACAAGAGGAAGGCGAGAACACAACATGAAATCACCTTTTAATGTGGAAATTATAAAACCTGCAGTAAACAGGATGGATCCCTCCAGCGGAGCGCCGTGTGCAGTCAGGAATTTGACCATTAGCTTTTGTTTTATTGCTTCCTTGGCGCTGCAGGCGGTGGAGGCTGCGCAGCTGGCGGAGGACCTGAAGGTGCAGCTGGAGCACACGCAGGCCAAGCTGAAGGAAATCCAGGTCTCTGTGGCGGAGAACCGCACCGCCCGCGAGAGGGAGAGCAGCAACCTGAAACGGGCGCAGGTACGAAACGCTTCTGCCTCAGAATGAGGCTGCCCTGGGCAACATGGCCGACAAAACGCTTCAAATCAGTCCATATCGATAACTATTGATTCGATTTTGTTTAAATGTCTGAAACTCTATCTGAGTTTCTCTCAGGTTACAGGAACCAATTAGGAAACTGACACAAATATTAAATTTTTAAATGCCATCAAAATGAAACATAGATCAAATGTATTGATAAGTGTTCCAGTGATAAAGAATCAAAAGCAGCTCTAAACAGACGGGTTTTCATCTTGATTTAAAGGAACTCAGGGTTTCGGTTGTTCTGCAGTTTTCTGGACGTTTGTTGCTTTAATCAATATGCATGGATGAGTTTCCCTAGAGCTGAGATATTAGTGCTTTAGTCGTGGAATCCCGTCTTTGTAACTGTCTTTATGTGGCTCTGAATGTTCAGCTTCTCCAGTTTCCAGCTGGAATAACTGAAGCTGTTCTGACTGTAGAGGATAACCTCAGTTTTAGTAAAACAAGTCAAATCTGAACAGGGTCATTTTATTTTTATTTACAATCTGAACTTTGTGGTGGTTCTGCAGGAGGATCTTTCCCGGCTGAGGAGGAAGCTGGAGAAGCAGAAGAAGGTGGAGGTTTACTCTGACGCCGACGAGATCCTGCAGGAGGAGATCAACCAGTACAAGGTGAGCAGAAACGATACAGTGGAGGAAAAACCAAATGCGGTTTTCAGTTTGATACAAATTAAAATCTGAAATGTGTGGCATGCATAAAGATGTTAAAAGGTAAGCACACGCCACACTTTTCAGATTTGTATCTGTAAAATTGATAAGCTTTGATATTTTTCTTCTCAATTTCACAGACTGTGATTTTTGTAGCTGCTTCATTTTAGAGATGCAGAAAATTTTCTCTAAACCAAATTTGAAACTGAAAAACTATTTTTAAAATTAAAAGGAAACATTTCATTTCAACTTTCTGGAGTTAAATTGGGGTCATACAGTTTGTACTTTTTTTAAACTGTAAAAAACTGACGGTAAAAAAAAAAAAAGAACGAGACTAAAATAAAAAGTTTAATTTTAGTTAAATGAGGCTAAGTTGTGGTTGTAATGTTTTTGAATTGAAAAAAGACTCAAAATTGAATAATTATTTTGAAACTAGAAAAAAGTTTTTAAACTGAAAAAAAAAAAAAATTTTTATTTTTTTTAAACCTAGATTAATTTAAAAACGGGGAAAAAGAATTTTTTTTTAAGTCTTAAAACTGAAAAAAAGTTTCATTTTAGTTTTATGGAGCTAAATTGTTGGCATGAAGTTAAAAAAATGAAATTGGAAAAAATGTATTTGCTACTTAAAAAATGTTTTGAAGCTGAAAAAAATATTTAAAACTAAAAAACAAGTTCAAAAAGATTTTTCAGATTCAAATATTTTTTTCTGGCACCAATGTATCTCCGTACTGGGTTACTTTTGTGACGGTTTGAACTCCCTGCTCAGGCCAAGCTGCGCTGCCCCTGCTGCAACACGCGGGACAAGGAGACCGTCCTCACCAAGTGTTTCCACGTCTTCTGCTACGAGTGTCTGAAGATGCGCTACGACACCCGGCAGAGGAAATGCCCCAAGTGCAACTGCGCCTTCGGAGCCAACGACTTCCACCGCATCTACATCACCTGAGCGGCCGAGCGAGAGACACAGAGAGAGAGAGAGAGAGAGAGGAGAGACTGAACCAAAGGAGAGAAGAGACCAGAGGGGGAGCAGGAGGACTGCAGATTTACTCAGACATTTTTAATCTTTGGAAAAGACTCGTTTTACCAGATTTCTTTCCATTTGGTGACCAAACATGGTGATTTATCTGCCTGAGTGTGTTACGAGCTGGTTTAATAAACACACACCTGTGAGGGAAGAGACGTTCTCACATGTTGAACTTTTATTTTACTAGAACTAGTCATTCCAGAAAAAAATGTTTTCAAATGCAACTATTTCTACGGCTGAAAAACAGCCTTAGCCGTAGCGCAAGCTAGTTTTTCTATAAAAAATGTTTTTTTTGTAGAAAAACTAGTGTTTTAAAAAACATTGGCGTGTTCCCATTTGGCAAATTGATTTTCGTACTTTCCATCATCATCACTTCCTGTCGTCTTCTTTGTCGTTTCCCCCAGTAGTAACATCCGGTTGTGAAAATGTTTCATGGTATTTTTAGCAAAATTAACGGTTTTCTGCAGCCAAAAACTTCACATCATCCTACTGCAAAACTTTTACATGGAAAAATGTTTGTTTTTTCAAAATTGGCTCTTTACAATTAAGCAAATTTATTTTCACACTTTCAATTTCCGCATTAAAAAAACAAACTGCGCCATCATCCTCCTCCCACTTCCTGTCCTCTTGTTTCCATTAGTTTGGCAAAATGAACCAGTTTCTACAGCTGATAAACCTCATCGTAACACAAAACTTATATTTATTACTTTATAAATAAACGAGTCTTTTTCTGTATTTTTAATTTGCCCATTTAAAAAAATCCGCCCACCATTTCCTATTTGTCGTCTTTTCCGCCTGCAGTAACATTCGGTTTCTATTGCAGTTCAGTCAAATAAACAGATTTATGCTGCTGAAAAGATGCACCTCTTCTGAGAGCAAGTACTTTTTACTTCAGCTCATTTATTTTCGTCCCTCAATTTGCTCAATCTTGTGATCAATGGGATCGAAGCTGCAGCAGGAAGCTGAACGTTGCAGATGGGAGCCAGTGGAGCTGAAACCTGAACGTGTTTCCAACAGAAAGTCCAAACTGCCGGGTTTGTGTTGCGTCTTTGCATTGACGACGCCTGAGAGACATCGGCTCGCTTGGCGCCGCTCAGCGCATACAGGAGTGTTTGGATCACCTTGGGCAAGCGCCGCTGTGTGTGTTCACCCCGTTGCCATGGCGCCTGCCGGAGAGTTTGACACAACATCTGCAGCTTATAGTGCCTCATTACTGATGAAATCACTTGAGTGGAAAGTCGTCCTTCGTGGGCTCCAGGTCCTCCTAGAGAGCTTTCCTAAAGGTTAGCCGTGACAACAGAGTACAAAAACATCTGCCTGCAGCTTAATTGCGCCAATGAAACCTTCCCTCCGCTTTCTGATGATGTGAAGTATTTACTGGGGGTTTGGTGGAGCGTCTGTTTGACGTTAGTTCTTGTGGGAAAGGCAGTTCACACCATGTAACGCTCATAAGAGGTTCCAGGCTGCGGAGGAGATGAGCGAATATGGGGAAAAAAGAAGAAAAAGAAAAAAGTTTATCAGGCATTTGGGAATAGTTAGCAGAGATTTCCTCGAGAACGGAGTGAGAAAATGACAGCGGGGTTTGTTCCTAGTGGAAAGTATTCACACCCCTCCAGCGTTTTCACCTTCAGTCCGTTTAATTTGATCCGACTGATGAAGTTTAACTTGATGGACCGGAAGAAAAAACAAGTTACTCTGTTTACCAAACTGTTTCCAAACGTGTTGTTCATTTTAAAGCCCTTTAAAATGAACTTTAACACTCAATTCAAATCTCCCTTCACAGCTCAGTCTGAGATTTCTCCCTTTCACTTGGATTCCCTCCGGTAGAATTTCACCCAGCCAATCAGAGAACAGAAGGAGAATTTGTGAATGATGAAGTCAAATTTTAGAATTGCACTCTCCTTATGTTGTTTATTTATCACAGGGAATTTTATGCATGTGAACAACACTGGAGAGCAAAACGACGATTCTTCTCCTCGCCATCCAAAGCTGCGCCGCTGCGGCGGAACAATCCCTTTAAAATGAAACCTGTTGCTATTATTCATTTAGTGCGGTGAGTCTCAACAAAACTGTAACTGAACTGAAACACATCAAATTCCACAACACATCTACATGTTACGTTTGTCATAGTCAAGCTAGCATAGCTGACCTACTTCCCTCTTCTTCGCTTTTTCTTTCAATTAAAATTATTTTTGGAAGCTGCAGCTCTGAGGAGGAGCTGCGTCTCGAAGGCGGGGCTAGGTCCATCCAGGTGTTTTAACAGCTGAATGGTTGCCATGGAGACTAAAGGATTTCTCAAACCGACAAGAAAGAATCAAAGCAAAACTCCAGGTTTGTGTTTGATGATGGAATAACATTAGAACAAGATGGAAAGATAAAAAAGTATTTTTAAATGTAGTTAGAATGTAACCAGAATACATGAGCATGCCACACTTTTCAGATGTTTTCGTCTAAATAGAAAAATTTGAAATAAAAAAAAACGCCTTGAAGTTCTTCTTCAGTTTTGCTCCATCAAACAAAATCCAGTAAAACAAACTGAAGGTTGTGAAGGGAGGATAGTTTTAGTAAATTAGTGTTTTATTTTTCTCCTGTTTGACCAGAAAACGCTGCAGTTCTTCTCCTCTTCCCGTCATGAGACACTAGTGAGGCTGATTTTGAGTCCGCTGGCTTTGTTTTTGCATATTTGTGCAGCGGCAGAGGCTACACCCAGCCCCAGACATTAATAACACCACCCTGCGTCAGCCACGCTCTCCGTGTCCAAGCAGAAACATCTCCAGCGTCTTTCCGATGAGTTTTACCTTCTGGTAAACTTTCTGTATCGCTGCGTGCAGAGCGGGATGATTTAACCTGTTAATTAATGTCATGTGTTTCTGCCCGGGCTCCTCTGTTTCCCCCGCTCGGCTCGCTGTGCGTAAGGGACCCCGGGCCCCTGCCAGAGTCTTGTGTTTTTTGGCACAAAGCGGAGCATGACGTCAGCAGGCGTGGTAATAACAATGAGAGGCTGTAAATCCTGGACTACACGGTGTTCAGAGTGGGAAAACACGCAGGGCGTGGCCTGTAAAATGTTACAGATCTAACGGCGCGGAGTGAAACCGCGATACCTGAACTGATTTGTTTGAAAGTTTCGTTTGAAAAATGAAAGTGAAAAAAGTGTGAGATGAAACCGCGGCGGAGTTTCCTGTGGGCGCAGAGAGTTTGCGCCGCGCCGCAGCTACATAGGAAATGACTCATAGGAGCTGAACTGCGCAGCGTGGGTGTGTGCGCACTATTAAAACACGGCGCAGACTCCTCCGCATGACTCACTCTGATGCTCGCTTTTCCATGCTGAAAACCAGCACGGATTCCTAATCAGATGAACTTTTGGGAATTGTGTGGCCGACAGCGAGCAGCTCTCCTCCCGCACACACCATGGCTTCAGCCGCAGTTTGCGCACTCATCTGCGGATTTATTCTAGCGGCTTCCACCGGGCTCCACGCGGAGAAAAGTGAGTAAATACATTTGATTTTTTCTCTAGTTTAAAACTTTCCCTTCATGTTTCTGGACGCGTCCCGCCCGGGTTCGGGTCCGGGTTCGGCGGTGTCTGTTCCCCGGACTGGACTGGAACAATCGCGGCTTTGTTTGTTTGTGGGAACCCGGATCAGGCTGGACCCGCCAGCGGAGCCAGATAGCGGCTCCGCTTCCTTTACCAGCTGCATTTCTCACCGGTTCCGCATTCCGATGGGTTGATTTCACCGCAGTGCCCTCTGGCCGCGCCGGACCAGCGCCGCCTGGGTCCATTTTACACAAAGAAACATTTTCACTCCGCTGGACTCCAAACACAGAGGATTGTTCTGCTTTGAAGTTCGGAGATAATCCCAGAGGAAAACATCTCTCAGATTACACTGAGGTCATAAAACCTGGAACAAAAACAGCCCAGAGTTGTTTCTTCATGCTTAAATCTAAACTTTTACTCAGTTTGTTGCAGCTACATCTGGAGATCAGCTGTTGCTGCAACCACCGCCTTCAGTCCGCGACACGCAAACCGGTCAGGAGAAATGATGCAGGACAAGAAGAGTCCGGCGCAAACTCAGACATTTTCCAGAAAAAAGATCGAAAAGTTTAACATTTCTTTTAAAAACTCCGAAATTTTCATATTAATCAAAGAAAGTTTACAGAAAAAATAAGGAATTTTTAGAGTTTGAAAAGTAAAAAAAAGCAAAAAATGTTGAATCTCAGATTTTTGTATTTATTTTTTTTATTTTTTAGAAAAATAGTATGTAGGTTTGAAGTCAAAAATATTCTTATTAATTTTCAGAATATCAAAATACATTTGAAATTTGGAAATTTTTGTGAATTTTTCTAGAAAAATTTATCTCAGTATTATTTTCTATCAAATTTTTATTCTTGAACTGCAGTTCATGGTGGTAGTATCTTTTCATTTAATGAAAAAGTTCAGTACAACTCAAAGTATTTGTCTTTTTACAACCAAACCTTTATAAGTAGATCCACGTTGATCCAGAGATTAAACCTAAATCAGCTTTTATTGAGTTTATTAAACTTGGTTAACTATAGCAAACATTTAGGAAGAAAGAGACTAAAATCTTCTGTCAGCTATGCTAGCTTGACTTTGATAAGCGTAACATGTGGATGTGATGTGGAATTTATTTTTGGTTCATTTAAAATAAATAAATACTGATTCCCTAAACATCAACTCTGACAGATCATCAGTACAGCAGGTGTTTAAATTAGCTAATCTACCACTGCTGTGTTAGCTTAGCTAATAGCAGCTAGCTAATCTACCACTGCTGTGTTAGCTTAGCTAATAGCAGCTAGCTAATCTACCACTGCTGTGTTATCTTAGCTAATAGCAGCTAGCTAATCTACCACCACTGTGTTATCTTAGCTAATAGCAGCTAGCTAATCTACCACTGCTGTGTTATCTTAGCTAATAGCAGCTAGCTAATCTACCACCACTGTGTTAGCTTAGCTAATAGCAGCTAGCTAATCTACCCCCACTGTGTTAGCTTAGCTAATAGCAGCTAGCTAATCTACCACTGCTGTGTTAGCTTAGCTAATAGCAGCTAGCTAATCTATCACTGCTGTGTTAGCTTAGCTAATAGCAGCTAGCTAATCTACCACCACTGTGTTAGCATAGCTAATAGCAGCTAGCTAATCTACCACCGCTGTGTTAGCTTAGCTAATAGCAGCTAGCTAATCTATCACTGCTGTGTTAGCTTAGCTAATAGTAGCTAGCTAATCTACCTCAGTGGTCAGCCTGAAAACATGAAACTGTAACAGACTGAACGTTCTGATCTGTGGGAAATGTTTTGGTGTTTTTTTGGTGTTGAATCCTGAAACATAAAGTGGTCTTGTCTGTTGCTATGGCAACAAGTTGTAACACGGTGGTTTTGATTTTTTTCCAGCCTTATTTCTTCCTGCACTAAATGAATAACACGTTCACCTCCAGGTTTCATTTAGAGGATCCTTCAGATCACCGTGGTTACGGATGGCGTGTAGAAGAATGAGGTTTTTGTCCTCCCTTGTGCAACATTTTGTGTGATGCAATAAAATACAGCTGAGAATAAATTGATTGTATGGATTTCAGGTGAAGCTCCTGGATGGTGTTCACTAGCTAACATTATCATAGCAGGAGATCAGAGGCAGCTTGTTCACGTCGTCTGACATAGCAGCCATTTTGTTTATATATATGTCTTTTGCACATTGGAGAAGAATCTCCATATATTTTCTTTTTGCTGGTCTGCAAGCCGTGCTTCATCCATGACTGGCCTTGCCTACCAAGATGGCGCCAATCGCTTCATGGTGTTTAAACTAGGACCACTAGTCCTGGTCAGACAAGTGGGAACGAAAAGCTCAGCTGCTTTTAAATCCTTTTTTCAGCAGGTTGAGAAAATCAGGATCAGGTTTTTGTTTGATAGGCATCACAGTGGATCTCCCTCTCTTGGTCTCTCTCTGCCTCTCTCTCTCTCTCAGCCTCTCTCTCTCTCTCAGCCTCTCTCTCTCTCCCCCCCTCTCTCTCTCTCCCCCCCTCTCTCTCTCTGCCTCTCTCTCTCTCTCTCTCCCCCCCTCTCTCTCTCTCTCTCCCCTCTCTCTCTCTCTCCCCCTCCCTCCGGTTTGAACAAAGGTCACGCTCCACTTCCTCCCTGTTACCTTTTGAACCCCGAGGCTCTGCGCTCCAGTGGGATGACGTGTGTCTGAATCCTGACTGTTTCTCTCTTTCCCTGAAGCGGTGACTCTCTCTCCCAGTCACCGTTGCTGTGAAGTGACTCGGACTCTGCTGGGTCTCTGGGGGCCTGCGGCTGCGATGGAGGCCAGGGGCCGACATGCCGCTGACATGAGTCTGTGAGCAGGTGGCTCTGGGTTTGCAGCTGAGCTAACAACCAGGCTGTTCTCATGTGGTTCTGGTTTAATGTTCTCCTCTCCTTTGTGACTGATGAGACCAATCAGGTGGATGTAAACATTTCCCCAGGAACGACGCGCTGTGATGGATTTGGCACCGGAAAGTAGAGGATTTAAAAACCTTTCAGGGCGTCAACAGATTTTCAACCTTGGCTTTCGAAACGTTGAATCTGGGATGGTTTTTCTGATGAGCAACAAATGTTTCAGGAAGTGACTCTTCTTTCAATCTTCCCATTTTCTCCTGAGGTGAGAAAGAGAAAAATGTTCATTTGAACCTGAAGTCACAAAATGAATCAGCTCATCTTTTATTGATTGATTGGTTTTGATCTTATTTGTTTATTGATTGGTCTCTGTGACTCTGGTTTTGATTTGACCTTCAGGAGGAAGAGCATCGTCTTCCTCCTCCTGCTGCCTGTAACGCTGCGGTCAGCTTCAGGCTTCTGACTGAGCAGGGTGTGAATACTTTCTGACTGACTTGCTGCTCTGCCGCACACATCAGCTGTCTGTCCAAACCACAAGTTTACATCCTGCAGCGTGATGGAAAGAGAAACCGAGTGAGCCCCTAGTGGAGACGAAAGGAACTGCAGCCAGAGAGAATCTAGAAATCATCTTTGAATCAAACTGCTTAAAGATATTAATTTTGAATTGGAAGAACTTTTCTCTAATCCTAACGAGAATTTTATTCAGATTGTTTTGTTTTGTTTTTATGTATTTACATTTATTTATTAACGATGGAAGCAGAAACTGTTTCTGGTTTGTTGAGAAGTGAAAGCGGCAGCAAAACGTTTCAGAGGAAGAGGTCAGGAAACCGCTCTGCATCATCACCTTCATCATCATCATCACCTTCATCATCACCTTCGTCATCTCAGAGGAATTAAACCTTCACTTCACAGAAAGTCAAAACCTCGTTTCCTGCTTCTTCCTCATTTCAGCAGCTGATTCTTCAGAAACCTGAGAAACGGTTCTGGTTTCATCTGAACCGGATCCGGAGAAACGGAACGAACAGAGTCAAATCCAGAATGTGTTTAGTTTCTGAATGTGTATGTTTGTGTTTCTGCAGGTCAGTGCCTGACCTCAGAGTTCTTCAGCTCAGACCTGGGGGTTTGTGTCCCCTGCACCTCCTGCAAGCAGTACCCCAAAACCCCGTCCTGCAACACATGTGAGCGTCTGTATTCTAGAAAACCGTAGAATATTTAACTTCTGCTTATAAAAGTCACTACAGGCTCCTTTAATCAGAACATTTTAGATATTAAAACGATGTCTTTCACTGTTTTTGTTTTTATGGAACCCCATTCCTGCCATTAATGAAAAAATAAAACTTGTGCTGAATGTCAAAATTATAACTATGAAGCTCAAAAATATGATCTTAAATCTCAAAATTAACTTTGTATCCCATAATTTTGACTTTAAATTTAATAATTTTGACCTTGTATCTCAAAATTATGTTTTAACCTCAAAATTATGGCTGAATGTTAAGACTATAACTTTGTATCTGCAAAAGGTGACTTTTGATCTCATAATTATGAGATTGAAAGTTGATATTATGGCTTTGTGTTGAGCTTTTATTTTTGTTTCATGGCAGTCAGGGCCTTCCGTAGAAGTGTTTAGAGCTATAGAAGCCGCAGGTCGCAGCCGTTACCCTCTGTGTCGCGCTGCAGGTAAACCTCTGGAGGAGACGCCGCACGTCTGGAAGCTGGCGGCCATCACCAGCTTCTCGGTCCTCGGCGTGGTTCTGATCGGCGCCGCTCTGATCATCGGAGTCATGATGCATCGACGCAAATCACACAAACGGCCTCTGAGAGGTAGAACCCGATTTAAAAACTTTTCTCCTCCAGCTTGATGTGGGAAACTTTGAATCTCAGAAATCTGATTTTAATCTCCAAGTTCTGAAACTGAATCAGTTTTTTTCATCAATGAGCTCTGGGAGGTAAAACTGGATTTTTAAAACATTTCTTCTCCTCTTGACAAGTGAATCTGAGACGACAGAGCTGTGACCTTTGACCTTGAAAGATTTTTAAACAAACATGAACAGGGTGTAAAAACTTCCTGCAGTTATCATTTATAATATTGCGATGATTTGAGTTTATTTTCTGATTTGTGCAGAACCCATCGAAGAGACGGCGGGGCCACTTTACCAAGCTTAAACAGCCGAGTAGGTATTAATTATTATTGTTATTATTATTATTAACTGTAATGTTTACACCGTTTTGCACTGTCATCTCTTTACATTGATGGTTCTGAAAGTTCAGAGCTCCTAAAACTTGAATCTTCCTCTGACTTCAGGATGAATTTTAACTGATTTACACAAACAAACCTGATGAAAATTAAATCTGTTTTATATCCTGTCATGAAAAAAGTTTCACTTTGTGCCTGAAACTGTTTGTCACCAGGAGCTGAGATGATAAACTGCTGTGTTCATGAGTCTGTCTGGCAGTTTGAACGTGTTTTTAAAGTGTTTTTAAATCGTGGGGTTCTTGTCTGCAGCCTCATCCAGGGAACCTGAGGAACCTCTGGACGACGGACCGCATACCGAACCCCGGGGCCGCGGCTCCGGCTGCAGACGGACCGATCTTTATTTATTGGACTGAGCTCAGTTCTGAACGGGTCCGGCAGACAGCAGGCGACCCGCTGAGCCTCTGCTCACCTTGTAGGAATAGTAACAACGTTATACACTAGTTTGGTATCTTGTTCAGGAAATGTCTGTCTTTATTTTGCATTAACTGAGACTCCGACCTGGAGGCCCTTGGTGGGTTTCCAGACGTTTGATTCCGTTAAGACTTCAACTCGTGTTCTAGTGTGAACTCTGGCGAGGCGACAACGCAGCGATGCAACGCGACGCATCGGCCTCTTACTGCACACGTGAAGAAGACGTACTGTTCGGCACATTAAGGCCATTTGAATGTAGCGAGCTTTAGGAGAAACGTCCCCAGTACGCACCGGCTGGACTGTCCTCATGCACTCTGGGCCAGGCTTACAAAGGGCTGACAGGCGGTAGCCCAGGGCGCCACATTTAGGGGACACCCCCCCAAAAGGTTTAGTTTTTTTTTTACCTCATATTAAACGCAGGCACTCATTTTGCATGTGGTGTTTTTAAATATTGTTGGTTTTTTATTAATTTGAGCAACACTCAAACATTAACACGATGAAGTTGCGTCTTTTTGGACCAACATGGCGCCCCCTGCCAGATGTTTTTACCCATCCAACCAGCAGTTTGTACCTGCTAATTTGTCAGTGTTTGTTACAGAGCCCCCTGGTGGCCATGGGGATCTTTCTCTTTTGCATTTCCTCTCAGTGTTTTTACTGGTCAGTTAACGTGACATCTCTAGTACTGGAAGTCTTTCTGCTACTTTATGTAAGACTTTTCCATGTATGTTAGCATCTCGTTTGTGACATATCGGGTTTATATCTTTAGGACACAAACGCAGCACAAACGACTGCGCAAAAGTAAAACAGGTCAAACATGGGATTTAAAGGGGCGGTGTTAAAAATGTCCTGTTGTATTTTTCATCATGTTACGATGTTTTCATTCCTTCATGCATGTTTGTGAAATCCTTCAGTCACCATGGCAACCATTTCGCTGTGTAAAACACCTGGGTGGACCTAGCCCCGCCTTCAAGATGCAGCTCCTCCCACAATCAGCTCCTTCAGACTATCCAGCAGCGATTAGCAAACGTCTATTGAGCTCATTATAGGAGCAACGCTGGTAGAAATGTTGTTAAAGGGTTAATAGTGGAGCCATGTTGGGATGACTTCCTGGAGGCGGAGCTTCAGAACCATCATGAGTTTTTAAAGAGACAGAGGGCCAATTTTAAGGTGTTAAATCAGAAATTAAAATTTCTTTTAATGCCATTTTCATTCCAACAGAAGTTAGTTATTTGCATACTAACTTGATGAGGCCATGAAGTAGCACTATGTGGTGAGGAAATGCATAACGCCCCTTTAAATTCCTTTTAAGAGATTAACAGAAACTTTCGTTAAGAGAGAAAGAAATAAAATTACATCCAAAGTAATTATACTATTTTTGAGTTATTTTCATGGAGAAAATCCCTGACATCCCTTAGGGGGCGCTGTATGTTGTAAATTACATCTGTAACAGACTTTTAAAAAATGTTTTTAACTTTTGGTGGGTTTGGGCTCCAAACCGGCCTCCAGCCCAGGGGCCCCTATTCCTGTCAATCCGGCCCTGTTTTCACTGTTACTGCATCTCCTGAGACCAGCAGTTTTTAAAACGAACTTTTCGCTCATTCCAGCGCTGTTGTTCTGTTTTTACTGTTCCTGACGTTCAGAAGAGGCAGGACAGGATGCGTGAAACTCTAGACTCTCAGTCCAAACTGCTAACATGTGTGAATGCTGGGAGGAATTCTGGGAGGAATGCGCTGCGGCGCGGGAATCAACCTTCAGTGTTTGAGTTGGAGCTCCTCCTCGCAACCTGGACGCTTTTCCTCGTGTTTCTGTGACTTTACGCGTCAGAATGGGTTCGTTTGTTCACTTTGATAAAAGATTTTCTATCAGATTGTACCAGACGTGGTTTTTACAAACTGTTGAGCTAACTTCAAGGTAGTTTTTAACTGCGTTGAGGAATCACTTCAAAAGAGTTTTTTTATTTTTTTTAGAAGATGTGTATATTATTTATTTTTTTAAGCGTCTCGCAGCGAATTTCAAAGGGACTCCAGTGAAGGTTTTTAGTGAAATGCTACAGAGTGATAACTAACACGTTGCTTTTATTCTCTGCTTCGTTTCTTCCCTACATGCACTGGCTTCTCCCACTTCAAACCTTTGTGTAGCAAATATATTTTCACAATAAAACTGACAACTTTTGTGGATGTTTGTTGTGTTTTCATTCAGAAATATTGAAACTTTCTCGCTGTTAGGCAGGGATTCGAACCCAGAACCTTCCTGCTGGGCAGAATGACGTGTTTCAGGTGTTTAACTTTCTTCATATTGAATATTCTCTCATAACTTCAGTTTCTGTGAACATGATTGGTTCTAGAGGGGGGCCAGCAGGGGGCCAGAGCCCCCCTGCTACAGAGATAATATTAGACTAATTTCTTATGACACATTCTGGCAAAGCAACTGTTGCTAATCAGTTCCTTGACCAAATTAAATTTTTTATCCTCAATGTTTTACTTTAACAATAAAGTAAGTAAATAATAAAGTCTTTTGTCGCACATCATTTATTAAACAATCATAGGTTTGCCCTTTTTTTTCCCTGTTTTTTATACCCTTTAGAGAAACGTCTAGAATTATAATCATAGGATGAGGTTGAAGCACTGATCACAAGAGTCAAATCATTCACTAAATGTTTTATTTTTATTAGATATTATTTCATTTTTCTCCCACTGAAGAAACATTAAATGAGGTCCGAACAACAATTTAATCTGAATTTACAACCTGCATATAGTAGAATAATAATATTAATATTAATAATAAAGACAGTCATAATGTCCCAACCCAACGCTGACCGGACCGGACCGGACTTCCTGTCTCCAGGACACATTTGTATAAACAGGAAGTCGCATCATGAACCAGAGTGAGTGTTTCTGTTTCCAACGGCAACAGGTTTCTGAGGTATTCCATAAATGAGGTCAGAGGTCATTAAATAGTCACATATATAAAAAACAAATTAACAGTTTAAGAACATTTTTGGTTGAGATCATGTCAAAAAATGTTTAAAACAAGAAGAAAAAAAAACTTTTTCCAATCTTAAAATAAAAGGAGGTCCTGGTGTAAACATCCAGGTTTAATCTCCCATAATGCATCAGGATTCAGCTTTAAAACCGTCTGAAATGGCACAAGAGATAAATCCTTCAGGTTTTCAATGATACTTTTACATCTCTGGAAAAGACGACAGAAAAAGTGAAACTAAAGTTTAAAGGAGAAAATAGTAAAATTCTCTTTAAAATAAATGTCTGACTAATCATCCATTACTTTTGTTTCCCTGGGGAATAATTATGACGCGACACAGAGACGACGTATGGATGAGGAGCCATGTTTTTTCTGGCTCTGTGTATGGAGAGAACTGAAGCTAAAAATGGCAACTCTCCGTCTCCATGGCAACCGTTAGACGATGCATACCTGCTGCATTATCAATATGAGAAGTTTATTACAGATTATTACATTTTTTAAGGATTTTTATGCATCTTCACCAGAAGTCAGGCTGATCATCATCCTCATCATCATCATCATCATCATCCTCATCATCATCTGACTGATGTTTTAAAGGCTACATTATATTTATACAGCAGTCAGAAACCTTTCCAGTAAAATACACACATAATACAGCAACAAATAATCAAATACATCCATTTAGGCAGAAAGTAGGACGGCGAATCAGAGACACTGGAGATGGAAAAAAGGAGCAATTTCACTCCAAAAACAGCAAATATTTTTCAACTTAATCTGAGAAAAAACATGAAAATTTCTCAGTTTGAAAAGTCGAGAAATTTTCTCTAAATTTGTGATTTTTCTCTTGCACATTTGTGAGAACTTTTCTCATTATTTTTCACTCTGCAGAGGCATAAACTGGTTATTAATATGAGTAGAAGTGTTAATATTCTGGTTCTGAATCTCATCCAGACCCAGGAGGTTTTTAGTTGCTCTGAATGTCGTTCTAACAGATAAACAGTTTATAGTTTTAGTTTGGTCCATCAGGACATGAAAAGGTTCAGGTTCAGTCTGCAGGTTTCTGCTGAGTCAGCAAAACTCATCTGGACTCACGCTGGATAAAAACGGAGTTCTGTTACCTGCTAACCGGACCGTCCAGAACCACAACGTCTCTGAACACCAAGGAGCCGTTTCTGAGGAAACACTGGTGATAAATATGAACATAACGGCGTCTGGGTCATAATGACCCAGACGCCGTCGCCGCGGCGCCCCGTGAATCTAAAAACTTTCAGAAGTTTTTTGTATAAAAAATTTTCAACTTTTTCAGCTTACAAATGTTCTTGTTTTTTGTTCTAGAAAATTTGAGTTATTTTTCTGAAATTAAGATTAATCTAAAATTTCTCAGTGTTTTGGCACAAATGTAGTTTTTTGTATGTATCTAAACATACGATCAAAAACATGTTTCCATTCTGAACGGTCAGATCACTGGATCTGCTCTGTAATGCAAAACATCAGCCATCTTGTTCTACCGCTCCAAGTGCCACATCCAAGATGGCGGCGGAATCCTCATCCTGTCATCGTGTTTGATGATGTCACAGGAAGGCCTCCAGGTCGCTGCTCGGCGGCGCGGCGCTCTGGTGCAGCTTCTGATGGTGCCTCAGGTTGGACTTGCTGGAAAAGGTTTTCCCGCAGCGCTGGCAGTCGAACGGCTTCTCCTTGGTGTGGATGCGGCGGTGGCAGACGAGCTGCGTGGAGACGCGGAACGCCTTGCCACAGGTCAGGCACTGGTAGCGCCGGGGCTCGGTGTGGATGCGGCGGTGGTTCTTCAGCGCCATCAGGTTGGAGAACTCCTTGCGGCAGACGGTGCAGGAGAAGCGACCCGTCTTGTGGCTGTTCTTGTGGTTGAGCAGCGACCCGGCGTGGCGGTAGGCGCGGCCACAGTGCTCACACACGTGGCTCTTGTCCTCGCTCTGCGGATCATCGTCGGTAACGCGGCTCTCCGCGGCGCGGCGCTCTGACCCGGCGGCGGCCGGCTTCCTGCCATGAGCCGCCATGTGGCTCTGCAGGTGCGCCGCCAGGCAGAAAGTTTTGCCGCATTCGGAGCAGGACTGGCGGCGGATCTGGGCGTGCAGCTGCAGGCCGACGGCGTCGGGAAACGTCTGCAGGCAGGAGCTGCATTGGTGCAGCACAGCAACGTGGGACTTCTTGTGGTTGAGCAGCGATCCGGCGTGGCGGTACGAGCGCCAACACAGGTCACACCTGCATCACAAACACTCAGACTGGAACCAGCCGATGACTCAAACACAAAATCTCCCAACCAATTTTATCCATTTATTTAGAGCTGCAATGTGTAACTTTTATAAAAAATATACATTTATTACATGTTAGTTGAATTTGTCATCATGTGCCTGAAAAATACATAAAAATGTGTCAGATCTGAGTGGTAACTAGTTAAAGGTAACTAGTTACATTTACCTGAGTAAGTTTTTTTTAAATAATGTACTTTTAGGAATATTCCTAAACTGTAGTTTTTATTTTTACTTCAGTCATTTTATTATAAAGTATTTCTGCTCCTACTTGAGTAAAATTTCTGGATTTTCTCTCCATTCTGAATTAAAACAGAATGGTTTCTGTTTTAACCAGAAACTCAAACACAGCTGCAGGTTTTCTTAAAGTTTCATCAGTTTTTTATTGAAAGAAACTGATTTGGAACAATTTTCTTTTGTTTGATTTTATTATTTTTCGTGTTACTTTTATAAATTGTTGTCATTTTTGTCCTCCTAATTCCAAACTTTCCACTTAACTTTGCATTTTAATCTTTAAGACTAAGTCATTTTAGACATTAAATGATTGATTATTTGATCAGTTCCTCAGTGCTTCAATAGATTTTCTACCAAAAACTTTTTTACTGTTGAGTGAAAACATGTAAAGTTATTTTATTCTTAGTTGAGTCAGGTTTTACTCCTTTTCATCTCTATGGTTTTCACAGTTTTTATGTTTGTGGATAAATATCTCATGAACTGACCTGAAGCACTTCTGTCCTGTCTCTTCCTGGACTGCAGGGGGCGCTGTGACCTCCTGACCCCTGAAGCAGCGCTGCCTCTTCAGCCCGGTCTGGCCCTGGAAGCTCGGCGCCGGTCCGTGGAGCCGCTGGTGGTTCTGCAGGACGCTGGCGCGGCGGAAGGCCTTCCCGCACGCCTCACACGTGTACTTCCTGTTCCTGTGGATGCGGGCGTGGCCGCGCAGTGCAGCGCGGTTGGTGAAGCGCTTGGCGCAGACGGTGCAGCTGAACTCGCCCGTCTGGTGCGTCCTCTTGTGGTTGAGCAGCGAGCCGGCATGGCGGTAGCTGCGGGGGCAAAGGTCGCACCTAAACGGCCGCTCCTCTTCCTCGCAGGAGGGCGCCGCCTGCTGGTTGGAGGACTTCCTGCATCTGAGACCTGTCCGGCCAGCGGCGGCGTTCGGTCTGAGCGCAGCGCAGACATGCGCCAGCAGTTGCGCCGGGCCCCTGAAGCCTCTGCCGCAGCGCTGGCACAGGAGCCTCTTGGCCAGGTGAATCCTCAGGTGGTTGCTCAAGGCCAGCTGGTTGCAGTAAACGTTGCTGCAGACGCTGCAGGAAAACTCGCCCGTCTGATGGGACTTCCTGTGGTTGGCCAGACTCCCGGCGTGGCGGTACGTCCGGCCGCACTGGTCGCAGGAGAACGGCCGCTCCTCGCCGTCCGGTGCTGCCGCCTGCCGCCACCTTCCCTCTGGCCGGACAACCTGGACCGGATCGCTCAGATCCTGGGCTTTGGCTCGGTTCTGTTTGTGTTTTCTCAGATGGTTCAGCAGCTGCTTCTGGAGCTTGAAGGCTTTTCCACATTCCTGACAGGCAAACCTGCAGAAACAAACACAAAACTTCACAGTTCATCACCACAAACCTCAACCTTACATTACAAAAACATTGAAAAGTTCATTATTTAAAGGGGCAGTGTCATTAAAATAGACTTTATCTTTCCATCATGTTGTAATGTTATTGATTCTTTATGCCTTTCTGAGAAATCACTTAATCTCCATGGCAACCATTCAGCTGCAAAATGCCTGGGTGGAACTAGCCCCACCTCCAAGGCGCAGCTCCTCCCCCACTCATTTATATCTATCTATCTCAATAGATATATATATCATATATCTATATATGATCAGTCAGTCAGAAGCAGCCAATCAGAGCCAGGAGGAGGGTCTAAGCGCTGTCAATCACTCTTCTACTTATCCCTTGATCTTTGCTACACTGCAGTACAGCTACAAATGCTAAGGCTAGTTAGCATGGACACATGATGGCAGATTAACAATTTCTTAACACATTTATCAGCATGTACACAAGAATGATTGACAGCACTAAGACCCTCCTCCTGGCTCTGATTGGCTGTTTTGGTCGACTGCATTAGCAGCTCAGTCAGATTGATCTTTTCTCAGATTATCTGTTTCTGATTATTAGACAATTTTAACAAACAAGGAAAAAATATATTTTATAAAAATCACGTCCTGCAGCTTTAAATGAAAAATCTATAGCATGCATCACTTTCTTATCTGATTAACTGTCAGAGTAATCAATCTATGAATCAATACGTTGTTGATGCACCGACCTCTTGAGGTCAAAGTGTGACCTCTGGTGGTTCTTCAGCGCCAGCAGGTTGTAGAAGCGTTTCTGGCACACGGAGCATCTGAACACGCCCGTTTTATGGGACTTTTTGTGGTTGAGCAGCGAGCCGGCGTGGCGGTACGACCTCCCACACTGATCACAGCGATGCTGGCGCTCCACGCCGCCACCACCACCGGGCCTCAGTTCCTCCTCCTCTGTGACCTCGGTGACCTTAACTTCCTGCTTGGCTGCGCAGTCGTGGCTGCTGAGGTGGCTGTAGCTGCTGCAGGAGACGCCGCAGCTGCTGCAGATCAGCATCTCTCCTGACTCTGGTTGTGTGGGGTCGGCGCCCTGCGGAGCGCCGTCGGACCGGGTGTGGCCCCTCAGGTGGCTCCTGAGGGCCGCCATGCTGCTGTAGCTGATCCCGCACACTGAGCACTGATAATCATCGTCCTCGTCGGGATCTTCATCTTCTCTGGTACTGTTCCCATGGCAACCCTGCTCAAAATAGTTGAACTCTGTTGCTTCCGGGCTTTGGGCGTCCCTGGGGTCAAAGGTTAAGTTGTAGGGCCGGTCAGCAGGTGTGTGTTGGTGCAGCAGGATGCAGTTGTGGGATTTGACCCCGGCTACGTCTGCAAACGTCTCGCCGCAGTCCGCGCACATGTGTGCCGCCATGGCAACCTGGGAGCAGAAACCCTGAGTGGAGAACGTTTCGCCGCGGTTGTTGTCGGCGGCCATGTTTTCCTGGTCTGATCCGAACCCGGTCTGGTTCTGCTGGCTCACAGGCTCCGGGCAGAGCCAGCTGTGCTCTGCGGGCGGCCGGGAAGATGGTCGCCGCGGCCGGGAAGATGGCCGCCGCGGTCGGTGGAGGCGTAGGTGGCTCCTGAGGGCGGCCAGGTGGGGGTACTGCTTCCTGCAGACGGCGCAGCGGAACGCGCCCACCTGGTGGGAGCGCCGGTGGTTAATCAGGCTCCCTGAGTGACGGTAGCTCTTCCCACATGTGTGACACCTGAAGGGTCTCTCATCCGGATCTGGAGCGGACATTTCTTCTTCTACAGTGCTCTGTGAGGCACCGATTACCGCGGCATCTGTTGCATCCTGACCGTCAAATCCACTCAGATCAAAGTTCTGTAGAACCTCTGCAGCGGACGGACTGAAGCCGGACTCCGGCAGGGAAACATCGGGCTCAAGCGAAGACTTGTGCAGCCGGATGTGTTCCTGGAATTCCCTATTTCCAGGAAAAAACTCCTGGCACAGGAGGCAGAAATTCTCCGGAGTGTCCTGTTTCTGATTATGGAATAGGTCCGGTTCTGACCCAGTAGCTGCACTCTGATCCATCTTGCCTCGCGTCCTGTGGGTCCTCTGGTGGCTGTAGAGGGCGGCCATGTTGCCACACAACTTAAAGCAGACGGTGCATTCAAACACGCCCAGCTGGTGGCTCTTCTTGTGATTGGTCAGGCTGCGTTGGTGGATGTAAGACTTCCCACACTGGTCGCATTGAAAGGGTCTCTTTGGCACCACGCTGCAGCGCTCCGGCTGCAACGTGAGGATCGCAGTGATGTCTGCATCCTCGTTACGTTCAGGCTGCTGGTCGCATTCGCTGTCCTGTGTGGATCTGCAGGGCAGATGAACCGTCTGGTGCGTCTGCAGCTGCGCCGCCAGACGAAAACATTTCCCACAGTCGGCACAGGAGTACTTCCTAAGCGAGGCGTGGCTGCGCAGGTGGTTCTTCATGGCCGAGGCGTTCCAGTTTTCTTTCCCACAGATGGAGCACAGGAACGAACCCACTTCATGAGTCCGTCTGTGATTGGTCAGGCTGCCGGCGTGTCTGTAGCCACGCCCACATTCGTTGCATTTGAATTTGCGGTCGTCCTCTAGTGGATGATGAGCGTCCATGCGCTGCAGCAGGCTGGACATGTTGGGACGCCGTCTCCAGTAAGAAATCCCAGTCCTGCCTGTGACACCGCAGCCCAGCACGCAACCGTCGCATTAGTTCTGCAATTTATTTCCTGTGACAGGAATCCAGATCCTTCTGCAGGATCCAGGAACCATTTCACACAACATCGCAAGAAGAAATCTGGAAAAGAGAGTTAGATGATTACTGACCAACAGAAGAAACAAATCAGACAAATATTAAACTAAGAAACTGTTTAGTTATAAAAAAAACACCTTATGATGAAGATTTTATGTCACTGAGTTGTTTTGTAGCTCTTAATGTGGACAATAAAACGTTTTTTTCTACAAATGAAAACAAATTACTACTCCTTTTTTATTTTATTGTTCTAATGAATACTTAAACCTTAAGATGAATATTTTATGTCAGTGTTCTGCATCTTGTTAATCACTGAAATCACTTCGAGGCAAAATGACAAGTAGTTTTCATCAACTAAAAATAAACAAAACTAGAATGTACCTTTCACCTTTTTTATTCCATTTATTTAGATCGTATATATATATATATATATATATATATATATATATATATATATATATATATATATATATATATATATATATATATATATATATATATATATATATATATATATATATATATATATATATATATATATATATATATATATATATATATATTAAGCTTTGATGCCATTGAATTGTTTTCTATGTTGTTAATCAGTAGGGGAAAATAATTAGAATTTTGAGGGAAAAAAAGTCCGAATGCATTTTTTATGGCCCTAATCCTGTTCCGTACCTATATAAACCTACATCATAATCAATTTAACGTCCCTTTTAAACTTAGTGGGATTTACTTAAAGGTTAACATGTCTGCACCTGTCTTACAAACTGGACCAATAACCAGAAAACAGCGACTATCTACAATTTAATATGTTTGCCGAGAGTAAAACAGTATTACAGTAAAGTCAGTGTTGGACACCAGTCAACAAGTCAACTGTAACTGAGCAGTTAGAAAAGGATCGCGGCCCCCAGTTAGCTAAACAAACATCCGTCCTTCAATAAAATACAGGCTTCACAACAAAGAACGTATTTAAGGTTAAATACCTGGAGATGTTTTTAATGTCTGCACGAATCTTCACTTATATTGTTTGTTTTTAACCTATTTTTTTTATATAAACGACAAACCCTTTTATCAAACTGGCCATTCTTCTTCCATCCACATCGCTCTGGTTGCTAGGAAACAGGAAATGTGTAGCAGCGAAATGCTTCCGTCTTAGCAGCACCGAGCTAAGTGGGCTAATAATTGTTTATTTAGCAAGGCAAACACTTGGCAACCCTGATATTTAGACAAATGAAATAAATGAATAAATAAATACGTCACATTAAAGTGTTAAACATTATAGGAAGTAACGGAAATTATTTATTTTAGCTGTCTGAGACGCCTACATTAAATAGCTGACGTTGACAGCGATGCTACCGTGCAGACGTAAGAATATAAATATTACTATATTAATTAAAAATATTTTTTTATTTTGGAAGTGGTTATATTATTTTTCTCTTATTTTAATAGTTAAACATTAAACACATTATTGATGCACGCTCTCTGGCTCGTTGCTGTCGTCATCAGGGTCCTAGTGCCGACGCGACACCACCTCCAGTAAACAGCGTCTCTCGTAGTTAAAGCTACCGTCTCTACGGGACTCAGTCTGCCGACAGTTTATGAACCGATTCCGGTAAGAACCGATCGTTTTTGTTTTAAAGAACGCTTTGGGGAAAGGTTGGTGGATTTAGCGGCGTCCGTTCCTGAGATCTGCGGTCTGATTTGAGCAACCAGCGGTCCTAAAGCCAGCCATTTTGAGTCAACATGAATAGCCTGACAGCTAGCTGCGGCGGATACATACATGTCGTGTCCCGCACGTCGCGACCCCATCCCGCTGACATGGAGGGTTTAATCAGAAGCTCAGTCTGTTGCAGTGACAGCCGTGTCCGCACAGCTGTCACTGCAGCGACTTCCTCTGTCATCAAAGCGGTTAGCTTATTGTCCCTGAGGTCCTAATGCCAGCCATTTTGAGAATAAATGACAGCATCCCCACATATTTCTTAGATTATGTGCTACTTTTTCTGCTACAGGATGTTCTATTTGCAGTTTCAACTCATCTGATCAACATTAATTCTTCTATTTCCTGTTATAGTTATTTTATACTTACTGCAAATCTGTTTTTAATTTGATCTGCTTTTAGAAATAAAAAATGGCCTCCCCTCAGCCTGGCAGCCCACCTCCTGCAGAGCAGTTTACCCCCCCAGAGAAGGATGATGACAGCAAAGAAGAAGAGGCGGTGAGGGATCAGCCCGTTAAAAAACGCAGCAGAGGCAGACCTCCAAAAGCCAAACCCAGCTTCAAATGCTCCACATGCACAGAGACTTTCAAAAGCATGTCAGCTCTGCAGAGCCACAAGCTGGCAGCGCATGCAACGCAGCAGCAGCAGCAGCAGCATGCATGTTCTGAATGTACCAAAACGTTTTCTAGCAAAGCTCAGCTCTCCAAGCATGAACGCACCCACTCCTCCCAGCGGCCCTTCCAGTGTCCGGATTGCCACAAGGCGTACAAGACGATCACGGAGCTGCGCAACCACAGCCGCTCCCATACCGGGGAGAAACCCTTCGTGTGCCCTGAGTGTGGGAAAGCCTTCATGCAGGCTATCTGCCTGCGGATCCACACGACGCAACACAGCGGTGAGCGACCATACTCGTGCCCCCAGTGCAACAAGAGCTATCCCACCCTGTCCAAGCTGAAGGTCCACGAGCGCTCCCACACTGGAGAGAAGCCATACTTCTGCGCCGAATGCGGGAAGAGCTTTGCAGACCCCTCTGTGTTCAGGAAGCACAAACGGAACCATCAGGGCCACCGTCCGTATGCCTGTGAGGAGTGTGGGAAGACGTACACGGAGCTGAAGGACCTGAAGAACCACGAGCGTTCCCACACCGGCGAGAAGCCGTTCCTTTGCTCCGACTGCGGCAAGGCCTTCTCCCGCTCGTCGTCGCTGGCGTGTCACCAGCGAATCCACTCCCAGAACAAGCCCTACCAGTGTGAGCAGTGTGGGAAAGGTTTCACGCAGCTGTCCTCCTACCAGTCCCACCTGCGCACGCACTCTGGGGAGAAACCCTTCCTCTGCCCCCAGTGCGGCAAGATGTTTTCCGACCCGTCCAGCTTCCGGCGGCACCAGCGCGCCCACATGGGCTTCAAGCCATACCCCTGCGACAAATGCTCCAAGCGCTTCCGGCAGCCGGCTGACCTGGCCGTGCATGAACGCGTCCACTCCGGGGAGCGGCCGTACAAGTGTCAGAGCTGCGACAAGGCCTTTGTGGCATCCTGGGACCTGCGGCGCCACATGCTGGTGCACACCGGGCTCCGCCCCTTCTCCTGTACCGAGTGCGACAAGTCGTTCACTGAGCGCTCCAGCCTCAACAAGCACCGGCGGGTTCATTCCGGAGAGAGACCCTTCAAATGCGAGGAGTGCCTGAAGTCGTTTGTGGTCTCCTCGAGTCTGCGGAAGCACGAAAGGACTCACCTGGCGGAGCAGCCGGAAGATTCAGCCTCCACCTCCACTACCGGCTTCACACCCCACACCACGCTGCCACAGTTCTCATGCTCCCTCTGCGACGCCACCTTCGCCTCCTGGGACGAGGTTCAGGCCCACGAGGCGCTCCACCCGGCTGACCCCTCTGCGCTGCACGTCTGCCGAACCTGCAGTGCACAATTTGGCCAGCTGGGGGAGCTGGAGGAACATGCCAAGCAGCACAAAAAGCTGCATGTCTGCGACAGCTGCGGGAAGGGCTTCCAGAACCGATCGGGGCTGCGGAAGCACCAGAAGATCCACTCGGCCAGCAAACCGCACCGCTGCCCGCACTGCGGGAAGGCCTTCCTGTTTGCCGCGTACTTGCGCAAGCACCTGCGGACTCACCCTGCGGTGGCAGCGGCGTCCGCAGTCCCAGCTGTGGATGAGATCATTCACACAGACCCGCTTCCCTCGCCCCCGCCGGCCTCGACCTCTGACCCCGGCGCCATGTCGCTGACCGTACCTGTGAGCTCCTTCCACAACCTCCCAGATTACCTGGTCAAAGATGAAGGACTTTAATCTTTTAAAAAATAACCAGCATTGTATAAAAAAACAACACAAAAACAAACAAACAAAAATATTGTTGGTGTGACTTATTAGGGCTTGATCGTTCTTATGATTTCTAACCAATATGATGTAAAAAATATTTTATAATCTCTGATATAATCTCCTACATGTGCTCATGTTTTAACCTGTTCATAAAATCATTTCTCCTGCAGACGTCAGAAACTAAACAAATAAACCAACTGTTTGTCTCTACTCACCTTGAATAATTTGCATTCATTAAACGTGCTTTAAATCCATTTTTAACCATTTTATTATTTTTAGTTGTAGTGGAAAAATGTTCACTGTGAAACTTTTATATCAATAAAAAATATTTTTTTTCCTCTTAAACTTGTTTTTTTTTTTTCTTAATCTTTGTGAAATAATCTTAATTTTTCAGTTTGGGTTCAACATTTGGTGACTTTACTGTGAAGTTCTAAAGTATTCACACCCCTGGGAGATTTATATTTAAAGTAATTTAATTTCACTTCTGTATATTTTTATAAAATATCTCCAAAGAACTCTACCTCTGCAGAGACATTTAGAAAAGTAAATCATCGTAATCAAACCTGGTTGTTTTGGTTTAGTAAATGATTTTTATTGGAAATTAATTATTGTCATCTCAACAGTCAGACGCTTCTTCTAACAACTGAACAGCTTTCTGCATGTTTCTAATGTATGGAGCTAAATTGGGGCCATAAAATTTGTTCCAAGAGGAAAAAAGAAAAATAAAACTTAAATCTTCTTTCCAGTTTCAAAAAGTTTTTTCAGAAAAATTTTTTTCTTCAGTTTCAAATCTTTTATTATTCTGTCTGAAACTTTTTTTTCTCGCAGTTTAAAAATAAATTTTCAGTTTCAAATCTTGTTTTCAGTTTCGATTTCTTTTCCTTGTGTACAAACTTTATGGCCCCATTTTAGCTCCATACTATTGGCATTTTGATATTTTCCCTCTTTGAGGTTGGAAGGCCTCTTTACCATCACCCTAATCTTCAGCTTCCTGCTCTGATTCTGTTGGCCGATCCAAACGTTAACATCACCTCCAAGCAGATAAAATATGTTAGTAAGTTTAAAAAATAACCTCCAGTCTGAATCTGCTGGATGTGAATAATTTCAGGTTTAACTGTTTGGCATGAAGCATAAAAAAGTGCAGATTTAAGACTTATTTTTAAAATGATTATTAGCCTGCAGATTTTAAAGGTGAGCTTCAGGACAGGATGCATAAAATCAGGTTTTATTAGTTCTCATGCATATTTTAACAATAAATAGTTATGAGAAAGATTTTATTTTATCTCCTGGTTGCATCAGTTGGGGGTGAATAAATTGTTGCAGCTGGGAGAAAATCGCCCTGCAGGAACTATCCAATCAGAAGCTCAGACCTGTTAGCTTAGTTAAATCCAGGTGCTGCAAGGAACAGGATGTGAAAGTGTCTGAAGGTTTGTTGTGAGTTGATTGAATAAGCTGAATTATAGTGAATTTACATATTTTAGTTTAAAACCAAGAGAAAGAAGAAGGTTTTAAACTGTAGGAGCGTTAAAGTTTGAGGTTGTTGGGAAGCAGAAAGGCAGAATCACCTGCTCAGCGCTACGACAACATGACTGAAACTTTGATCTGCTCTCCCAGGAAACAGAACAAAGTGTCTCAGAAACGCGTCTCAAACATCTGGTCAGAGTTACGAGTTGCTTTAATGATGGCGGCTCCACATGAATCCATGAATTTTTACGCTTTGGCCACAATCAGACGACGCCTCATCTTATTTCACGGGTTCCAAGTTAATCATGCTGGAAAATAACAGACTTTAGAAAATAACTGCAGATAATCCAGATGTGTTTATAAATGGTTGGTTTTAGTTTCCTTCTGTGTGTAAACATTTAACATTTCACCATCAGCTACAAAGTGTTTAATGAGGTAAAAGTTCAGAAGGTTTTTACTTCTTTCTGCTCTTTTCCAAGCTTGTTAAAATGATTGTAGTACAAAATTATGTCTTTTGTATTCCTTGTTAATGTTATATTGCTATCATGTTTAAAATAAATAAAAAAATAAATATTTTTAGAGTTTTTAGCATGCTTGTTTGTTGTTTTGTTCATTTCTTTGGTTGAATTTTACCTCCTATTGAGAGACATTTAATTCATTATAAATAAATAAATAAATAGCATAGTTAAAAATATTAATAAAAATCCCATTAAGCAAATAAATGTTCCAATAAAATAAAACATTTTGTTATGAAGTGCAACCAACAAGGTAGCTTAGCATCTTAAAGGGGCAGCATAATTTAAAATCAACTTTTTTTTTCTTTCCATCATGTTATGATTTTATTCCCTCGTCAATAAAGGCATCTTTAACAAACACTTTTATCTCCATGGCAACCATTCAACTGTTACAACGCCTGGGTGGATCTAGCCCCGCCTTCTCCTCCCCCCTCTGCTCCTTCAGACTAGCCAGCAGCGATTAGCAAACATCAGCTGACCTCATTATAGGAGCTGCTGCACTGAGTAACGCTGGTAAAAACATTAAAGGGTTAATAGAGGAACCATGTTGGGATGACTTCCTGGAGGCGGAGCTTCAGGAAGAACAGGAGTTCTTAAAGAGACGGAGGCCCAAATTCAAGGTGTTAAATCAGGAAGTCAAAATAGTGTCTTTAAAACAAATGAAGGTTGTTAGTCTATCATAGAGCAAATCTTCAGTCAGAGGCCTTTTCAGATGTGTTGCAAGACTGACTGCTACTGGAGATTCTTCTTCCCCACAAAATCACCGTCTATGACTCTTTGAAGAAACTTGGATGATATTAATATATTCAATTCATAAATTAACTATTTATTTATTTATTTAATTAATATTAATCATGAAATTGAGGTTTCAGTTGCAAAAACATTAAAAGTTTCCAAAACAACATCTCAGAAATGAATAGTCTTATATTTTAATATACAAAACAAATTAAAAGGCTGTATAATGATATTTATATAATTTTATAATGTTATAATTATAGAAAGTGACTCGGAGCCTTTGTGTGACGTTTGGCGGCGGCTACATGAACTTCCTGTTGCTGTGCTTCATGGTGATGAGCAGAGCTGCACCAGCGTCTGTCAGAGGCTGCAGGACGAAAATTCAGGTCAGACAGAAACAGAACCGGCAGAACCGGCAGAACCAGTGAAATCTGAAAAACCAGGAGTTACCTCAGAGCAGGACAGAAGAGCGCTCCTCTGAAAAATACAGAAAAAGATTAAAAAGAGTTTTCTGTTTGTGATTTTCACCAGAGTGAAACTCACCCGGGTCAGAGTGTGAATGTTGTGGCTTATGGGCTCCATGGTTCTGACCCAGTCCTGGTACATCTGCTGGTCCTCTGCTCTCTGGTTCCGCTCTCTGAAAACATTTAACAGAACCACTGCAACAAAAACCTGCTCAAGTCAAAGCTAAATTCCTTTATTATTTCATTTTATTCAACTTATTTACTAATTTATGTATTCATATTCAATCATACTTGAATTCAATATGTATATATATTCTATAAATTTGATCACTTATGTTTAGATTTATCAATTAATAAGCAATTTTCCCTTGGGAATCAATCAGGTCTACTCTAATCTAAAAAGTAGTCGACCAGAAAAACTACTCGAGTAAAAAAGTATTTGGTAAATTTCTAGTAACTGAGAAATTATCAATCATTTAATATTTAAGAATTATATAATCAGACGAACCAAAATATAAAGTTAAGTAGAAATTCTGGTATTTTAAGGACCAAAATGACAATAAATTATGTAAGTAACAAAAAATAACAAAATCAGGCAAAATAAATTTTTTCCAATCGGTTCTTTCAAAATAAAACTTTCACAGAATGTGCAGGTGTGAGTCTGAATCTGGTGAAGTTTTGGTTAAAACATGTTTGTTTTTCACTCAGAATGAAGGAGCAGAGATACTTCAGGATGATAAAAGCATAATAAAAGTACATTTCTTCAACAAAGTTCCTCATATGAATGTAACTGAATAAATCCCGGCTCTGTAAAGTGGCGCCGGACGCCGGGCGCCATCACAGCGCGTCGCTGCTACTCACATCGCTCGCTTGATGAGCCGCTGCTGCTCTGCTCCCTCCTTCCTGGCGTCCAGGAAGCGGCCTCTGACGGCCAGAGCGGCGCTGGCCTGCAGCGAGTTGAGCTGAACGATGGCCAGGGAGAGGGAGGACAGGGCCGCCGAGCTGAGGAAGACGAGGAGGAGGAAGAGGAGGATCACAGCGTTTTCATGTGCTCAACGTTTCCTGCCATTTTCCCATGAAACACTCCAGCCTCTTTGTTTCTGACGATGGAGCGTTGACCTTCTGAGTCACGCAGCTCAGGCTGAGCGGCTCGTTCACGCTGCAGCTCGACGTTAGCATGAACGGAGAATCGCTCAGGAGACGAGCAGGAAGCGCCCGTTTCCTAGCAACAGACCGCAGCTCCACATGCAACAAGCTGCAGCTCAGTTTTCAGAATGAAAACAAAATAACGACAGAGTATGAGGGCCGTACTGAGAAAATAAATTAAAGATAGAAATACAAGAAAAACGTTGTAGCTATACTTGAAATAATGTCAATAAAGTCGTTGTACTATGAGAATAAAGTAATATTTTGAGAATAAAGTCATAATTTTATGTTCGGATTCTCAAAATGTCATCTTTCTAAAAACATTTTCTTAGCGTGTTGCTAGCGTGTCGCTCCTCACCTGTCGTCGGTGACCTCCCTCTCTGCAGTGAAGACCCGGAGCAGAGCCCGACCGTTCTTCCGGTACCGGACCTGCAGCTGCACGGCGACACGGCTGCCACAAGCCGGCGACGCCACTGCAACACAAACAGGTCGCAATTTTCAAGCTCAACAGATCAGTTTTAGCTCCGCCAATCTGTTGGCCCTCCTCTCTGTTAGCGCCCACCTCGTATGGCTCCGCCCACCACCCCGCCCCTCTGATAGCCCCGCCCACTGTCAATCTGTTAGCTCGTCTTAGCTCCACCCACTGCCCCGCCCACTGTCAATCTGTTCTTTCATGGTACATTTGACTCATGATGTATTTATTTAAGTCCTGTTTAGCCCTCCATACCTTCGTGTTGTCAGTCAGGTAACTCAGTAACCAGTTAAACTAAACTAACCTCTCCATAAACTGTGCGTCATCATATCTGACATTTGACTGATTCCTGGCAGTTTCTGCCTGAACTTTGACCTCATTTTCAGGCAGCAGACTCAGAGAGTCTTGGACAGACTGAAACACACCTCCTCTGCAGCCAAGTGGCATTAATTACAGGGTCCATTTTCTTATTTCTCCTTTGGAAGCTGTTGCCTCTTTTACATGAACGAACCTCGTCTGTCGCCTCTCAGCGCTGTTGCCACGGGTTTCAATGTGAGAATTAAAGTGTTATTTTGCTGGCAACAACAGAAATGTTCCACATCTTGAAGTCTTCTGGCAGCTCATGCCTCTACACTTCCAGCTTTAGCTGCAGCTGAAAGTGAATGAAAGCTTTTTTTTCTCACCTTCTGTGTGTTCATGAGCTCCAAACTGCATGGTGACCTCAGTATCAGTGTTCACATTCCCCACCTCTCTGGTCCCTTTGTGTCCCACCTCCCTCTCTCCTTTCAGCTGCCTGCAGCAAACAGAACATGAGTCAGTGCTGTGGGCTTTATTATTACTGCAATTTGAAGGTTTTGAAATCTTTTCAGATGACAAGGATCCATGAATCATGTTGTGAGCTCTGTGGTTATTACAGCTCTTACAGAGATTTGGGCACCAGGAGCGTAACGGCACAGTGTGTAGCTATGGTCCTGTTTTCAATAATCTCTTCAAACTCTGAGTGCAGCTGGTTGGGTCTGGCTATTACCACCTGGAGACGAGACAAATGGACAGAATGAGTCAGGAGTCAGGCTCTGCAGCTTCAACTTTCAACAGGAAAACCTGAATAGTTTAAATGAAAAGATAGTTTGTCTGAATTAGCTGGTCCATAGTTAGCTAAAATGCTGTCAGACAACAGCATGTTGAGCACCAGTAATGTTCTCCATCTGGTGTGCAAATGGCACTATGTAAGCTAAAACTAGCTAAATGCCACCAGCATGCAGAGTATCACTGACTTATTCCACTCAATGTGTTCAGCTTCTACATAAAAACAAGCTAAAATGCTAACTATACCTAAAAACAAGCTAAAATGCTAACTATACCTAAAAACAAGCTAAAATGCTAATTATACCTAAAAACAAACTAAATGCTAACTATACCTAAAAACAAGCTAAAATGCTAATTATGCTTAAAAACAAGCTAAAATGCTAACTACACCTAAAAACAAGCTAAAATGCTAACTATACCTAAAAACAAGCTAAAATGCTAACTATACCTAAAAACAAGCTAAAATGCTAACTATACCTAAAAACAAGCTAAAATGCTAACTATACCTAAAAACAAGCTAAAATGCTAACTATACCTAAAATGCTATCATTAGCATTTGTTATTACTAGCATGTTGCTGTCCAACAACACACTTCATCTAGTATGGAAACAGTGATGTGTAAGATAAAATTAGCTAAAACGTTAACGCTAGCTAGATGCTCTTATGTTCCAGTTGGATCAGAACCGACCCAGTGCCACACAGTTTCTTACTTTCCCTCCAGTTCGATCCGCCAGTCTTCCCAGTTCATCCAGTCGGCAGTCCGTTCCTTCTATGGACAGGACGGACACGGTCACCCTGACGGAGCAACGATAATCCATCAGCGGACATGGACTACACTACTGGAGGGGTTACTGGTACCAACCAGGTCACCAGGTCCCAGGCTGCTGGTTGTTTCAGAGGACGACCAGGGAAAAGGCTAACTTCAGCCAAGTCGATTCTCACCTTGCAGCTTAACGTCTCAGCATGTTTTAAACTGGAATCTACCAATCTAACATGATGAAAAGCTCAACATGACTAGTTTACATTATACTGTCACTATAATTACATTAATCTTGGACTTTTGGTTTATGAAATTGTAAAAGAAAAACAAATGAAACTAGAAGTTAATCTGTGCATTAAAAAGTTCAACTTCAGTTGAATCGCCGTCATGTGGATTTCATTTGGTCCTGGCCTGTTTGCATGTTCCTCCAGTGAATGATTTTCTTGATTTTTATGAAGAGATCATTATTAGATTATTAGATATTGATTTGTGATGTGCAGGCAGTGTGCACCGACCCCTGGGTGGCGGCGGACTCCCCCAGGTTCTGGTAGAAGATGGTGGAGGACAGCAGAGCGCGAGCGTCGATGTCCTCATCTTCCAGGTTCCCTAGTTTTGCGTTGGCTTTTCCATCTGTACAGATAATCACCTTCAAGATCAGCAGGGATAACAAATCAATATTTTATACTGTGAGAAAAATCAACAACACTCAGATAAATCTGACAATATTTGTAAATAGATTTTGTTCATGGTTCTGTTTTGTGACGTTGTTTAAGATTCCTTTCTCTCTTTTAGCCTTTTTCTGCGTTTTTATTTTATAATTTTATTTTATAGAAAGTCACTCCATAAACAAAAACAAACTTTCAACTCAGAAATACATCATTTAGCTAAAAACAGAAAAAATTTTAGATGGAAATTCTCATTTATTTTTGTTCCTGGAAATGAACTAAAAACATTTTAAATGCCAGTAAAATAAAAAATAACTGGGACAAAATGTTGAATTGCTGTAAACATTAAGATAGATGTCATATTAATGTTTTGTTTAATTAAATATTCATTATTTGATTTATGCTCGTGGAGGTAAAGCAGAAAATTTCACAATATTTTTGTTTTTAATTGGAGAATTTTATTTTTATCTTTCAGATTTTATTTCCTGATATAAAAAGTTTGTTTTTTCCTGGTTTATGGTGTCTGTTAGTGGAATTAGAGACCAAAAACTCATTTTGTTCTTGTCTGTGGTTTTACTGCAGGAGGGACTGGTGCACTTCACAAAATGGATCAGATCATCAGAAATGAACATTAAGCAAAAATCTCAAAAATGCAGCCAGGAAATTAAAGTTTGGACACAAAGTGGCTCCTAAAAGGACGACGTCCAACATAACATAAAGCCAAAGTGGCTTACGGACACAACAACCATATTGGAGCGGCTGAAACTAAATCTGATCTCAAACTGCAAACCGACACGTTTAAATCAAAATTCCAGAAAACTGAGAAACCAGAGAAAGGAAACCAAGTCATGCAGTTGAAAAGGTACATTTATTAACATCTAAATATAAAGAAAGCTGGAAATTATTCTGGTATTTAGCAAACAGAAACATTTGTCAGGTAAATGACTTAAACAGGAAGTGAGCAGCCTCACCTTTGACCCTGGCAGCCTGGAGGCCATTGAAACAGCAACCAGTGCAGCCGGACCCAGAGCCGTTTCTCCATTTGCTGATAATCTAAAGACGGAATAAAAACCAAAACACATAAACATGGGCAACGTGTGTATGACGTAACCAACCTGGAGCTGGTGTTCACCCTGAAATGTGTCTCTCTAAGTGATCTTTAGTCTGTGACAGTGGAAGCGGCGTGGCCATCCCGGCCGCAGCCTCCATCAGGAAGCGCTGGTCGTTCAGCTCGGCGCCGCTGAGATGATGCAGCTGGAAACTGTTGCATTCGTACACAGTGACCTACAGAAGACCGAATGGAGACATTTTAAAGTCACACAGACAAGATTAACACCAACAATCTGAGTTATTTAGCCTTTAGCAAGCTAAACAGATAGTTAGCTAGCTAGATATTAGCTCCATGCTAATGTTTTAGCTTGAAACTAATTATTTAGCTTACGAACCATTAAATATTTGACTGGCTAATTAAAAAGTGAGATAGTAAATATTCGGCTTGATAACTAAACATAAACATTCAGCTTCCTAATTAAATGTATAGTTTGTATCCCAATTAATATTTATATATATCTAATTAATATTGGTCTAATACTAATTAGCCAAATATTTAGTTGACTAATTAAATAAATTGTTTGTTGCTGAATATTTAGCCTTGTAATTAATTTTTACAAATATATATCTCCAAACTAAATATTTAGCGTGGTGACTAAATATTTGCAACGAAACATTTAGCTTGAAGCTGTTGCATTTATAAATGTATGAATAACATGTTAAATATATAACTTTGTAAAATGAACTCTAAAAAAAAACTAAAAAACATCAAATTAGTTTTTTTTTATTTTTGACTATATAAATTTACAAACAGGACCCCATAAAATAAATGTTGTCAATAATATTATGTGATTTTATGGATCAGAGAGGAGAATAAAATCCATCCACACTATTAAGATAAAAGTACCTGGAAGTTGAAAGTGATGAGTCCAACCCGAACCTCCGGCTGCTGGTCGCTCAGCTTCCGAACACACTGCAGCACAGCTTCCTGGACAAACTGCAGTCAGCGCAGAAATTCAGGATAAAAACAGTTTGTAACTTTTCTGGATGTTTTTAGTTGGAAACTTGAAGACAACTCACCTTCAGTCTGGTTCTCCGGATGTTCTGCTCTGGTTCTGACACCTTAAATAAAGCAGAGACACTGTTTATTCCTGAAAGCAGCGGAGAGCGAAGCGTCGCTCCGGGTTTCCCACCTCGGAGGTGATGCTCATGGAGCCGGACGTGTCGATGCAGAACAGCAGCAGCGAGTCGGCGGTGGACTGTGGCTGCTCTCCAGGGTTCAGCAGGAACAAATCATCTCTCTGCACACTTACAGGAAGTCTGAACGGTCTAGTTAAATCCTCACTCTGACAAAAGTAGCACACTTTAACCTGCAGAGAAAACAGGAAGGTCCATTCACACCGCAAAAATATTAAATATTACCAAGTATTTTTGTCTGGATTCTGCTGCAAATATCTTAGAAACTTTTCATACAGAAACAGCAGCTTGAAAATGTGATGTGAATACCTGGTTTATGGCCTCGCTGTCCAGAACCGACCCACACTCTGAACACATTATGGGCTTCATAGGACTGGGAACCTCTGGGAAAAAACAGGGAACTTCATCAGAGAAAAAAGAATAACCCAGATGAGTGACGCTGATAAATTGACCAACCTCTTTCCTCTGACAGCAACTTTCCTAAGCTGATGAGAACAATATTGGGATTTCCAGGCAGAGGACCGTTATCTGTTCCAGAAGACAGAAAAAACATGAAGGTTCAGCTGGGGAACGTTTCGGAGCAGATGCTTTCATTTCATCAGCAACATAACACCATGACGTGAACTTTATTAACTTTATTAACAGCCGTATGACATCCGGTTAGCTAGTCAGTCATCAACAGGGAGGCGAGTTTAATACCGGATGTTTTTTGTATTTGACTGCAGCTAAAGCTAACTCTGCTTTAAACTTAATACGCATGCGCATGCATGCGTATTCACTGCGCACTATTCTGACGGTTTATGCTGATCTGACAGAACACCGGTTCTCTGAAAAGAGTCGAAATTCCCATCAGTAAAAACAGGCATGGAAATCGACCACCTCGTTGTCTGTTAACCCCTGGACCGTCCAGGCTGGAGGTTATAATACCTTTACTTGCAGGCAGCGGAGGTTTGGATGAAGGAGGCGCCACAGGAGCCGCGGCAGGTGAGGATAAAACCGTCATGTACTCTGGGGTTGGAGGCATAAATGAAGGTCTTGGAGGTAGTGGTGGAGCTAATGTTTCAAACCCAGGAAGATCAGTTTGCAGGTTTTTTTTTTACATTAAAAGTATAAAAATCCAGATTTTCAAATATTTCTTACCAGATCCGAGCGCGATTCCTCTGTCAGGAGGAAGCTTCGCCTCTCCGCCTCGGCCTCCTGGTAATACGTAGGAGTAGAGGTTCTCCGTCGTTTCCATGTTTGAACCTGATTCATGTTTTGTGTACCAAAGCGACTGGTTGTTGTTGTTGTTGTTGTTGTTGGAGGTTTGAGGCGGTTCAGGTTGTTTGTTGGAATCAGGATTCGTTGTGGGCTTGAAAAATGGCGGCAGAAGGGCTGTGTGAAAAAAACACAGCAGAGGAGAAACAGGAATAATTCAGGACAAAACTAGAGATTTAATCTATTTAAAGAGTTGTTGAGTTTACATTAAATACAATTCTGCTCAGATCAGCAGTGATGAAAACACTTTCACTAATTCACCAATCTGCAAATTGTTTGCTTAGCGCTTCAGAGTTTCTGCTAGCTTTGAAGACATTTAGCACACTTAGCTTCACCTAAATTAATTTTTACTGCTAATATTCAAGAGTCTGAAAAGTGGAGAAGATATTATATTTAGTGCTTCAGTATTTCTGCTAACATTAAAATGTTTAATGCTTTTAGTTTCTCCAGAAATAATTTCTTTAGTGCTAACAGCAGAGCTGATTTTTGTTTAGCATTTCAGTGTTCCTCTTAACTTTGAAAATGTTTACTGGGCTTGGCTTCCCCTGAAATAACATTCCAAGATAAAGTTAGAAAGTCTGTAAATGTTAATAGCGGAGCTAATTTTTTGGTTTAGTGCTTCAGAGTTTCTGTTAATTGAAAAATGTTTGGGGCACTTAGATTCTCCTGAAATAATTTTTACGGATAAATTATAAAGCGTTATAGTGGAGCTAGCTTTTCGCTTAGCATTCCGGCTAACTTTGAAAACATTCAGCACCCTTTACTTTCTTTAAATAAAATTTTCCAGATAAATTCTGAAGCGCTAATTCACCTGGCTGTTTTCTAAACTTTCAGTTGCATAAAGTTCAACATTTGTGTTGAAGTTTCAGTTATCAACTGTTAAGAATCCTTCAGTTAGTAAAACATTTATACTCACATTTCTGTGGTGGAGCTAATGTTTCAAACCCAGGAAGATCAGTTTGCAGTTTGTTTGTTTTTTACATTAAAAATACAAAAATCCAGATTTTCAAATATTTCTTACCAGATCCGAGCGCGATTCCTCTGTCAGGAGGAAGCTTCGCCTCTCCGCCTCGGCCTTCTGGTAATACGTAGGAGTAGAGGTTCTCCGTCGTTTCCATGTTTGAACCTGATTCATGTTTTGTGTACCAAAGCGACTGGTTGTTGTTGTTGTTGTTGTTGTTGGAGGTTTCAGGCGGTTCAGGTTGTGTGTTGGAATCAGGATTCGTTGTGGGCTTGAAAAATGGCGGCAGAAGGGCTGTGTGAAAAAAACACAGCAGAGGAGAAACAGGAATAATTCAGGACAAAACTAGAGATTTAATCTATTTAAAGAGTTGTTGAGTTTACATTAAATACAGTTCTGCTCAGATCAGCAGTGATGAAAACACTTTCACTAATTCACCAATCTGCAAATTGTTTGAGTTTCTGCTAGTTTTGAAAACGTTTAGCACACTTAGCTTCACCTAAATTAATTTTTACAGGTAAAATTCAAAAGTGCTCATAGTGAAGCAAATTTTTCACCTTGTGCTAACTTTGAAGACGTTTATATTTAGCTATGTTGGCTGTGCGTTTTAGTTAATCTAACTAACTGTTTTCTTTGCTGGATTAGAGGAAGATTAAGATGATTGTTTCTTATTTTTATTGTAAACAGAGTTGCTTTTGTTGCTTTTGCATAATCTTAAAATGATATTCTTCATGTTGAAGCATTTTGTAAACAAATCTAAATATCCAGATGTGACGACTTCACCCTCATTACTAGTTGTTTACATATTTACCAATTAAGTATGGTATATTTATGTTGGCGAGATATTTCACATATCCAGGTGTAAATAACATTTTGTGTGCTAAGTGTCATTTAGTTGCAATAAAAGTTGATTTTTAGTCAGTTTAATCACATCAACAATCTAAAATGCAAATATAAACAAATGGAGAAAACAAAGTGAATGAAAATCTGGAGCTGCTCCATGAATCTAGTTGAGGTATACTTCAGGTTCAAATCGGGATTTTCAGCATCACTTCCCCATGAGTCTGTCGCCATGGTAACGTATGCTGAAAGTCTAAGTGGTTTGGAGATCAAGACCACACAATCACACACATCAGTTATTAAAATCTAAACAAAAGATTAAAAAGTCACTCATAGTTTCCAGGTGTAGAGTGAATCCTGAGAGTCGGTGTGAAACAGATCAGTCAAGGTCGTTACCGGTCTTTCTGGACGGCGTCGCTGGACAAGCCGATCCTGCGGGAGAAGAATCCGCCTCTGGTCTTGGCTGAAGTTCTGGACGGTTGAAGAAGAGAGAAACGGGTTTGGAGGATCCGACTTTCTGGTTTCTCTCCTGCTGTCCAGAGGTTTTCTGAGACGAAGCTGCAGCAGGCGGCGGCGCTTTGACCTGAGGGTCGGCCGGCTGGGCGGGGGGCGGAGGAGGAGGAGCAGCACGACGACGAAGAGCTTTAACCGGAGGAAGGAGGGCTGGAAAAAAGAAACATTTAAAATATGATCGTTCCCATTGATTTTTACAGCAAAACAAAAGACGAGCAGAAGCTTTTATCTTTCTCCAGTACGACTGTAAATCTGACGCAGGAGGAACGTTTGGTAGTTTCTAGTGCAAATATTTTAGCACACTTGAAATAAAACAAAACCAATTTACAAGTAACTTTTCAGCAAGATGTAAGAGTTGGTTTCATGTCAGTAATTTCTTAATATTGATTTTAATAAAGTTGTTGCTCCACTGCAGATTATTTTACTTATAGCAACATTTTCCATGTTAGAAAACGGAATTAAATCAAAGGCTTGGAATAATTACATAAAAAACAAGTTAAATCCACATATTTACAGCCTGCAGGACTATAAAACAATATATTTACACTAAAATCAACCAGATGATCAAACCCACCGTCACTCTGGAACATACTGACTACCTACAACTACTTCATACAACCCCATACATAAAGAAACAGAAACAAATCCTTATAAATAAAACGCTCACTGTGACTCGTTGGGCCCTTTGTAGGTAGAAAAAAATAGGAATTAATTTCTGTCAAAAAATCTCAGAAATCAAATATTTTCTAGAAAAAAGGTGGAAATTTTCTGAGCTTGTAAAGTCAAAAAATTTTGAAATTTCCAGAGTTTTTAAAACTGATTGTTGAAAATGTTCAACATTTCAAGCTCAGGAAAATCCATCTTTATTCTAGAAATTTTCTGAGATTAAAGTCAAAATCTCTTCTTACTTTCTTGGACATTTAAAAATGTTTATAAATAAATTTACAGGTCCGATAATCTCAAAGGGTTTTCCAGAGAAATTCCAAGATCCATCTGAAAACTTCAGATTATTTTTCCTGCTAATGTTTTACTTTTTCAGCTTAAATATTTTTCTACAAACTTTTTGAGATTAATCTCAAAATGTCAGAGTTTTTGACAAACTTACTAATATTTCCGTATAAAATGGCCCCAATAATCTGTTATAAATACTAGATGCTTTGTGCTCAGTGTTTGGATGACCTTTGACCTGTCTAAGTGTGACTCAGCAGGCACCTGACTGTCGCTGTTTGTTACTCATCATTTGTTACCAACCAGTTTCAAGAAGCTCACAGAAAATCCAGAAAAACAAAGTTTAGTTTCCCTCCAGGCTTTGTTCTCTACAGGTTCAGGTGAGGTCAAAGGTCACAGGTTGTGGAGCTGTGAGCTACCTGAGCGTTTGGCTGCGTTGCCTCCGGATCGTTGGACTTCCCTCCGGCTCAGCGACGGCGCCACGTAAACAAACCCGCAGGCGAACTCCATCTGCTTCAGTCAGACGAACAATCAGAACCATCCAGATTCAGAGGCGAAACGCTCCCGGACCCGACCAGAACCGACCAGAACCGCTCCACTCAGAACCTGGGCGGTGTGAAAAACAAACACTCACAGAGCCGCAGGCTTTGGGTCGATCCGCTCAGGGGAACCAGCAGCAGGAAACCCGTTTGCTGCTCTGACATCTTGTCCAACAGGTTTCTGAACGACTCGGATCTTTATCTCCGACTGAATCAAATCCTTTAACAAACTCGTCGCCTCCCGACTTCAGTTAAACCTTCAGGACTCCACACAAAACAAACAAACGGGTCAAAGAAACCAGAAGATCCAGCAGATAAACAGAAATTCAAAAGTTAAAAATTTGCTAGAAAAAAATTGACTTTTGAAATTTTCCATATTTTTCCTAGAAAAAATCTGAGACGTGAAAATTTGAGTTTTTTGTTTCAAATGTTTAACTTTTCAAAGTAATTTCTGTTTTTGGCCAAAAAAAAACAGTGAATACAATGGAAATATAATAATTACTGGTTTTTTTTAACTTTTATTCACTGTTAATTGTTGCATTCATTCATCATAAATGCTGCCTTATATCTTCTGATTTTAGAGGATATTTGTGTTTCTTTGTTTCTGCTGGTCGGTTCGTTTCGTTGGTTTCGTCTCGACTAAATAAAGTTTTAGTTGAAACTTTTCCATTTCTTTCACCTGAAGAATAAAGCAGCTGATTGATGGACTGGCAGCCAGGCAGGAAGATGATGCTCAGCAAATTATATTTGTACTTAAATTTTATGTGTTTATGATTAAAAAAGTTTAAAAAAACGGTTAAAAAAAATCTGGTAGACAGAAAAAACCTTTGAATCCCAACATGAAAGAAAAATGATGCTCCAGGTTTTTGTTTAACTTTTATTTTACAGATTCTCATTAAAAGCCACATACCAACAGAACAACAAGCAAAAGGATGCTTTTATTGTGAAATTTAACTCATTAAATATGTCATTTGTGTTCCCAGAAGGTAAATATTCACTTTGCATGCAGAATGTTGTAAACAGTTCGTCCTGTCAGCCCCAATATAGAGATATAATAACTCATCAATGTGGAAGAAAATAAATATTTTTCTTTACAAACATCAACATGCAGAAACAGTTTCATACGGAAACACATCCAGACCAAACATCACTCCAAATTTAAATTAAAGGGCCAATATTATTACAGCGGCCACTTTAGAGCACAATTAATAAATTGTGTTACTTTCAGTTGTTAAAAAATGTTACACATATAAAATGTGGCTTCCTGATCCAGCGCCTTGAAATTGGGCCTCTGTCTCTTTAAGAAGCTCCTGCTCTTTCTGAAGCTGGTTGTGGATAAGCACCAGACATGAACATCTTCCAGCAGAAATACTAATAATGTGTTGCTTTCAAAAGCATTAAAAACCAACGAGTTGAGGGTAAAAACAGAGTCAACACTCAGCGACTTCGGCGTAATTTGCGGGGTAGAATCCCTCCTTCCCGCCGCTCAGCACCCCCCGACACCAGCCCTGGTCGTCCTCCTCCTCCACCTTCAGGAACGTCTCACCTGCAGCTCACAGCAACACCAAGGTTTCAGAGCACAACTCCAAACAGGAAACAAATACAACCCAAAAGAAAAAGAGATTTAAAACAAATTCGATTCAGAACGGAGACGACGAGTTTGAGTTACGGAATAAATCATGAATGTAAAGAGAAAAAGAAGCATCATGCTTTTAGCTGTTACATGAACTATTGATATTTATTATTGAATGAATGAAATAAAAACTGAAATGTAAATAAAACACATTTTATAAGTCAGATATCTGCTGATTCTGTGGATAATCAGATTAATTCTGATTAATCGATTATTTCAATAATCGATTAATCATTATCTGGAATATAAAGACTTTAGTCCGTGCAGTAATTAGGAAAAAACTGTTAAGAAATATTACCGTTTTGCATTTAAGGTTTTAAAAATCCTTCATATTCGACTCGGATGGCAGTTTTAGCTTCACCCAGTTTAAATTCAATTAAAATAATCTGTTAAGCACCTATTACTGTCCAATTATTAATCAGTTAATCAATGAATAATCAGCAGCTTGTTAATGATGTATTACTGTTCAGTCCAGCAGAAACGCCTCAGGTTTGAATATTTGGAAGATTTTTATTTGCTACAAATAGTCAAACGTTCAGTAAAGGAGATTTATTGACTTTTAGGAAATAACATTCATTTTTTTATTAAAAATGACTGAAATCATTTGTCTATTTGATTTTTTTATATATTCTTAATATTGTATAAAAATCACTTAGATGGTTAGATGAAAAATCTGCATTTTTTTTTATCTAATTAATAAATTTTTTTCTAAATAATCATCAGAAAACAAAAGTGTTGTTGAAATCAGTCCAGAACGTGGCTCCACGTTCTGGACACGCAGCGTGGAATAAATCCGGTCTGCGCTGTCCACCACTTCAACGCTGGAGTGACATCACTTCCTGTGGTCGTTTCCCACCTGCTCTGAAGGAAAGCTCGTCGGCCTCCTCGCCCACGTAGTCGTACAGCGCTCTGACCTTCACGCCGCCAATCATCACGCTGCAGCAGGGAATGCAGACATTCAGAAATAATCCCACGCTGGAGAAAACCTGTGAAAAGTTGATTTTTAGTGACTTACGGACGACTTTCTTTGCCTTTCTGGTTCCTCCGTTTCCTCTTCAACTTTTTCACAGGTGGGAGCCATTCCTGGACGGAGGGAGAAATGACCCAATGCCAAAATATTCTGCAAGATAATTCACTCACAAATATGAAAATACATCCTCCATGGTTATTGACACTCCTTCACAAGTCAAGCCAAGTCTCTAAAGACTGAAATAAACATTTCCTCATCATCTAGTTCACCTTTGACCTCTAACTCTGGAGTCCTGAACATCAACAATTCTTGTTACCAAATTTTAGCTAAAATCACAATCTCAACAAAAAAATGCAAAACTAAATCAATAAAAGTGATCAGGTTTTTGTTTTTAATGTTCTTTTTCCTCCTAATGGTCCAGTTGACCCGGTTCTACCGGAACCAGAACTCCATCATCTGCTCCACCTCCAGCTGCTGTGGTTCTGAGTCAAACCAACCTGTTCCCCTCCTGGCCTGTGGGGGCGCTGCACCAACAACCACTGAAGGAAACCACACAAAAACCTCTGAAGACACTGAGAGCAACTTCCTTCTTCACCAGATGGAAACAAGATGGAGGCGTCAGATTTTAGTGTTGGAGGATTTCTCTTTAGTCTTTGGCTGAAGACCAGGAGACATTTCTGCTGCTAGCGCTAGGCTAGCACGTTAGCGCTAGGCTAGCATGTTAGCGCTAGGCTAGCATGTTAGCTTTGGTTGTATTTACCCAGAATGCCCTGTACTGTAGTTCACTTCCTGTCTTTAGAGCGGTCTCTGGTCCGCTGGGCGTTCACATTCAAAGTGAACCCAGACTGAGGTTTGGAGGACCAGAGGTCAGAGGTCAATTAGCGATCACACCTCACCAACCGGACCGGACCTTATGGGCAAACGGACCGGGTTAAAGCAGACTGGACTCCTCTCCTTCCATCGGCCGGTACCTGGATCTTGGGCCAGTCGGTCGGCATGCCGGGCCCCTGGTTGCTCCTCCACCATTTGAGGTCGTCCTGCTCGTCGATGGACATCAGAGTCTGATGCAGCTCGCTGTAAACCGCCTTCACACTGACGAAGAAGAAGAAGAAGAAGAAGAAGACAAGCTGGAGACTCATCGTGCCGCAGACGAAGCGTTCCCCCAGGAAAACGTCTCACCTCTCGTTGTTGGTGATGTCCAGGTGTCTGTGGATGGAGAGGAAGACCTGCTTCAGGAAGCTGATCCTCTTCCTCTCCTCCTCCTGCGACTGCTCAAAGATGGCCTCCATCTCCTCCATGTAGCGAGGCGTGTACGATGTCACTTCCTCCAGAGCTTTCTCATATCGCTCTCTGGCCTTTTCAGAGAGAAAACCCTTAGAACCAACCAAAGACCTTCTAACGACGGATTTAATCCTCTAATGCAGCGCTGACCTCAGTAACAATAACAGATCTCCATAGAAACCAAGTTGGTGTTTTATATCCAATTAATCCAGGAAAATTAATTTAGGGGGAAAAGCATTCGCTAAACTAGACCAGAGCATCAGGGCCATTACAGCCACGAAAACACAAAGAACATTTTAAATTAACCTCAGAAACTTTTGAGATTTATTTCAGAAAAGTTTTAATAAAAATTCTTGGAAATTTCTGAGTTTGAAAACTAAAAATTGATAGAAAAAAAACTCAAATTTTGAGATTAATTTAAAAATAATTCTAGAAAATATTTGAAAATTTCAGAGTTTCAAAACTTGAAAATTTTCAAGTAAATGCAAAAATTTTGAGGTAAAGTTTAGAATTAAGAAAAGATTTGAAATACCTTGTTTCAAGACAAAAAATGTATTTAAAAAAATTCAGAAATTTGAGGAAAAAACATAAAAACTTTAGTTCAAAAAGTCACAAATTTTTAACTTTTTGAGATTAGAAAGTTTCAGTTTTTCTAGAACATTTTAAATATTAATCTAAAAAAGTTTGAAAAGTCAGAAATTTGCTAGAAAAAAACTCAAACTTTTGATATTAATCATAAAAATTTACTAGAAAAACTGAAAATTTGTGAGAAGAAAATTCAGAAATGTTGAGATTAATCTCAGAAGTTTTCTATGAAAAAAGTTTCCAATTGAAATTTTATATTTTATTCCAATTTTTTTCCAGAAAGTTTCTGATATAAATCTAAAGGTTTGTTTTCTGGTGTTAATTGATCTTTTTTCCATCTGTAACGGCCTGTGATGTCACTTCCTCCAGAGGTTTTTCAGCGGCTCTCTGACCTCCTCCCTGGTGAGGAGCAGCAGACGTTGAAGCGATGGATTTAATCTGGCAGCGTTCTCCTGCCGGCCTCCAGAAACACTGAGCTCAGTAACAACAACAAACCTCCACGAAGGAAAACGCTGCAGGCCGAAACTTCAAGCTCAGACTTTCCCAGGAGATGAAATGCGACCGCGTGCAGCTGCGCCGCTTCATGTTTTCGATCAGAGACGCTGAAAGAAAACGGGTTGTGTTGACGTCTCACTCTCTCTCGCTCCTCGGCAGCTCTCTCCTTGGCCTCGGCCGTCTTCAGCTTCTTCTCCTCGCTCAGCGCCGGGTTGTCGTTCGCCTGCTTCTCCTTCTCCAGCGCCGCCTGCTCCTTCTGGCACGCCTTGTGGTACGCCAGCCGGACCTTCTCCAGCTGCGCAGCCAAACAAACAGAGCCGCATCAGGCCTCTGATGGGAAACTGAACGTCACTGAAACAGATCGGTTCTGACGACAGGAAGCTGTAAAACGTGATGACTGTTGATGGAAGGATTTATTCTCATGCTACACATCAAGATTTTCCCAGATTATTTTCTACTTTACCTTCAAGGTCAAATGGGTTTCATTTTTTAAAGTTAAAATAAAAGATCAAACTTAAAATACTACAAATAAAATATAGATTTTCTCTCAATCTGAAGTTAAATCAGGCCAAATTTTTATAGTTTTGGGTCAGTCAGAATGGCTCAAATTATTTTTATTTCTTAAAAGTCAGAAAACTTACAAAAAAATCTCTTAAAGAATGTTCTAGCTTATTAATGAAAGAAAATTACGGTCACTGAAAAAAACGGATTTTCATTTCAAAATTCACATTTTTTTCCTCATAATTCTGATTTTAAAGTCAGAATGATAAGAAGGTTCTATCAGGTATTGAGGTTCTATCACTTATTAGAACCTCAGTATTTTCATAAATATTAAGGAATTATTTAATTATTAAAAGCTCTTTTTTCTTGCTAAAAATCTTCTTGTAAGCTCGTTTGTCTATTTAAACTTTACCAAGAAATTTGCACTAGAAACTAAAATACTTGGTAAGATTTTGTGTTTTTGCAGTGTGACGTGTTTAATGTGATTTTCCAGTGTTGTCTGTGGGTTTGCTGAATGGAAAGGTTTGGGAAGATGTTAAGGAACTGGTCAATTTCAACCTTGGTGAGCTTCTTGGACCAGGGCTTCTGCGCTCGTGAGAAACTGGTCTTGTTGTCGTAGCTCTCCTTGAAGCCACAGAAGAGCTTTTTGGGGAACGTCTCCTTCTGCCAGGTCTTCACCCGCTCTCCTTCCTCTGCGACGAGAGACTGCGAGATGGAGGAGTGGAGGGCGGCCAGGCGCTCGGTGGAGGCGAAGAAACACTGCCAGGCCCTCATCAGGGAGCCGTACACCGGGCCTGGGGGGCAAACACAGCAAAGAGTGAGGAGCGCCCCCTGGAGGTCAGTCACGGTCAGAGGAGAGTCCGGTTATGGATCTGATTTCTTCTGGGAAGATCTCACACGAAAGTCTGAAGGAAAGGATAAAAACAGAACAACGAAAGAGGAAAAACTGAATTTTCTTTAGTTCCTAACAGCGAAACCAACTGAAGCCACTTCATATCTACGTCTCAGAGGTAAGAAGCTAGCTGCGCTAACCTTACGTACCAAACATAAACTTTATTCTGCTAAACCTAAAGTTAAACAACAACTCAATATTTGGTTGAAGCTAATGCTAAAGCTCTACAACAACTCAATATTTGGTTGAAGCTAATGCTAAAGCTCTACAACAACTCAATATTTGGTTGAAGCTAATGCTAAAGCTCTACAACAGATCTGTATTTAGTGGAAGCTAATGTAAACATGTAGCTGTGTAAATCTCAGCTCTGCTCGGTTTATCAATAATTCACCTATTAGTAATATCTGCTCTCGCTGAATTAACAATTTGTTTGTGCCGCAGTCATTTTGAAAATATTAATAAATGTTCCTAGAGGTCAACCTAATCTCCTCAGATAGTTTGTGCTGCTTTTGTTATGATAACCTCTGGAAACGTTTTGGTTTTACTGATATCTCTAAAATGACACAAATGAAAGGTTTGCTGCAGCAGTTTTGTTGTTGTTGTTGTTGTTGTTGTTGTTGTTGTTTGTCTCACGGGAATCCATGATGGCCTTCCACTTGCTGCTCCACTGGCTCAGCTGCTGCGCGTACAGCTTCTCCACCTTCGCTCGCTCCAGGAAACACGCCGTGACGTCATTGCAGGCCTGGAAGGACTGGTCCGTCCTCTGCACCGTGCGCGCGTAGTTCCCAGGCTGGGCGGGAACAGAACCAGAGATTCGTTTTACGAGTTGGAATTGAGAATCGATCAGAAACTGATCAATAATATCGCTGAATAATCGTCACCATCCAGAAGCTCTGCTTCTTGGGATCCTCCAGCGGTTCCTTCGGTTGGCTCGCCATGTCTGGAACAAAGTAAACCTCTGTTCATGTCCAGCGTGTCCAACACGAGGCCCGGGGGCCAACGGTGGCCCTTGGAGGGACTTTTTTGCGGCCCCCTAACTGCAATTCAAGAATGATCTAAATTTGCTCCGTGAGTCAGAACTGCAGATACAAAGTTTGGTAACATTTATTAGATATTAGATATCTGAGCTTAAGAGAGACAAGATGGAGAGTTTCTAAATGTTTAGGATTATTTTCATGGAGCTTCAATCGCTAAATATCTGCAGGACGACACAGCAAACATTTCTAAAGTGTCCATGTTGTCTAATTCTCACACCTTAAAATAAAATGTTAAAACTTTTTATTTTTAATCAGGGTAAAATTATCAACAACATAATTTTCTAATTTTCTTACAATAATAAATGTTAAGTTTTTTATAACCAAGTGCTAATAATCAGTAGAACATGTTTATCCACAGACTGTTACTGAAAATCTGACTTTACTGAACCTAAATCAGCTTTTATTTAATTTATTCAACTGGATTAAATACAGAAAGGGTTTGGAAAAAAAGAAATTTGTTCGATTTGAAAACAAAATGTTTTTCTTTTAATACAGCAAACATTGAAAATGGTTTTTATGTTTTGTATCTACGATGAATATCAACTCTTTCCTACAAAACTAAATGATTGATTATTGAATGTTTAATTGGCTTAATTTGAGAGTTTTTGGGGTTTTAGAGACAGAAAGTTTAAAATATGTGAACTGAGGAACTTTAGAAAAGAAGAGCAGAACCTTTGACCCTGAGCGGTCAGAGCGTGGTGACCGCTGTGACCGCCGTCTGCAGCCCTTCGGCTCCTGAAGGCCTCAGATTTGCTCTTCTGTCACTTTAAATTGGACTTTAATTTTCTCCTCCTCACTTTAAAATCAACAACATAAACTTCATATTTAATATTTGTTCCGGTTTTTTGTGAGGAAACGTTTTTTTTCTCTGCAGGTGAAGTTGACGTTTAATTCAGTCTCTTTTTCTCTGATCGTTTCAGTCAAACAGCTGAAATAACAGCACAGATTTTCACAGCCAACGTGTTTCAACCGTCAGGATTCCTCAGCAGAGGAACACAAAGAGCCGAGAGGCAGGACAGAAAAATACAGCTTTTCACATCAAAGCTGCTCGTTTCCTTCACAACTAAAACAGGGAACATGAGAGCAGCTTCTGTAGCCACATTAAAGAACAGCTAACAGGAACAGACCGGGCGCCTGTCTGCCAACAGGTGGCGCTGTAGGGCTGGCAGCGTGAACACAGTTCATCTTAAAACAAACACATCCAGTAATCAGCAGAAAAACACAAACTGGATTCTGTGGTGGAATCTCTAACTCTCAAATGTAAAAGGAAGTTAACATTAAACATGTTGATCACGGATCTTAAATTTTCTTAGTTTTTTTCTCGCTAGACTTTTCTGTCAGCCAAACGTTTGAGTCGCACACAAACAGCTAAATGTTTGAGGCTAGCAGTAACTTTGCTAACATCGCTAACTAGCTGGTTTTTGTGTCAGTTTAGTGTAAATTAATCTGAAAGGACATTTCCCTGGAAATACAAGTTTTAATTTTTATTCATAATGCCTTAAAAGTCTTAAATTTGAGTTGATGAAATATTCACAACTTTATTCTCATTTTACCACGACTTTATTCTGCAGCATGCTAGCTAACTAACTAGCTTTTCTTCTGTGTATCGTGGCGTTTCATATCAGTTGATATCCATAGTTATTGATTAGTTTTTGATTAGTATCTGAAATACTTCCAAACTGGAGCAGTGACCGTTCCTCCTCCGTCCACTTTTCTCTCCATTTTGTTTTTATTTCTCAGCAGTTTTGAGACTCGGTGGGTAAACTGGAAACTGCTGCCAGTTACTCAGCATGTTGTTGCTAGGCAACCAGACAGTGAGAGAGTTAGTTGATTCCACCAACCAGCTTAGCAATGAGAGATTCATCAGCTGAAGTCTTTCCTCTGCCTACATCTCCCAGAATGCTGTGCGGTTCTGGATTGGAGTTCTGTGAAATTATTGAATATTTGATGATTGTATTATCTATTGATATTGATCACGGGTCTATAGAGACATATATTTTGTTATTGGACTAATTATGGGTAAAAGTGTTAATTTATCGCCAGTTGGTTACATAAAGTTTGTACGTTTCTGTAAATCTGGCTGAAAAATGGATCACAGTATCAGTATCATATTGATTACTATTGATTAGTTTTTAGTGGAGTGACCAGCAGGTCTTAAATTTCATTCACAGTGGGTAAAAAGTCTTAAATTTGTGTTGAAACCTGCAGAAGCAACTTTTTCCTCGTGATGTTTTCTTGTTGGCCAGATCATAAAAACTTAAACAATAAAAATGAAAAACTGAACAGCAGTGAAAAATAAAACCTGCAGCTGTGAGCAGGTCCAGACGGTGAGTCCTTCCTCCAGTAAACCCAGTCCAAACCGGACCGCTTTGATCCGGCAGCCATATTTACTGTACAACAGAACCCCCCCCTCCCCACCCCATCAGGCGGAGGGGGGAGGGAGGGGGCGGCGCTGGAATCCAGCGGGTCGGGATCGGCCTGCAGGAATAGAACAGCTGCTCCAGCATTTCTTCCTGCAGCTTTCCCAAAATAAACGGCAGGGAAAGGTCACGGTTCTGTTCGCTCTGACTAACACAAGGCCCGGCCCGGCCCGGTCCGGCCCGGCCCGGCCCGCCGCCACCGATCCTCCTCTCAAGACAAACCAGAAAGTGCAGAGAGGGAAGGGAGACGCAGGCCGAAACATGTTCAGGTTCAGACCTATTTCTGTCTGCTGACGCGTCACTGAGAGACAAAAATAACAAAACCTGAAGTTTAATCTGAAATGTTTTTTAGAAATAACTTGAAGATTCCTGAGCTCCAAATGTTGGACATTTTCAAGAAAAAAAAAATCAGAAATTTTCAGATTAAACTCAGAAATGTTTTAGAATAAACATGAAAATGTTCTGAGTTTCAAAAGTCAAAAATGTTCAACTGTTGAAACTCTAGAAAGTTTTAATCTCAACATTTCTGACTTTTCTCCATCAACAGTGGCTCTGATGCGTCCGGCTCATCAATGACCTCATCAATGACCTCATCATGTTTCCATCAACAATCATTCATCAGTTTTCCTCCAAGTTGAAACAACATCACCTCTCAGTTCTAGAGAAAATCACTCACAAGCCGAGTCGGGAAAAGCAGTGACAGCTGAGCAGTCCTGCCTGGAAGCAGCCGTCACTTCCACGTCTCCCTGAATCACCTCTGATTACTCCACTGACCACTCGGTTCTGTAGTTCAAGAGCTGCTCCATGTCTGCCTCCCCCTCCTCACCACCGCTCCGCTCTGCTCCGCTCGCCCTGACCCACTTTTCCCTCGCCGCTTAAAGTCACACGCACCCGGAGCCGACCCGGACCCGGAGCCGACCCGGACCCGGAGCCGACCCGGAGCCGGGCAACAGGCGGTGAAACGGAAGAATCACTTCCACACAACGCCGCTTGTAGAGAGAGAGAGCTTTTTTTTTCTCAGAAATAAAAAATAAAAAAATTATTTTGTGTTTGAAAAAAGTAAAACATTTGTTAGAAAAAAAACTCAGAAATTTTCTAGAAAAAGAAATTAAAATTTCCAAGTTCCAAAGGTCAAAAATTGGTTAGAAAAAAATCTGAAATTTTGAGATTAATCGCAGAAATTTTCTAGAAAAAATTTGTTTTAAAAGTAAAAAAATTCAACTTTTGAAATTCTAAAATTTTCAAGATTTTCTCTAAAAATTTTGGAGCTTACTCTCAAATCTTCTTAGTTTTTTGGCGGATATGAACTCCCCTTTCCTTTTTCTAAACCGGGCCGAACTCACCTCACCTGCTGCCGTCTGTCAGCTCTGCTCCAAACATCAACCCGTCGGGTTTTTCCTCATGTCCTCCTCTGTGGTCTGCTGCTCCGACTCGCCGTCAGGCTGTCCGGCTCTTCTTGCTCCGTTTCATCAGAAACAACAGCTGGAAGACGACCCCCCAGGCCCCCGTTCCTCCCTCTGTCCCTCTCAATATGGTGCTAATGAGATGCCAGGCTTTTATTTTGACATGATCATGTCAGGGAGGCTCACGGTCATAGGATCTTATTAGCACGCGTGTGTGAGGGGTTCCCATGTAGATGGACTCCAGTGTGACTTAAAGAGTGCGGTGTGTTGCTAACGCTACATCCACATGTCATCTTTCAGATGCTAACGTCAAAACATTTAGACAGTTGAGGTTTTTGCCTCCTGACGGTCTGGTCAACCCGATTCTACTGGAACCAGAACATCTGCTCCACCTCCAGCTGCTGTGGTTCTGACTCAAACCAACCCGTTCCCCTCCTGGCCTGTGGGGGCGCTGCACCAACAACCACTGAAGGAAACAACATTTCTTTTTAGTCTTTGGCTGAAGACAAGGAGCCATTTCTGCTGCTAGCACTAGGCTAACATGTTAGCTTTGGTTGTATTTACCCAGAATGCCCTGTGCTGTAGTCCACCTCCTGCTTTTGGAGCGGTCTCTGGTCCACTTGGCGTTCACATTCAAACCAAACCAGTTAACTTTTTTTTTTTTTTTGTGGCTCTAGTGTCGCTTATTTGAAAGTAGGCTGACAAGAAAAGAGGAAGGAGAAGGAGGAAGACATGAGGTAATCAACGGGTCCGGGAATCGAACCCACGTCGAGGACTCAAGGCCTCCCAACGTGGGTCGCGCTATCCCCTACGCCACCACAGCACGCCCCACGTTTTTGATTTTATTACACATTCAGACTTTGCCAAACAATCTGAACTTCTTCGACAAGCAGAGTGGAGTTGGATTAAAGCAGTGTTCCTCAGTTCCAGTCCTCAGGCCTGCTCTGCGTGTTTTAGATGTAGGCCTGAGGACCGTAATTGAGAAACACTGGATTAAAGATTAAAGTGATTAGCATTACAAGGGCCATTTTCATTATTTACTTTATTCCTAAATATTACATTTATACTGAAAAGTATTATGAATTCTATATCTGGACAGTTGGTAGTTAAACCTTCAGGTGAAATGAGATCAAAGGTTGTTAGAATCCAATTCTATTCAAGTTGAGTTTCTTAAACCAGTTCAAGCCAGGAGAACATTTCTCCTCAGCTCTGAGTGCTGGTAATGCTTTGGAGTCACTGTTTGTCATCAGCAGAGGAAAAATATCTGACAGTCCTCACTAAACAAGCACTGGAAGTTATTACTCAAAGGCAGGTCCACAAATACCTCAGGAAGAAACCCTGGAAGGAACAAAAGCCTTGAACACAAGGTGGGAAGAGGGAAGGACATCCTGCCAGATCCTGACCAGATTAGCCAGCAAGAAGGAAAAGACCTCCAGAAAGAGAAACTGCAACAGTGGATCAGCTAAACCAGCTTAGGTTAGCTAAAATGTTAGCTGGATTTAGTTCTGCTAATGCTAAAGCGCTACAGCAAATGCTAAGATGCTAAATTAAACTGAGTTGACACCCAAACAGAGTCTTAGATTCATATATGTGAATTTATTGCACACATTTTTTAAAATTACCACAACTGGTTGCTTGTTTATCTAAATGCTGTATTTTTGCCATTTCTCAATAAAGTTTAGTGAAAGAACGGGAAAAGAGGTGAGGACCGGAACCGGAACTGCTGCGTAAAGGTGTTGTCCACTTCAAAATAAGAACGTGAACATAAACGTTTAACTTATTGAAGGATTCTTAAATGTTGAAAATCAAATATTAATCAGAGATATAAAAATTTTTTCAACTCAAGGGTCAGAAAATAGCAACATAAATTAGCCGGGAAAATTGACATAGGGCAAGCTAAATGTGCTAAACGTTTCTAAAGCTAGCAAAAGGTTAAACAGAAAAATTAGCTCTGCTATTAGCACATTAGCGCTGATCAAACTCCAAGATAAAGTTTGACCTGTCACACGCAATCCTAATAAAAAGACTTCAGTTGTGGCATAATGGGAAGAATTTAAGGAGTGCAAATACTTCTGTAAGAAAAAACAAATCACCGTGTTGAATGACGCTTTTTCTTTTAAGGACAAACAAAAAATGACCTCAGTGATGATTCAGAGCACATCATGTCACCCAAACTAAGCACCTTGGATGAAGTCACAGGAGAGATTATTTGTTTCCTGGAAAGGTTTCTTCACACAGACAAGAAAGAAAGAAAAATCCTGTTTCAGCTTCACCATCACACAGAAAAATAGCTTAATTTGTGAGTTGGTTGCAAACAGACATTCATCTATTTAATGCCTCACAGGCCAGTTTGAGCCGGCTGCACGCTCTCCAACAAGCCATTTCCTCGTCTTCCTGCCCACGAGCTCCAAACATTTACACCATTAACTCAGCAAACCGAAGGGAAAACAAGCCTGCAGCTGAGAGCGGCGCTGTCCTCCACCTCTGCTGCTGCCAGATGACTCCATTCAATCCAAACACCTCCAACCGGTTCATTATGGGAGCAATGACGACAGAGCCGGGCTTTATTTCAGCTTTTATTTCAACACCTTAGTTGTATCTCTATCATATTATATACTGTATTTTATTCAAAACAAAATTTATATATATATTCATATACCTTTTATCTCTGCATACTTATGCTCATACTGTATGTGGTCATGATGCATTTCACTAGGCCTAAAAATACTCTGGTGTTCATAAGGTGAAATGCTTTCTACACTACGGCTCAGTCCATGTTCTGCTCTGGGCTTCAATAAGAGTCACTGCAGTACAGAAAGCATTCACAGAAAACCCAGAAATTAAACAGAAAACGTCAAAGAATTTGTCCACACTATCTGGAAGACAGAGATTCTTAAAAATGTTTACATACCTAATATTATAATCTTCATTGTACTATATTTTATCATCTTTGCTGACGTTATCGTCATTACATACAAAGCTATAGGTGATGTTTGCCCCACAGTTAAATGGCTGCCCTGGCATCTTAAAATCACAGCGGCCAACAGGCGCAAATGCGCAGCAAATGGCAAAAAGCGGCGCCAACACATGAATAATGCAAAACAAAGAAAAAAAAACACATGCAACACATTGATATATACACCAAGATCACAATTTTGTTATTCTCTGCTCTGAATACAAACCCTTGTTCAGAAACTACGTTAGGAAGATGCCTGTAAGGCATCGGTCACAGGAAGACGACGAAGCCCTACGGGGCGGTTTAAAGTAACGGATGGGATTGCTCTTTGCCAGCCACATGGAGAAACATCAGTGCCATGAATGAGTGTGTGACTGAGTGAACTTCTGTGTGGACAACAACCCGATGAAGGCTGGTTCTGTTCTGGGCACCACTGTGGAGCCTCTGGACATGGATTTAGAATCATAAAATTTGAGAGCAGTTAAGTATTTTTGAATTGGAAAAACTGCAATCGCAGAAAATAGAAGCAAGAACTTACAACCGACAAAACATACAAATAAAACACACCGCAACCACAGGAAGTAGAAAAACAGCAGCAGGTATAAAACGCTGGTTGTTTGCTCGCCATATGGAAGTCCTCCAGGCCACCAGGGGGAGTCGATTGTTACCGTGTCCGACCCGGTTGTTTCCATTTCCTGTGGTTGCAGGATTTTTCTTTTGCTTTTGTTTTATTAGTTGTAGGTCTTTGTGTGTTTTGCATTATTCATGTGTTTGATGCACATTTGCGCCTGTCGGCCACCATGTAGAATAAAGCCGAGATCGGATGTTTAATAACACAAACTGTAGTTTTCCATTTATTACAGCAAAAATATGTGAAAATTACTATTATTATTTTTGCTTTGTGGAATAGTGAAACTGTGGGATTGGCAGTTCAAAATTAAAAACTAACTAATTCAACATTTTAGGAGCAGAAGAAGCATTTGCTTTTATGGAAAAGGTAAAAGTCAGGGGAAGAATCTGAGACCAACAAGCACACTCACATCATCAGACTCACAGAGGCATAAGGTCGAGACGTTCAGGCAAATAGAGAAGCAGGAAAAAGCCCTTTTTCATCACCTCACCTACGTGGGAAAAAACAAAATGGCCGACCTCCTGGCACCAAAGAGGAAGGACAGAACTTTAGTTTCACCCCAAAACATAAAACTCAGTTTTATCCAAAACTGAAACCTGATGAAGCTTTTAAATCTCTTCCTCATTTTTTACAGTGTAATTTGAACATTTAAAAACACCCTGACCAGTTTTATATGAATGATTGCTATCAGCACTGAGTACAAAACAGATGGGCTCTTTCACTAATCCTGTTAAACATGGAATATATATTTAGCGCTCGCAAAGTACAAACATACAAAGCTTATTGGGAGCAACCTCTGGGGGAAATCTGCAAATATATGTGTGTGTAATATATATATATATATATTTATTATTTCATATAAAATACTATTTTTGTGTATTTTATCTATCATTTACAAATAAAACTCATCATGGGATCTGCTGAAAAGCACAAAGCAGACGTCAGAATGCGCTTTTAATAGCGTCTCTGATTCAGTCACAGTACATAACATTTTCCTTGGGTGATTTTTCTGCTTGTCTCTAAACTCCAACTTAAGTTTTCTGAGTTGCAGCTCTGAGCAGCAGATGGTGTGAGAATCCATCTGTCACTGAGCCCGAAAGAAAAAAACACTGCAAATGTGTTTATTCTTTTACACCAAAAAATAGTCCGTTAATTAAAAGCCTGTCCATCAAAAGTTTAGAAACATATTTTCACCATCGACTTCAGACATTCTGACTCTTTTTATACTCCACAAATTGATCCACAGTAAAGCAAAGCCCAGGTTTTGCCCCTTTAGGCCTGTTGATGTCCACTGATCTTCTCTTGCACATCTTCTGTTATTGATCAGCTTTGTCAATAAGATTCTCTCTCCCTTTTCTGAATCATCCCTTCACTTTCTCAGTCTGTGTCTCGAGGAGTTGTGGGGACATGCAAAGGAGAGGAGAGACGCCTGGGGAGAGAAGGAGGCCAAATCAAAGAATGAGAATGGGTGAACTTTAACTACAAACTAAATGGGGTTGATAAAATGCAGTTAGATGGAGAAATGATTGGAGAACTAATCAGACTTTAAGGATAAAGAAGGTTGGAAGGTAAGGTATGGCTGGATCAACTTAAAGCTGCAGTATGTAACTTTTAGAGAAATTATATTTTACATATTTGTTGAAACTGTCACTATGTGGTGATATTGTTATGAGATAATCTGAAAAAAATCAATCTTTGTTTTCTCTCAGTGTTAACCAATCAGAGGCAGGAGGCGGGGCTTAATGGATTTCCCCCAGTGCTCTCTGCTACAGTGCAGCTAGCTTAGCATGTCATAAATGCTAAAGCCACTTAGCATAGCCACCAATGACAGCAGAAAACGGTTCTCCTGTAATGATGAGTTGCTTATCCTGCGTTAGCACATTTAGCAGCAAGTACATGAGGATGACTGAGAGCGCTAAGCCCCGCCTCCTGGCTCTTACTGGTTGTTTTTGGTACATTTCTTCAGTAGCAGCTCAGGGATGATGTGGAGGAGATCAATCTTTTCACAGATTATCTGTCTCATATTGAACTGTCATGACGTGGTGACAGCTTTAACAGACATGTAAAAACAAACTCTTTATAAAAGTTACATACTGCACCTTCAAATGAAGCTAACGAGACACTCTGACGCTCTTTCACCATCCAGTGTTTCCTTTGGACCGTTTGAGTCGCCTCTACATCGCCCTGAGCCCGTTTTCGTCCTCCCTCACCTGTCAGTTAGTTTCTTGAGGGCCCGCTCGATGTTCATTCGATGCCCCACTCGGGTCACTCCCAGGTCCAAGAAGTCGTCCTTAGTAAGTGACGGGAGATGAGATCCATCTATCTCGTTGTCTATAAAACGCTCCCTGTGTTCACCCAAATTTAAGTAAGTCAACCAGTCGGCAACGTCGTACTTGGTCCAGTAGGGTAGAGGTTTGATGGCAAAGGGTCTGGCAGGGGGAGCGGGGCTGAGGTTGGGGTAGTTGAGACAAGAAGGGCTGGGTGGTAGATGCAAAGGGGAGGAGGCTCCCGAGAAGAAATGAGTCGGGGAGAGAGAGCGTGAGACTAGTAGAGGGTTCGGACTCGGCACACCGGAAGGAGAGAACAGCGGGGGAGTCGAGGCGTGGTAGGGATCTCCGAGAGAGTGACCAGGAGATGGAGGTGTGAGAGGGCCAGGAAAGTCAAAGGGGTTACTGTAGATAGGGGTGGAGGGAAGGATGGGGAGAGAGGACGGTCTGGGTGGTGTTGGGTTCTGCTGTTCGGTGTTGTAGATGAGAGGGCTGGGGGCCCGGCGCCTGGAAACCGATGACCGCATCTCTTTAGAGGGACTACACTGAAAATCAAAAGTCTGCCTGCGCAACTTAGATCTGTGCTTAGGTGATGTTGGGTATGGGCAGTAGGTTGGGGAATGGGGAGGATGGGAATGTACCGGGGAGGTTGGCATCTGAGGAGAAGGGGAGCGGGTCCAGTTGCGCTGAACGGGGACTTGAGGAGACGGAGAGACAGAAGGGGAGGCCGAGAGGTTGGGAGTCAGGATCTGTCGATGCTGCGGGGAGGAGGTCGGTAGCGGCGAGGTGGAGCGACCGGTCGGTGGGCTGTGGAAGGCATCGGTAAAATCTGCCGAATATCTGAAAGACACAACGTAAAACCTTACAATGGTGCCATCATTAAGATCAGCACAGAAAAACATCTAATGCAATATAATTACTACCTAGCTTCAAGTGAAACTGAAACACTCTGATCCAGGCTGCCTTTACTCACACAACAGGGAATTGTTGGTTGTCTAGCCTGGTAAGAATCAGTTCCTTGTTCTTCGTTTTGCTTCATCCAGAGGGTTTGGACTCTTGGCTATTGAGGAACGTTTGCTTTCTCAAAAGCAAACGTTATTGCTATTGACGTTTGCTATAGCGTCAATAGATTCAAAATTTTGAACAATTTTGAATCTGTTTAAAACTTTCAACGATTGAACCTGATTCTACCTGATTGCTAACATTTGGCCGTGACGTGTGTGATGCGCCATCTCCATTGTGAAGGAGGCGTTTTCTTTAAACAACCATTCCAAACTGCGAAGAGAGAAGTGCCGAGCTCAACAAAGTTTTATTGCTTTGCCAGCAATAATATGTCCTAAACAGTCTTCTTGCTTTGACTGTTGTTGCTCAATATTTGGAAGTTTGGCTAACATGGACTGAAGGACTTTGGTCACTTCCACTGAAGGTGAGGCATTTTGCTTCCTTGAACAGGTTGGGATCTGTCAGGCTACACAAAACATGTTCACATGAGATTTCAGTCTGCTCAGTTCAGAATGAGCTGTCCTCCATCACTTTAAATTCAAATGAGCTGCTGTTGGCCACGCCCCCCCAACTCAAAGTTTACACTTACATGTGAAACTGGCTGCAAAGAGAAGCACAATTATGTAACCACACATCTTTCAAAAGCAGAAGTAGAGCCGTCTGCACAACCAACCGGAATGCAGTAAGTGGTTTGTGGATGGTAAGTCAACGACCAATCACTCTTCCAGCAGCCATTGTACACAGCAGGATAAAACCACTGACCAAACATGCTGGAGTGCAACTTGGGTTACTAATGGTCTTAGCTTCTGCTAATGGTATTAGCTCTAGTAAACATATGGCATTAGCTCTACTTAATATAGTAAACAGTAAATCACAAGTCGGTCACATTAGCTTGTTTTAATAGATATCTAAGAATTTTGAGGCAGTTAGTCTCAATCCAGACGTTTTGTGGTTATAATGTTAGTTTTCACCACGTCTACTTTTTGTGTTTTATGTTTAGTCTCAAGTCCTCCTACCCATGTCAAAGGCCCAGCATGCATTGCACAAGTGAAAAAACATGGTGACCAGCCTAGGTGAAAATATAACCAATGGAAAATTTTGAAATAATTCGTTTTTTATGTATCATTTTAGGTTAAGGCAGATATGTTTAAGTAGTTGCCATGCTTATTAGAGGAACTTTACAGAGAAGTTGATCAAAACAAACCTGTGCATGGAGGGGGACTTAGGAACGTGACTCCAGTCATCCATACTCTTCATGCTACTCATCTGTTGCAGCTTGGAACTCAACTCGTTGATGATGCTGGCTTTCACACCGGAAAAAGGCGAGTGAAGCTTGCGACCGTCCAACACCATACCCCCATGCTGGACTCCTTCTTGTTGGTGTTCAGTGATGTCACCCCAGACCACTGATCGAGGCTCGATGGGCCTCTCCAGACAGGCCGCCAGCGCAGAGCTAAAGCCATCTTCCATTCTGGCCCGACTCTGCTTGTGCTTTCTGTCGTCAACAAGAGTTCTCTCCAAACCGGCATCTTCAGGGTGGCTTTGTCTCTGCAACTGCAAAGGAGCCGGGTTGGTGCTGTTCTGCCTGCGTAACGCTATAGGTGGGCCTCTTCCTTCTATTTCCTTGTAATGCATCATCTTTGGAAAGACGGGGTTTGCCATTTTGGAGGTGTGAACATCAAACGGTTGCCCTCCCCGGTAGATTGTGCAGGGATCCTGATGTTCGTTGAGTTTCTCTCCCTCCCCTCCTCGTCCATCACCTCCAAGTCCAATTTTTTCTCCTCTCAAGGCACCAAGTCCCAGCATTTCTAGATGATGGTCACTACTGCTGTGACTGTCCAGCTCCTCAATGCCAGAATCCACCACTGTGTCCTGCCAGTCTCCACTCTTGGGAATCATAGTACTGGAATGAGTGGGATCGGTTCCTTTACTCCCTGTGCTAAGGCCTACTTTGGGCCCGGCCACGCTATAGTCGGAGGAAGCAGGAGAGGCTGTTGTGGTTGTGGCAGCAGCAGTTGCTGTCATTGTTGTTGTTGCGTAGGTCATGGTGGTGGTAAGGGCCGCTGTGCCTCTGTCCTGGGCTGGCGTCTGAACCCCAACCAACGGGTCATTAGTGCTGCCATAATAAGGATGGGCATGTGACATGGGCTGGGGTCTGTGTAGTGATGCAGCAGCTGCTGAGGTGGTAGCGGTGGTGGACGATGGTGCAAATATTTGTGGGGATGGATATGATGGAGAAAGTGCAGACTGTGTGAGGTTGGCCACTTCACTGTCGTAGGAGGTGAGGCTTGAGGCGGCAGAGTCGCCACCTTGTGAAGACTGTTGGGGAGCATTTGAGGGTTTAGGAGACGGAGGAGGGGGTGGTGGAGGTGGGGCAGCAGAAGCAGGGTTTTGACTCTTCCGTTGATGATGCTGAGAGAACTCCATTGCTCTCTCATTCTTTCCATTAGCAAATTGTAGCGGAGGGGGCAAAGGATCTGCAAAAACAAACTCCTCATCTACGTCTATTGAGGGAGCTGGAGGAGGGAGAACCATCAGTCCCAGGCCTCCCACCCCGGCTCTTGCTTCTCCCATTGCGTCGTTAGTCTGTGATGGAGCTGTGGGGACAGTGTATTGTGGAATATAGCTTGTGTTGGCAACGTTTTCCATCTGCAAGTAGGAGGGTCTACGGGGGGCAGGTTGAGCTGGCGGGGGAGGTGGCTGAACACCCTGAGCATGTTTGCTTTCGTACATCTCCTCTCTCTCTCTGCTGCTCTGTGGGTAGTACTGGCCTGAAAACTGGCTGTTTCTGTCCTCAGAGAAACGAACCCTAAGACCCTCTTTAGGCCCTCCATCTCTTTCTCTCTCCATCCTCTCCCCACCTCCACCTCCTCCACCGCCTAAACGTAAAATCCTTGGTGACTGCGGCCGGCTCAAAGACGCAGGGGAGGCGGTGGCGGAGGGGGATCCGAGGTGAAGGGACACCGGAGAAGTATATGCCGATTGTGACGGGGTTGCAAACAGCGAAGGTGTTGGGGTTTGAATTGGTGTAGGGAAGGACCCAACTGTGGACATCTGCCGGCCAAAGTGCCTGTCATCTCGGCGCGTCCTGCGGTCGTCTTTCAGAGCTCGTTCTCTCGCAGCCAGTGCCAGGCCAAGTGGGGATGAGGGGTCAAGCACTTTCCCTGTTAGTGGATGGATAAAAGTTGTAGCAGGCTGGCTGCCATACACTGAGGGGGCTGACTTTGGCTGCCCATCCTGGCCAAGGACAGGTGAGGAGTACTCTGGAAGGCCAAAGGCTGGGGGCATACTGCTGGAATAGTTCATGAAGTTGTCTCCAGAAAACATGCCTTCATCTATAGACTTGGAAGGCCGAAGTCGAGGGGTGGGTACCTCCATTTTTGAGCCTTGAAGAGGCTGAACTTGGGCCTCAAGTGTCCCTCCTCCTTCTCCACCACCTGCCTCTCCTTGAATGTCTTCCTCTGACGACTGGAAGAAGGAAGCGCTCTTTCTTCTTATGTCTCTTAATCGCTCCCTGTCCCTGCGTGTTCCTCCACCACTAAATGCTGTGCCAAATGTTGAGGTATAGTCCACTTTTTCCAGGTTTTGCTGAGAAGAGACGGCGGGTGCGACTCTCGATGAAGGCAAGGAGTTGGGTGTAGTCGGCTGAGGCGGTGTGGGGGTCAGTGGTGAAGGTAGGCTTGTGCTGGAGTTGTCTGGAGCTGCGTTCCCAGAGGTTTGGTCCTCCACATCCTGAGACGGATCTGCTTCTATACTGCTACCCTGGCTGCTTCGGCCACTACTGCTGGTGGACGGCGCTTTGACGATAATCGTAGGGATGGGGATAGAACTCTTCTCTTTGGTGGCACCTCCTTTGCCCCTATGTTGTCTCAGCCCGTCTTCCACCTTTGACTGCTTGATCAGAGCTCCACGACCTCCACGCCTCGCTACTCCCCTTCCGGCTCCTCCACCTTGCTCCCGGCTGGTGAGTTGCACAGGATGTTGCACCTGTTGAGGCTTTGGCTTTGCACTTGTTGGTGGTGTGGCACTGCTGTATCCTCTCCTAAGCCCTCCCATCTTGCCGCCGCCTCTCCGAGGCGCGTCTGGCTCTCTTATGCAGAGTCCGTCGGACTGCCTGCGGAGGGTGGGAACCATGACCTGCTGGTTCAGCCCACCAGGTCCTCCCCTCTCCCAGCCAGCCTGGGTAGGATGGGCTGGCTGCGAGTGGAGCTGGTAGTGGGCTTGAGATACAGGGGGGATTGGCATAGCAGGCCCTCTACCAGTATAAGGACCTGCGGACAAAGGCGGCTCTGGAGCAGACGTGTTGGGGGGCGGTGGGATGTCTTCTGGTCCTGGCACTGAAAGACTGCGAGCTAGCTTCATAGCCGGTGGGTGGAGGTACTGCCTTTCTTCTTCTGTCACACCTAACGCCCCCCCCAAAAAAAACAAAGTTACAGGCAGAAAAAGAAACCTAAAGAAATCTGTTGATGGCATGTGTGGTTACCGATGGATTTCTGGCGCATCATGACTGCATGCTGAGATCCATGTCCTGGTTGAAAATGGGCCTGGTTGTAGCCAAATCCTTGCCCAGTCTGCATCAGATTCACGGATGACGGCTGCTCATACGGCTGCTTTGGTGCGTTTCAGCACATTTTAGGAAGAAAAGCAGACAGAAAACTGAATTAAAATGTGTTTGGGTGGTATGGAATATCACATCCTGCTGTAACCGAGCTGCAACTCCAAAACACACAAATACAAATGAAACAGAAATTATGTCCACCAGGGGAAATAGAAGAGTAACAATACCTTAACTAACAAAACCTGTAAATATGAAACACTGCTAACAGAAGTCCTCCAGGCCTCTAGGGGGTGTCTGCAGTAGATACTATCATCTATGTAAAAATGCTGCACTTCTATAATATAAAAAAACCTCCTCCTTTATAAAGACATGAAATATAAAAAACTTGTCTTTCTTCCTCCAAGTTTTCATGTTAAAAGCTAAAATTTATCAACATAAAATCTCCCAACATCAAAAAAACATACATGTACTGGACTTAAAGGTACATTATTTTTACTGGAAAATTGTACATTTGCCATAAAAATAAATATTTTAGTGGGGCGTGCTCCGGTGGCGTAGAGGGTAGCGCGCCCCACGCTTGGAGGCCCTCAGTCCTCGACGCGGCCGTCGCAGAGTTCCCTCTCATTCCCCCTTTCCTGTCAGCCCACTGTGGTATAAGGGACACTAGAGCCCACAAAAAGACCCCCTGGTGGGGAGAAAAATAAATAAATATTTTAATGCTTTTTTTTTTTTTAAGGTTTTATTGGCTCTAGTGGCCTTTATTTGATAGTTAATTGACAGGAAAGTGGGCAACGAGAGAAGGGGGAAGACATGTGGCAAAGGTCGCCAGGCCGGGAATCGAACCTGCGACGGCCAATTTATGCGAGTTGTGCTCAACCCCTGCGCCACCACAGCACATCCCTTAATGCTTTTTTTTAACATGTTTAAAGAGGTGTTGGTAGATTTGTCCTCGTCTGTACATGAAGAGACACCTCCTGACTCAAACTGTGTATTTTCATGTGGGTGGCCTGTTGTCAGTCAGCCTCTCTAAAGTGCACTAAGGGCTTCACAGTAAGCCTTCCTTTTTATCAGCATTACTCACTTCCGGATGTATGAGCTACATTTTGAACTAGCTGGGACAGATGATCTGGAATTTGATTAAATCATTCAGAAATTCAGACACTGGCTGCGTTTCCATTGCAAAACTTTGTCTATTTTCTGCTTATGTAAAAAAAACCACAATTTTGCAGTTGCGGTATTTCCATTAAATAGGAAATGCAATGAAAATCATATGAGAGTATGTTTGTTCACGAGATAAGTCATTAAAAACTGAGCAACACCATCATCCTCCTCCCACTTCCTGTTGTCCTCTTTGACGTTTCCCCCAGTAGAAACATCCAGTTGTTGATCATGTGACTTGTGATGTGAAAAAAGTGTCTCCATTGCAGTTTTCTAAAATGCATTAACTTCAATAAAGCCAAAAACCCCCTAATCCAAATGCAAATGTGTGTTTTCTTTAAATGACCGTGTTTCCAATAAAGCAGCATTTGTTAAATCTGTCACAGTGTTGTGATATTTTATTATGGGACAGATCATCTGTGAGAAGATTGATATCCTCCACCTCTTCCCTAAGGAGAAATGCCCCAAAAACAACCAATCAGAGTCAGGAGGCAGTGCTTAGCGCTGTCAATTAACCTTGAGTACGCGCTGCTAAATACGTTAATTAGCAGCAGATTCAGAAAAACCATTCATTCGTCGTCATCAGTGGCTATGCTAACTAACTGTAAGCGCATGTGGTGAATGTATGTAGCAGAGAGCAGTGGGTTAGAGACTGTGATTGACAGCGCTAAGACCCGCCTCCTGCCTCTGATTGGTTGTTTCTGCTTAGCACTGGGAGAAGACAGATTTTCTGTCTCATATCATACACAACAGAGTGAGAATGTCAACATACTGCAGCTTTAAGATCATTTATTTTAATAAATCCAATCTTATGGTTAGTGGAACCGCAGCATCTGGGATTATTTCCTGCCGATACCTCGTTGGGAACAGTGGGAACAGTGGGAACGTTGGGAACGATGCTCTTGCTCCGGTCCCTCTTGCCCCCATGACCTCTCTGACCTTGGCTGTCGGATGTGATGGTGTGCTGAGCAGCAGCCAAGATTTCATCCAGCTTATCTGCAGCAGTACAGAGAGGAAGAAGAGTGAAGAAGAGGATGAAGATGGAGGACGCTCTTGACCCTCTCCAGCTCAGAAACATCTGCTCTTACTTAGCGCCATCTGATAAACGGTCCTCTTCTTATCTGGACCCTGAGAGGGTTCATACTCTGCAAACGATGGAGCAAAAACAGCGGATCAATCAGAACCAGCTTTAATTAAACTCAGCCTGGCGATCAGATCTGATCTTCACCTGTTTTCTTCTTCCAGGGCGAGGCGGCGGCTGCAGAAGATAAAAACACAGATTAGATCCGACTGGGAGGATCGCAGAAGAATCAGATGAGGGTGAAATTCATACTTAGATGTATGACATGGTGAATGCTGGTGTGATGACGGGGATGGTGATGGAGACACACATGATCACAACCGCACACTGATCCCACCTTTCTCTACTGCAGGCGGCACATTTGGGTAAAAAAAAGAAGTTTATTGTGACAGTTGGAATAAAACACGTGTTCACACAGCATCTGACTGCTTTTACCTCCATTAACCTCACTGTTTAATTATCGCCTTTCTTCTTCACGGGTCGAATTCAAAGTGTAAATGAGTCAACAGACTGTTAAAAACCACCAACCTGAACTTCGCTGGAAAACTCTGCTGCTGCTCATATTTCTACCTCTTAAAGGTAATTTACTTGGAAAGACATGCCTTTAATTCTTTATTTTTTACAAATAAAATATAAGTGGTGTGTATTTTTATTCAAACATTCAATTAAAACCTTGTACAGTCTTCCTTCCTGACTCAGATCAGGATGGGAAGCTTCTTTGTTTTAAGTCTCATGATTCTTAAAGGGTCAAGTTGACTTTTTTTAACTTTCCTTTGTGTTTTAATGTTTTTTCCTGGAGTGTTGCTTTGATTCTTCCATGCATGTCTGAGAAATCCTTTAATCTCCATGGCAACCATTCAGCTGTTAAAACGCCTGGGTGGGCGCAGCCCCGCCTCCGAGACGCAGCCCCGCCTCCGAGACGCAGCCCCGCCTCCGAGACGCAGCCCCGCCTCTGAGACGCAGCTCGATTTGTTTTGTTTATTGTAGAAAAGGGATATTTCTCATTTTAGACAAAATCTTAAAAATTAACATTTCCTGAATTAAAAGTGTCTAGTTTTCAAATTATTTTAGACTAAGTTGAAAAAAATTAAGAAATAAATTAAATGAACAAATGAGATATTAATTGATTTAATTAATACAATAAATTAAAGCAGCTTTTCAGTTAAAATCTCTGGACAGATGTGGTTCTACTTATTAGGAAAGTTTTGTTATTAAAATCAAATATTTTGTACAAATATTTTTTCATATACAAAATTACATCATTCTTGAGCTGCAGTTGGAGGCAGGCCTGTTACAATGATCAATAAATCAATCAATAACGTAATAAATTAAAATGAGCTCAATCATTTCCATTTGAACAAAAACTGGATGGTAAAAGTTTCAGTCTGGTGTTTTGGTCTCAACTGGACACATTTTGTTTAATTTTGTTTGTTGTTTCTGCTGTTTTGTTTTTTTACTTTTGATATTTAAAATATCTTCCAGTTATTGTTATATTAGTGGAACATGGTGTCAAAACAACAATGTTGTCCTTTATCTCAATAAATTTAACGCCACATTTGGCCCCCGCGCCACACCTTGGCCCCCCCAGTGTCTCACCCATGTCTTCCAGCTCTGATGTCATCGACTTTGAGCGCAGGGCGATGGCAGGAGGGGTCAGTCGTTTCGACTGCTGCGGGGCTGCTGAAGGAAAGCGGCCAAATGCAAACATTAACGTTTAGGCCTCCTCCAAACAAACACCCGTCTCCAATGGCAACCACGTCTCAACAGGCGTAAACATGGCGTCACATTCATCGCGTAAGTCAAACACAACACGGAGAGCTACATCTTCCAGGGGAAATGTGGCCTACCTTTCTTCCGAGCCGTGTCCTCCAGCTCCGGGTTCCTAGCGACCATCACCACCTTCACCATCAGGCTGTTGCCGCCCTGCCGGATCATGTTGACCACCTGCCGGTGACCCACCTTCACCACATTCTGGCCGTTCACCTGAGAGGCCCAAAGAACCAGGTGGTCGCTTTTTGTAACTTTAGCATTAGCTTCTGCTAAACACCACATTTTGTAGCATATTAGCTTCTGCTCGTCTATACCATCAGAAGCAGAAACAGGCTGAGCTGAAGGGTGTTTTAAACCAAACATACAGGTTTAAAGGAGAATTGGTGCCAGTTGAGTCAGAAACCAAAGTAAATGATTTATCTTAAAGCTTGAGCAGCTACATTAGTGACTCATAATCTCCTGAATATCAATTAGAAGTAAGTGTCAGATTTAATAGAGGTTTGCAAATTGGCATTTCGGAAGTGCCTTTTCCACGTGGTGTACAGGAATTTTGAAAAGGTAAAAACCCAGCAGAGACTTTCTGTTTGAGCTGCTGAGGCCAAACTGATGAAGGACTCTGGCTACAGGTAGAAACCATGAACTAAGACACCGACACAAACAGGAAATAAACCTGAAGCAGGAAAACACATTCACTCTTTGGAAATAATCATCCAGATAAATCTTTAAAAACACTTTTTGATCACATCAGAGTCTCTGGCAGCTGTCACTTCCTGTTTCCTTTGACTATGAATAGAACTGGACCAATCATATGTCATCTGACCAAATCGTGGTTCCAGTTAAAGTGTTCTTCTGGAAAACCTTCAGCATCAAAATGGCACCTGATGGTTGTCATGGAGACACGGTGAGGTCACAGTTCTTGTTGTTGTAAACCTTTTTACTAGCTCCCTGTATTTTAAGCAGTTGTCCATGTTGGTGTAGCATGTTAGCGTTAGCAGACATGTTGGTGTAGCATGTTAGCGTTAGCTGAACTCGTGTTTATGATTAGGGTTAGCGTAGTTAATGTTTTAGTCAGTGGTGCCACGACTGATGGTGATTATCAACATGTTTAAATTTAGCTTCTGCTAAATACCACATTGGTGTAGCCTTTTAGCATTAGCATTTGATAAATACCATGCTATTGTAGCGTTTAGCGATAGCAGAACAAATGCATATGATTAACGCTTTAAGGTTAGCTCACATAGCTTTCTAGTTAGCATTAGCCATCACTGATGTTGGGTGTCATTGTGGTTCAATTTAGTGCTTTAGCATTAGCTTCTGTTAAGCTAAAAGATTACCTTTGTAGTGTTGGCAGAACTAATATTTATGATTAGTTATTTAGGATTAGCAACTTAGCTAGCGTTCCCAGTGTTGAGCAGCTCTACCTCAATGAGGAAGTCCCCCATCCTCAGGCCCGCTCTCCAGGCCACGCCCCCCTCATCAACAGACTCCAGGTACTGCAGCGCCGGGAAGGCTGGCGTTGGCGTGAACTCCTCTATGGGAGTCTGAGCTGGAGGGGAGAAGGAAGGAGAAATATGGAGAGACCAGACCAAACGCTGCGTGACGCGCGCTGCGTTCACAGAGCAGGTTTACCTTTGGCTCCTCTGAGCACAAAGCCGAAGCCTTCATTGTCTTTCTTCTGTAGGAGCACTGTCTTCTCCTTAATGATGTAGTCGCTGTGGAGAATAAAGAGCATTCAGAGGAAGAGAGCAAAATTAAGAAATGCTAATAAAAAAACATACAAAATACAAAGATAACATGCAAACAGTGACTTTTCTCACTGCGTCGCATTATGATACCCCTGCAGCGACGGACAGATAGGTTTCGTTGAGCAGGCCATAAAAGAGGCATTAGTTTACAGAGCGGTTGATGGCTGGGGTACAGTTAGCATCATAATGAGAGCAGTTTCCACATCACAGACAGATCCAGCTGCAGCTGACGAGCACTGAGCCAGGAGGAAGAGCAGGGAAATCTGCACTCACACTGATCACAGAAAACAACCAAATGCACCTAAATTGTTGTATCTGCTTTCACCGCCTCCAGCAGCGTTTACATGGATGCTGCTGCACCGACTGCTGGTCATACATGACACTTCAAATTATATAGGAATGAGGTCAGACATGCCTGTAATCCCGGCCCTGCCTGCACAAACCAACCCTGGGCTGTCAGGAGAGGAACGGCAGCAGGCAGTGAGGCTGGGTCAGAGCCTCCTGCCATATTCCATCTGGGAGGCTGTTCAGTCCGCTTGCCTAGAAAGTCGAACTCTGTTCCTTCAAACCTCGGTCTGGGTTCGGTTGAAGTGAACTCTGGTTTGGTTTGATATCTGAACAAGTGGACTTTGAAAGCGGGAAGTGTTCTACAGCGCAGGGCATTCTGGGTAAATCCAACCAAAGCTAACATGTTAGCCTAGCGCTAGCAGCAGAAATGTCTCCTGGTCTTCAGCCAAAGACTAAAGAGAAATCCTCCAACACTAAAATCTGACGCCTCCATCTTGTTTCCATCTGGTGAAGAAGGAAGTTGCTCTCAGTGTCTTCAGAGGTTTTTGTGTGGTTTCCTTCAGTGGTTGTTGGTGCAGCGCCCCCACAGGCCAGGAGGGGAACAGGTTGGTTTGACTCAGAACCACAGCAGCTGCAGGTGGAGCAGATGATGGAGTTCTGGTTCCAGTAGAACCGGGTCAACCGGACTTAATGGGGAAAATAACCTACATTTGTATCCATATTAGATCAATTTGTTCACAGAGGCTAAAGCTAATGGCTAAAGTGAGAGAGGAACAACTTTCTGCTCTAAAAAATGTTATGTTTTTTTAGGTGAATGATTTTTTCAAACCTCCTACCAAAAAGTCTTAAAGGGGCAGCGTCATGTATTTTCCAGACACATTGTGACTTTTTATAGCATAATCAAGTAACTATGTTATGGTTGCCATGGAGACTAAAATATTTCTCAAACATGCATGAAAGAATCAGAACAACACTTCCAAGGAAAAACATTAAAACACGATGGAAAGATATTAATAAAGTTATTTTCACACAACGCTGCCCCTTCAAGGCTTTCTGATTAATAAACTGAACTTGATGTATTGATTGGTAATTGATCAACTGGAACGGATGGAAATGATTTGGACCGTTTTTTCTGCCTGACAGGTACAGTGACCAGGAACCGTTTAGATGTTCAGCTTTTTATTCATGTTGCACACAGGAAGATTCTGGGTGGTGCACCACCTCCAGCCCTCCACTGGCAATAAAGACAATCATCTGTCTTAATGCAAATGAACACAAAGTCTCCATGATGACACACACACACACACACACACACACACACACACACCTCTGGTGTTTTTTGGTTTTGGAGTTTAAGTCTGTCGGTTTAGTTCAGTTTAGTTCAGTTCTGTTTGGACGCAAGTGGAACAAATTAGATTTTCTTCTGGTGGAAAGTTGGATTTGTGTCGCATTTTCCTGCTGTTTTAACGCAGCAGCATTTTAATACCAGCGTTTCATTCATTTTTCCTGCATGTAGTATTTTTAAACCTCTGTCCGGTTCTCCGTCCGTCCTGCTGCATTGTGCCTCCGCGTCTGAAACGCCCACCACTATCAGAGCAACAACAACACAACCAAACTCTGCCGGCCGCCCGGCGCTCCGGCGGAGGAACGCAGAGAAAGTTTGGATCCCGAGTCCAGAAGATCCAGACACCAAGACGCGACTTTAACACTCAACAGCCCGGCCGCTTTCCCCCCAACCGAGGTCCGTTTCTGCTGCCGTCTCCGTCGAGGCTTTCGCCAACGCTCAGCCGCCTTCCAGCCATCTGCTCCTCACACCTCCGTCCCTTTCCTCTCACCCTGTCCTCCATCATGCCTCCCCGCTCCGACGATCAAAGAAACGCCGCACACGGAAACAAAAAGGATTTATGTTTTATTCTTTCAGCCGCTGAACTCGAGCGTCAGGAAAAACGCGCAACTGAAGTTATTGCGTTCCCTCCTGAGTCATCCTCCCTCCGATTCACAATCAGAGAGGGGAAAAAAGACGGCATTTTAACCATTCACCTGCTGAATGCACACACACACACACACACACACACACACACGGTGCAGAAAGAGGGGCTCGATAAGTAAAGCAGCTGACAGATGTTAGAGACTCAGTGTGAGACACTCCCACAAGCAGCACAGAAAACACATCCTTCATTTCACAGACACATAAATAGATAAAAATAAATAGACATAGATATATAGATGAATGCACGCAGGAAATGTGAAGGAAAATAATCGACTAATATTTCAAATTAATCCAAATTTTGATGTTTAAGCTGCAGATTTAGAGAGAAACAGGAATAAATGAGAATTTTAGGTGAATCAGAACAAAATCAGAGAGAATGAAATACACCCACACTGTCTGACTGAAACGCATCAATGTGAGCTGACACACACACACACACACACACACACACACACACACACACACACGCTTCAGAAAACACACAGCAGGAAGAGACGGGAGCGAACATGCAGCAGCGACGGCGTCCACCAGCACAGACATGCACATGCATGGGAGAGTCGGAAAACGAAGCGATTCTCACACACACACACACACACACACACACACACACACACACACACACACAGAGCGCGTTAGTCTGGCTTTGAAAAAGGCACGGTCTCTCAGTAGCAGCATCTACCTCTCCCCTCTCTCCATTGTCCTCTCCTCACATCCATAGCCAGCCAATGAATGGAGAAACAGCCGCTACCTGTAAATGAACCACACGCTCCTGTTTCTGGGGCCCAGTGATGGCCACGAAGAAGAGAGGGAGAGAGAGAAATCTCTCTCTCCGCATCCCCCCATCGCCATGTACCCCCCTCCTCTCTCTCTCTCTCCTCCTCTTCCTCCCCGTCTTCCAGTGAAAGCTCGCCCGGCAGAGAGAGAGAGAGAGAGAGAGAGTCTGCAAAGCTGCGTACTTCACAGGAGGAAGACGATGTGAGGGAAGATGAAGAGAGGAGGAGGGTTGTGTTGCTGAACTGCGACATCGGGCTGATGGGGAGCTGAACCGGCGCAGCTGGTATCTGACCTCATCTACCTTCAATTCAACTCTACCATAAACAGAAACACTAGCTGCGTTTCCACTGAATAAAAAATTACATAAATCTGAATTATGAAAATAAATTTGTTTTGTCGAAACTGATTTAAACAAACTCACGTTTTCGATATAAAGTTTTTGGGCCAGGATGTATCTGGGAAAACGGAAACAGAAACACTTCTTTTGGATCATAGAAGTCACATGATCAACAACCAGATGTTACTACTGCTGGAAACATCAAAGAAGACGACAGGAAGTGGTAGGAGGTCGATGTTTTTAATGACTTGTTGCCTGAGCAAACTTATTCAAACGCTGCAAATTGTGTTTTTTCGACATTAGTGGAATATCAACAAACTTTTGACCATAAAACTGAGAATTGGAATTACAAAAATAAATTTGCTCAACAGAACCCGCTAATTTCAAAAAAAACTTTTTTTAATTACGAGTTTTTGTTGTCGGATTAGGCGGTTCTTCAGCCATTTTAAAATCCATCCATCCATCACCGCAGTGGAAACTGTTTTTTCATATCACACGAGTCATGTGATCAACATCAAGATGTTTCTACTGGTGGAAACGATAAAGAAGACGACAGGAGGTGGTGGGAGTTTCATAATGACTTACTGCGTGATCCTAATCATATCTAATTGTAGTTGCTTTTCTTATTCAATATAAAAACCACAATTACAAAATTGTGTTTTTTTTGACGTTACTGGAATATTGTCAAAGTTTTGTGACGTGATGTTTCCTGTTCCATCCAGTTTTCACTTCACATCATTTCATTTATTTGCAGTTATGAGGCAAGTAGGCGAAACATGAAACCCCAGCAGGTTGTTGCTAGGTAACCAGAGAGTGAGTGAGTTGATTCCACCAACCGAGCTTAGCTAGCTGTGAGAGGTTTAGCGGCTAAAGCAGGGTGGGCAGTCCTGGTTCTGGAGCGCCGCTGTCCTGCAGGTCTTAGAGTCTCCAGGGAACCGGTCGGGTTCTCCAGGGAACCGGTCGGGTTCTCCAGGGAACCGGTCGGGTTCTCCAGGGAACCGGTCGGGTTCTCCAGAGTCCTGTTAATGACCTCATTATTTGACTCAGGTGTGTTGAAGTAGAGACACATCTAAAGGTTACAGACCAGCATTTGAAGCAAAAAATGAGTCTGCAGGTAAAACAAAATCTTCCAACGTTGATAACTGGAGGACTGAAATTCTTCATAGCAGATTCTGTTTGTCAGAAACTGAAGCTAAAAGAGCCACTTTCTGAGTTTTGGTCTTCCCATCTTAAATGCAGGACGTGTATGTTGTGGTATCGTTTACAGTCGTTCTTCCAGAAACTGTTTTTTTAGAGTCTGTTCACACGGCAGCGCCACATGCAGCGGAGGCTTTGAACCAGAAGCTGCAGAGGAAGTGAAGTGAAAGTGGAAACTCCTTGGCTCAAGGACGGCGAGTCGGAACAAAGGGAACCGCCGAGTCCTTCTCCGTGGCCCTGAGGAGCCGACGCTTCAGCCTCCTCATGACTCATCAGCAGCATCATCATCATGATGTATATCGCTGCCAGTTTCATGTTCGCGTTCGTCCTCCTGAACGAGACGCAGAGCTTCATAACAAGCAGCAGCAGCTGCAGGAAAATCCCTCTAACGAAGCGTTATCGGATTAGAAGATGAAGGTGGAAAGCAGGCAAGTTGAGAAAAAGAAGAAGAAGAAGAAGAAGAAGAGCGGCTCAGCGTCAGCATAAAGACGCTTTCAACCCAAAAACCAACATGGAGAATGTTTCCCCACACAACCAGACAAACTCTGAAATCTCGACAGATTAAAAGAAATAAAGAAACAGATTTCCTGACTTAATGCAACATGTTTTACAGTGCTGAGACTTGATTCAAATTTTAACAGTTTTAACTGGATCTGTAATCGATCACATTTTAAGCAAAAAATATATATATCAGCAAAATAAACAACATTCTCATTTAAAAACATTTTTTACTGTTAAATTATTGAATAGACATAAAATCTGAGATTAACACCAGAGATATTTATAGGATATTTATAGGATATTTATAGCTTTTAATCCGTTTTTCAACCATCAGGTTGGAAAACATTCATCTTTCCAGAGCGTCTTTAGAAATCTGATAGCTGACATTAGCTACATGCTACATGTTTAGCATTCTGACGCTATTTTAGGCTAGCATAGCTTCACTGCTAGGCTAACTCCTTTTAGCACAACAAGACACATTTCCATCGTCCAATCGGATCGTTTAGAAGCAGAAATTAAGCCCTGGTGCAACCAGCTGTTTTCATTCTTCCTTGTTCATGTTCTGACTGGATTCCTACTGGACTCTGTGAGAATCACCCCAGTGCTCCCAGTTGTCTCACCTTGGCCCATCGGTACCGTCGTATGCTCCCACTGTGACGTTACGGAAAAGTTTCCTCTTGGCCTTCTCGCTCCGCGTCTCTGAAACATCCAGAAGAAACCAACGTCCAATTAAAGCATCAGCTTCCATCACATGTTTCTGTAATGGACTGAACTTATACTGACCACTGGAGTCACATTCACCCAGTCACACTCACAAACACACACATTCATACACCGATACGCAGATCGGTAGGCAGTTTGGGGTTAAGTGCCTTGCCCAGAGGCACATCGACATGTGGCAGGAGGAAGCTGGAATCGAACCTACAACCTTCCGATCGCAAGACGACTACTCTACCATAGAGCCACAGTCACCCCATCAAAGAACTACCAGAACTACACCCTCCTACTGTCCTCAGCGTGGGAAAACGTTTCCTTTCCAGGGATAAAATATGCTTCTGTCCTGGAATAGACCAAGAGATGTTTTCTGGTTCATTTATAAATAATAATAATAACATTATTATTTATAAATAATGTTGTGACTTCAGGTTCTGGTGGAAAATTTAGAATCATCTACAAGATAATCAGAACGGTGATTTTCAAAGCGGGCGCCGCAGTCCCCTGGGAGGTCACCAGAGGGCGCTCTGGGGCCTCCGACAGCTGGAGGGAAGAAAACTAAATTTTTCATCATAATTTTTGTTTTCTGTCTTTTAATAAAGATTTATATAACCTGTACATTCAAATAATTGATTTAAATTATAATTTGATTGGATGCCAGTCAAATTCATCAAAGGAAAAAATGAACTAGAACATGTGAATAAAAAGTCCTGATAAGACTCAATTTAAGATTTGTGATTAATGTATTTAAGGCCAACTTACTTTTTACAAAAGAGTTTGACATTTTAAGACGTTGAGGATCGGCGGACTCCTTAATGAGCTCATCAGATGACACCATGAGTATCAGATATTTAACGTTTTTTAATATTATTGATTTGCAGAAATAATTAATCCTAATTTTCTATCAGTGGGAGACTATTAAAAGATGTAAACAGTTTTTTATTGTTCAGATTTAAATGAATCAAATCCTTCCAGGTTATGTTTGCAATAAGCTGAGCGACGATTCAGACACATCCTGTGATTTTACCTTTCTCTCTGCTGGGCGGCGCCACTTCCTGCACGCAGTCGGAGGGAAACCAGCCGGTGCGTCCTCTGGCTGTCCCCTCCCAGTAGCCCCCCTCTCCCACGCTCAGCACTGAGGAACAAACATGCTGATGTTTATACAAGCATGGACAAACATTTACAGCACATGTACATGCAGGCAGAATGTGGTTTACGTTGATCAAACCCAAACCGTCCAATCTAAAGACAAACGATCTGTTTAGACGTTTCAGAAAAAGCTCCAGAGGAATCTAATAGTTGGATGTTTATCTGAAAAATCAACACAGCATAAACTTTCCCTCTTTAACATCATGAGCAAATCTATATTTTTAAGTGAAACTCCCATTAAAGGCTGTCTGATGGACCGTTCCTCGGCCCCCGGCTCTTTAAACGCCGCGGTTACCGCAGCAAGCAGTTTGAGGATTTAATTCATAATCTGGGAGGTCCAAGTTCTGCTTCTGGGGATTTTCCACATCAAAGTGTAATTAATCCCTCTGTAAAAGCAAAACTTGGAAAGCTTCCACTAAAGTGGGTGGAGTCTAGATACACCGAGGGCGTGGCCTAATGTGGGGATGGGTGGAGCAACAACTTAATGACTTGCTGCATTCAGCAACTTTAAAGGTCCTTCTTCCCACTTTTATTTAAAAAAAACCCAACTTGCAACAAATCTAGCTATTTCTTTATCAAAACAAACTAATACATCAAGTGAGTTTTCAAAAAGCAACAATCTAGAGAATTATTTTTTGTTTTTTCTCTCTTTCTACCAAAAACTTTATAATGAAGTCTTCAGTCTGGTGTTTTGGTCTCAACTAGCACAGACTTCATAATTCATTTAGTTTGTATTGGATATTTAAAATTTCTCCCTGTTGTAAAATTTATTAGAATTTAAAGTTTATTGATCTCTGAGAACATATTCTTGTGTTATTATTACCGGTATTATAAATACCGGTTTGTTGCGATAACTTCTGGGATGATTTAAGGTCCAGTAACATTTGTTACTGTGACGGGCCTAATAATGCTTCACTGTCCTGCACAGAGACTCTTTACTTCCCCTGAAAGCCTCTATAACTCCGTCTCTCTGCTCTGATTGTTCAAAGATGGTTTCTGCTGTAAATCTGCTAATAACATGCAGCGACAAACAGTGAGATCATTATAAAGGCCCTGCGCTGATTAATCATCCTCCACCGGCTGAAGGATCCTCTCTCTATATTCTTCTGTTTCCTCATGTGTGAATTTTTATTTCCTCACCTTTTACTTTGTCGCCTTTGTTAAGTGAGAGTTCTCTGTCTCCGCTGGCGGAGTGAGAGCGGACGGCGACGTAAACCCGGCCCGGCACCGCGCTGTACATCCGCTTCATCTGACCGCCCCCGGCGCCGCCCGGCGCCGCGCTGCGGGTCAGACAAACGCTTACTGGACCGAACCAGAGCCCTGAAGGACACATCTCCACATACTCTATTCCAGGGAAGCAACTATCGATTGTTTTAGTAATCAATTATTCTGCTGATTCATCAGATAAAAAAAATTGACCAATTCTCCAGATTTTCCATTTAACCACTTACACTTTTATAAACAATAAAAAAATAAAGATGTAAGTATATAATTAAATTCTTCTGTTGTAAGTCAGAAGATGAAATTATATTTCCTAAAAAGCAGAAACTGCGTTCCTTCAGTGAATGCAGGATTATTTGTAGCAAAGGACGAAATTACAGATAAAACATTTTAGACATTTAACTTCTTATTTTCTAGTTCAACTTTTTAAACCAATCAGATGAGAGATTTCTGTTTGGAACAATCAATGTCTGCGCTTAAACTAATCTAGCCTCATTTTGTCGTTTTTTACACTAAGAAGCAACTTGCGACAAACGCAGCAACGTCCTTTCAAAGAAATTGACCAGCAACAAATCTAGCAACATTTGCTAATTGACTAGCAGGAAAAGTAGCGCCTTTTCCTGAAAAGTTATTAGCAACAAACAGCAATTTTTTTCCCAGAAAGACGATTAGCAACAACTTTAAAAAAACTGACTAAAGACAAATTTAACGTGTTTCTTTTTTCAAACAAGCAACTAGCGATGTGGCAGCGTCTCCCTGTAAAGGCGCGGCTGCAGGCTTTACCCCTGCCGGCCTCTGGGCTGCCGGTGCCGCTCCTCCGTGTCGCTCTGGCCTCCTCTGCCTCTGGACGGGGACCGGGTTCGGTACCGGGGGCTGCTGGAGCTCCTGACCCCGATGGAGGCCCGGCGCTGGCCCTGCACAGACGCGCCACATCAGTCGACACCCAGATGGGCCGGGCGGACCAGCTGAACGGCGCCAGTACCTGCCCCGGATTGGTGGCGGCCTTGGCGGGGAGGATCAGCGGGTCGGAGCCGGTCACGGTGTTGTCGCTGTTGGCGCGCAGCAGCGGGTGGGACTGCAGCGAGGGGAGAGGCAGCGTGTGGATGCTCTCCTTTCGCCTGGGAACAAACTTTGGCGACTCTAAAAAGGGAACTGATGATGTGACCCATGATGGGGAGGGTTTTATCGACGGACCAGGCGTCAGGTGAAGCAGGCCAGGAGGAAACATGAGTTAGAAAACAGGAGAACGGTGCAGCTAAAGTACATATGAGAAAGTTTATTTGGTGCTTTTGTAAAGTTAAAATTAAAACCAATGATTTGGATTATTTAACCTGTCAAAATAAGAGTTCATATTTTCACCTTTCATTTGTAAATGTCACAGTTCTACAACATTTTCATTAGCAAGCTAATTGATTAGCTATAAACTAAACATGTAGTTATCCAGTAAATGTGAAGCTAAACATTTAGCTTTCATTTAGCTTGAAACGGTGACATTTATAAATGAATGAATAACATGGTGAAGATATGATTTTATAAATAAGCCTGCATCTTTTTTCTCTTACTTCCGGCTCAATAACCCAAATTATTGATTTTAATTTTTGATAGAGTAACTTTTCTGGAAACTGAACCAATAAAACGTACCAACATCCGAGTCTTTATGGTTTTTAATAATCTCTCCGAGTTCAAAGTGACCTGACATCACAGCCACCTGCAAACAGAAATCAAACCTATCAAAACACTGGTCACTTTATTAGGTACACCTGCCGGTTGCTCATCAGTTAGCTCAGTCTTGTAGCAACAACTAACTGCTTCAGAGATGCTGCAGATAAAACCTGAGAGCTTGTTGGATTAATGGCATGAAGGATTAAAGTCTGTCTGGAGGCTAAGTGTACCTAATAAAGAGTCCGCTCTCACTGGATGAAGTCGTTTACCTGAAAAGGAGTCTGGCCATGTTTGTTCTTCGCCTCCTTGTTGGCCCCCCGGTACAGCAGAACCCGGACGCAGCTTTCCTGAACCGGACAACAATCCACGTTGTAAAACTCTTCGCTTTCACAACGTCTCCGCTCCGGATTGTTTCAAGCTCACCTTGTTGTAGAGCGCTGAAATGTGAAGCGCAGTGTTCCCTGAGGCGTTTTGAGAAGCCGTGTCCGCTCCATAAAACAGCAGATGCTCCAAGTGTTGAGCAAAGCCGTTCTGGCAAGCCTTTTAAAGTCGGACATATGAGAAAACTGTTAGTGTTACGAGCACAAACAAAATCAGGTTGAACCCAAGAGAAGCAGACATAACCAGTAAATTATACATCTGATGTCTTCGTTTACATTTAAATTACAGCTGAGGCAAAACAGGAAACAGAAAATCAGCACCTGGACATGCAGGGGTGTCCAAACTTTTTGCCACTTGGACTAAAATTGTTCAGTGAAAAGAAAAAAAATAAAAAAATAAAAAGTATTTTGCTGCATTAAAAGAAATAAAATTAGTTTTCATACAGTTTTGGGCTCAATCAAACTTATTCATCCTCAGCTATAAAAACTAAGTCGTTCCCTTTCAAAACGCGTGAATAATCTCAACAAACTAAAAGTTTCTCAATGTGATTCGTATTTTACAAGCTGGATTATAACGAGACAAAAGGTTCTTCTTGGACTATTATTTACTGTAAATGTTATTTTGGTAATAATTTTACACAAATCAACCACCAGAATTATCATTCTTAAACTGCAGTTGGGGCCACAAAAAATTATTCCCGGGCCTGAATTGGCCCCCGCGCCGCACTTTGGACAACCCTGTTCTAAAGTTCTCTCACAATTTCCTGCAAAAAGAAAATATGACAAGATGAAGCCAAAATAAAAAAAATAAAACAGTGACAGTGGCTTCACACGGAGACAGAGAGCAGGCAATGCACCTTTAAATTCAGCAAAAGTATTCACACCCCTCAACTTTATCTGGTTTATGTGACAGAACAAAACAAAACACCGACTCAGAAACTCACTGCAGTTCTCTAACGTTCGGTCAGGAAATCATTTTTACGTTTATTCAGAAACAAAATGGGAACTGAATTTACGCCAATTTAATTGTTGAGTTTTTTTTGGTTATTTTTCCCACCAGGGTTTTTTTTTTTTGTGGGCTCTAGTGTCCCTTATATGACAGCAGGCTGACAGGAAAGGGGGAGAGAGAGGGGGGAAGACATGCGGCAAATGTCGTCAGGTCCGGGAATCGAACCCGCAACGAGGACTCAAGGCCTCCAAACGTGGGTCGCGCTGTCCCCTACGCCACCACAGCACACCCAATTGTTGAGTTTTTTAAGTGTGTTTTTGAGTAAAAGTCACTGCATGTAAAAAACAAAATGATTTTAGGTTTAAATCAGTTATTATGAATCTCAAAGGAAAAACACAGAAAGTCCTCATCTGCATCAGGTCAAACTGATTTAACTGATTCTTTAATCCTCATAAAGGCAACAATGTATATTAATAAACACGAACACATCAAGTAAACATGAAGCAGCCAGAGAGGCTCATTTTAATCTGCAGCCACCTAAAAAATTACAACCAACATCCAGAACAACATGATTTATGAAGTACAGATAAAACTATCGTGATTTACAGAAAACATTTTTAATAACAAAACGTCACAAATGTAAGAAAAAAAATAATAATTTAAAAAAAATATTCAACTTGGAGGCTGAACAAAAAAATGACGACTGAAAATGTTTTTTCTAGTGGCTGCAGAACCATTTAACACATTCCTAAACTGTGTCCAGGGGCCACAAGAAACTACTCCAAAGGCCGCAAATGGCCCCCGGGCCACACCTTGGACATCCCTGGATTAGATCATTTAGGTTTGACGGCCTAGTCAAAGTCTAGACCCAATCCAACTAGCAGTGAGTGGGAAAGGGTTGAAAATGACTGCAGACGAGCAAACCGACCCGAGACGTTCTATAAATGCATTTCTAGAAAACATTTCCTCCTACTTCACAGATACTGAGTCCTTCCTTTGTCTTGTTCTGGCACATAAAGTCTGTGGCTGTAACGAAACAAATGTGACAAAATTAAAGGTTTGTGAACAATTTAGCAGAAATATTTCTGTCAGCAGGGGAACGGAAACACTTCTGCTCATGTGGATGATCAATGACTTTCTGACAGGAGGGATGGTGAGACGGAGGAATGAAAGGTACCTTATGGATTTCTTCCATTCCAAATTCCTCTTCATCCCTGTGCTATGGAGAGAGAGGAGGAAGAGGAGAGAATGAAAACGAGTGAGGATGTGGGAGACGCACAGATCAGATGGCGATGCATCGCTTCACTTAATGGAAAATGTTTAAAGGAGACCTGATATGCTAAATTCACTTTCTGCCTGTTTTTGATTTTTCATTTTAGTTTCTACTGCTTAAAAAACAACAACTCCCAGCCATTTTCTGGCAATAAGTTCAAGTTTTTTGGTGGAAAATGAGCCGTTTCAAAAACCTCCAGAATGAAACCTCACAAATCAGCAGGCACTGCCTGTTACCTAGCAACCAGAGCCAAGCTTCAGCTGTATGCACTGGACAATGGCTGCTGGAAAAGACAAGAGTTGTTTACTTACTATCCAGAAACCACTTTCTGCATTCTTGTTGGTTGCGCAGGAGGCTCCATTTCTACTTTTCAAAGATGTACGGCTGAACAACTGTGTGTCTGTTAGCAGCCATTTTGACATGCGTGTGTAAACGTTGAGTTGGGGGCCGTGGCCAGCAGCAACTTATTGGTTTTAAAGTGACAGGTGGCCCTAAAACAACTGAAATTTCATTATCTAAGAATGATTTTGTGCAAAACATGCTTTGTGTAGGCCATAGATCTACCCAAAGACATAATAGGTCACCTTTGAGACAAACCGATGAGACACAGAGGCAGGAAGCTGATTGGCTGTACGGAGATACCTGATGGCTCTCATCCCAGCCGTTCTCGTCCCTGGTGCCCAGCTTCGCCCGGTAATACAGCAGCGTCTCGCAGCAGGACGTTTCGCCCCCTGTCAGCACAGTGTGGTACAGCGGGGTCAGGCCACAGCGGTCCTTGTAGTCCGGAGACGCTCCGAGGGACAAAAGTGCCTTGTGAGGACAGAGGGACGAAGACGATGATGAGACGCTTCTCTAAAGACAAAACTCTTGAGTCAAAAAAACTCAGGGGACAAAAAATAAAAAATAAGGCAAATAAAGTAGTCCAGTATTTTTATGTAATTCATCCTTAAAGAGACAGTATCTAGTAAAATTGACCTTTTTGAGCTTTCTGTCGTGTTGTAAACTTATTCCTTCATCAAAGAACCTGCTTTGATTCTTTCATGTTTGAGAAATCCTGTAATCTCTATGGCAACCACTCTGTGTAAAACGCCTGGGAGGACCTAGCCCCGCCTTTGAGGCACAGCTCCTCTTCCTGACCTAGCTCCTTCAGACTAGCCAGCAGCAACTAGCAAACAGCTGGTGGAACTGCTGAGCTCATAGGAGTTGGGTTGTTCTGAGTGAGTGTGTGTGCATGTGTGTGTATTGGTGTTCTCACCAGCAGTCCGGCGTGGTTGTGAGCTCTCACAGCTTTGTGCAGTGCCGTCATGCCGTCGCGGCTCCTGAAGTCCATGTGGGCCCCGCCCAGAACCAGCAGCCGGACGCCGTCCACCGGCAGGCCGGACTGCACCGCCACCGACAGCGGCGTCTCTGGAAGAAAAATACAAAATATTTCACATTTCGAAACAACTCTGAATGTGGATCATGCTGCAACTTTCAGATTTTAATCAGTAAATCATCAGAATCTCACCTCCACTGTCAGGGTCATGAAAATTTGGATCCAGACCTTTTTCCAGAACTTTTGCCATTTTTTCCATCGCTCCAGTCTGGACGTATTCCAGAAACTTCTTCTGGCTGGCCTGCATGCAGAGCCACATTACAGACCGCTGGGCAGCTGCTATCAGACACGATTAAGAACTGAGGAAGAAGAAATACCTTGGTGCTGAGCTTAGCCAGAGCCTTCTCATCCAGGTTGGTCTGTTTGTAAACTCTGGTTTTATACCGAAACTGAGGGCAAAAAAAACATCAGATGTGTGTGAAAAACATGAGTCATGTCTTTAAAAAAGTCTACTTTTCAAACTGTGAGCCTGGTTCATGAAGACAAAATGGCCGCTGTTCCTGTGTGCTGTAGAGAATCTCTGCTTCCCACTCAAAGCTGCCAGAACAGGACTGTGATTCAGTTCTTCAGTCACATTTAGATTCATTTTTGGGAAGAAAAATAACTCAATCACATGAGTTTCTAAGCCTCTCATGATAACAATTTTACTGGACGATAATCCGTCTCAGAAATTATTATGATAAAAGATAATATTGTCATTTTGAGACCATTTTTAATACTATGAAGTACTATGTGTACATATGTTTTAGAAAATATACAGAAAAGATTCTGCTGCTTTGTTTTTGATGATGTTTAATGTATAACAAAGTGAAGATGTAATATACTTGTTTCAGTCCACACTGTGTGCTTGTCATTGAAACAAAGTAATTTTTTTTATTTAACCTGTACTACTTTCTTACTTTTTTCAGTGTTGTGTATTTTTTTCCTTTCATTTCGACTTTCAAAAGTTAAAAAAGGACTGAAAAAAATGAAAAAACGTGAACTTGAACTAATAATAACGGCATGATAATGCGAGTAAACTCATTTAAAGACCAAAGAACTTTAATGTCTAAAGAATATTTAACACTGAAACCAGAAATACATTTTAAATATCAAAAATAAACAGCTAAAATGGATTAGGAAGTCTCAGTAATCAAAATTGCCTTTCAGCTTTGACAAGGAAAACAGGCAAAAGGGGCAGGAAGTGCAAGCTATTTAGTTTGTGCTTGATGTCAAATGTTAGCAGTGTTTCTTAAAATGGCAGCTCTTCAACAAAATTAAAAGGGAGCATCTCTTTAACAAATGTCCAAATGAAAATGAATGTGCTCATTTTAATTTCATCATGCAAATAATTGATTTATTGGTGATTGTGGCAAACTAATGAGTTTGTAAATAAATATTTTAACATTTCTATTCAGTAAATTCCCATATTTGTATCTAATTGGAACTAGTATCTAGAACAGGGGTCTCAAACTCAATTTCCCCGGGGGCCGATGGAGGTAGAGTCTGGGTGAGGCTGGGCCGCATCGGGTTTTCCACAAGAAAAGCTCTTACAAAAACATTCCAATGTTAGCAAATGTCTTTATTTTTATTTTTTAAACACAAAATAAGATGAAAAAATAAATAAATTAACAATTCATAAGAAAAAAAATTAATCAGTAATAAATAAATAAAATATAATAATACAGCAGCTATAGAAGACTAGATAAATGTAATTATTATAATTCAGATTCAAATGGCTGTATTAACAGTTCTTTAACCTTTAACTTTCTGAACATGAATGGAACATTGAACATAAACTGTTAGGAATATAACAGTTTATAAACTGTTTATAAACAGCGCTTCCTCTCGCATAGCCGAGCCACATTTGGCTTAAGGGAGGAGGCAGTTGAGACCCTAAGTAGAGCTTGAAGATGCTCGTCAGTAAGTCTGGACCTGTACTTGGACTTATTGAAGTTCAAGGTAGAGAAGAGCTTTTCGCACAAGTATGTGCTCCCAAAAAGACACATGGTCCGCTTGAACATTTGAGAAAACTCAGGGAAGCTGGGTGGCAATTCTCTCAAAAATTGCCCAAGCTTGTCTGCTTTTCCACTCACCTCCCTGAACTTGGCTTTGAGTTCAGAGTGTCACTGCGGGTCAATGAGCTCCATTTGAAGCACTGTGATTGGTAAGTTAGTTCAGCTCCGCACACAACACTGAAAAGTGCCAATCATATCAAACTCGCGGGCAGTGTTGGTATAGTTACTTTGAAAAAGTAACTTTAATCGGACTACTGATTACTCCTTGAAAAAGTAACTTAGTTAGATTACTGACTACTTGATTTGGAAAGTAACTAAGTTACACTAAAAGTAACTTTTTAGTTACTTTCAGCAGCTGCTAACAACAACGCTCTGCCTCCTGTGAAAATCACATTGAGCTTTGCCAATACTTTTTTGTCAGCTATTTTATAACGGTAACATCAACAATGTGTCTCCACTGATAAGGTTGAACTGAAGAGGAGATTGTAGAAAAATAAAAAACGTGAGTAGTTTGTGTGGTCCACTGTTGTCTGGAAAACTCTAAGAAGGATTTTAAAGCCCCCTTCCCTCCCCCAGCCTCCAGGTTCTGCGTTACGGCCCTGCATTTGGTGTCACTGCGCACAGATCTCCTCCTGCAGCTCACAGCTCAGATGGCTGCACAGATTTGCGACACTTATCTTAGTATTAATAATTAGAATTAAGTTGCCATTATAATTATTGGAAACTACGGACACGTTCATTCGTGGCTGTTTTCACGTTTGCAGTTTGCAGTTTTCTGGAGCGCAACGCGAAGCTCGATGTCATTCAGAGGTAATATATTAAGTTGACATTAACAAAGACACAGCGGGACGGATCATCCGGAAAGTGATGAACAGGAGAGACTGACTAAAACTACCTTAATGACGAACAAATTCTGGGATTTATTATGAGTCTCTGCTTATTTCCAAACCCAAATGAGCAACTTCACGTTCAAAAACGAGCCCAAAAAGGCGCAACCCGCCGCTCATTAAATCTGCAAGCGACTTAAAAAATGAAGCCCAAAGCCGCTTATAATAATCGGACTTGGCGGCAGAAACTCAAAATAGTTCCAGTTTTTCCACCAACAAAATACGCATCTCCCTCCATTGTTTACATTTCCGTCGCATAGAGACGTCGGTCACTCGACAAGACGAGTAGAGGAAATACGATTAAATTACAAAAGAAGATAGTAACGCACAGTGATTTTGATAAGTAACTGTAGTCTGACTACTGGATTTGAAATAGCAACGCGTTAGATTACTCGTTACTGAAAAAAGTGGTCCGACGTCAGTAACGCGTTACAAATTAACGCGTTACTGACATCACTGCTCGCGGGCCACACTAACATTAAACTTTCATATTAAGGTGGGGGCCACAAACTATCGTCCCGAGGGCCGCAGTTGGCCCGCGGGCCGCGAGTCTGAGACCCCTGATCTAGAACTTGCAGAGCATTTTTAAAGGGAACCGGTACTTGGAAATTATTTTTATTTAGGGAAATATCTCAGTAATAATAGGTGTAACCATCTGCACAGCAGGATCAGCCTCATTCATATTTATTTCTAAAATTGTTTAAAATCTGAAGGAACAACTACGCATGCTGGATAAATAAGAAACCTCCAAACAACTTTATTTTAATAACATCTAATGCCGAATGCGTCACAAAAGCTCAACTTGTATGTAAAAGGTTTGTACCCAGATAAACAGCAGAATATTAGTAACAAGGCGTCAATAACTGACTCTCTATGACAGGGGTCTCAAACTCCAGTCCTCCAGTTGCTGTCCTGCAACATTTAGATGAGCCTCTGCTGCACCACCTGAACAGAATAATGAGATAATGAAGGTTCTGGAGAACTGATCTACACCAGGAGGAGGTGATTAAACCGTTTCATTCCAGTGTTTTGTACCTGTGGCTCATCTAAAGACTGCAGGACAGCGACTGGAGGACTGGAGTTTGACACCCTCTATTAGCTTATTTGGATCCTGGTTAGTGGATCTGGTTTGAACCAGAGCATCCACCAGATGGCGCTGTGGGCTTTACAAATGCAACTTTATACTTCTCTGCTGACCAATCACCCAAAACTAATGAATATACTCTGCATTTTAAATACGTAATTTGGATAATATGAGATAAGATGTACAACTAAAGAAATGTGAACAGATTTTTCTCTTGGTTTTTCTGAAATTATGAGCCTAAAGGTAAACTTAGGCCTGTTTTCTTGAAGCTTCATAGATTATTTCTACATTTTTAAGATAATTTTTCAGGCATAATAACTGCTACATATATTAAACATATAAACCAGAAATGATTTGTTTACATGTACAGAATACAACCAGGTCCAGATCTGTATCAAAGAATTTCTGGCTTATTATATTAAAGTGTGCATTTTGTCAATTAAAACAATTATTTTCATTCATCTAAAGTTTCACTCACTACCTCAACTAAGGTCAGAGGTCATGATTTAACAATAAGAAAAGGAACCTAATGCAACATTTGCAAAAAGGAACATCATGCAAGGACCTGGACAACCTTCCACAAGTAACTACGCTGCACCTTTTACTTGGACTTGAGTAACCTTCTTATGAAGCATTGCTTCTGAAATATCTGCATCGTGTACCCACTGTAACTACAAATTCACCAGACACATACCTGCAGTTTTTCCTAAATTTTATATTGAAAGAAATATAAAATCTACAAAATATTTAAAGAAATTTGAAAAAAACATCCTGATTTTATTTTGTAATTATGTCATTATTCATAAGCCATTTTTATTTTAGTCCTTAAAAATACCAAAATTTCCAAATAACTATGTTTTGGTCCATCTGCTGATGCAATTTTTAAATACAAAATGATTGATAATTTGTTCAGTTACTAAGTAGACTTTTTACCAAAAACGTTTTTGGTCATCTACGATTTTTGGTAATGAGTAACCTAAGTCCCTACCTCGAGGTAGGGAACCCCTTTCTCAAAGGTGCGTGCATAGTCCCGTAGGGGGCGCTCCTCCTCCAGGAATTTGGCATCTCGTCCTTCTCCAGCTGGCTGGAAGAGTCCGTAGTTGTAGACGTCCCACAGGGACTCGCCAAGCGAACAAACAATCTGCTGCTTGGCACTCCACACGGTGCAGTCCTGGTCAAACTGGAGGCACCGCTTATACACACACACGCACACACACACACACACACACACACACACAGTGGAGGCATTCAGTTTTATACACATGGTGCAATGTGATGTCATGTGTGCAAAGAGCTGGTCACTGATGATGACTAGTGTTGGTTTTAACTGTTGTCAACATAAGGCGCTAAATATGTACCCAATATAAAAAAGAAAATGGGATGCAGTGCTTTGCTATTGTCATCACTATGACAACCAGATCAGGTCAGGAAAAAGTTTGAACTTTAAAAAATCAGAGAGAGTGAAGTAGGTCAGTAATGCTAGCTTGACTTTGAAAACCTTAACATGTAGATGTGCTGCAAAATTCTATGTTTTGGTTCAGTTTGAAACAAAACTGACCCACAAACCAACTCTGCCAGATCATCAGTAGAACAGGTGTTTAAATCAGCTAATCTACTGCTGCTGTGTTCAGATGAATCCAGCCTGAAAACGCATTACTGTAATGGACTGACCTACTTTTAGTGGTGGTTATCCACCTTTAGTTCATTAAATGGAACTTAATCAAACTTTATTATCTTTATTTTATTTTGGTATGTTATTTTGCTTCAACATATCTTGTTTTCTTTAATTTCACTTTACTTTATCTAGCAATTTATCTTATTATATTTCAGTCAGTTTCTTCCACAGTAAGTATTGTTAATATTTAAACATAAATGTGTCCATAGTTGTTATGCTGTTGCTAACTACTAATGTGTAAATGTGTGAATCATCATGACGGCTTGTGATGAATGAAAGAGAATATTATCTCTGCAGAATTTAATGCAATTTAAATAATTAACAACCATACAGTATTTCTATAAAATAACTGCTGTCATCCTTTTGTTTGGTGCAGTGAAGTTTTTATTTTCACACTACACTTATTACAGTGTTAGAATAAAGAGGAGCAGATATGAATGTTTATTGTTAGTTCTGTATCGTAAGTGTCAAATTGACACCAACTCCTACAAGGAAAACAACAAACTGCTGTAGAAAATATCTCATTGTTTTTTTCTGGCCTCGGATGTTTTCTGTGTTCTGCCTGAAATTATTAAGTTCCAAGTTTCTTTTCTTGAAAAAATGTCAGTTTTTTTCTAATAAATGTTTAACTTTTCAAACTCAAAGTTTTAAGATTTCTGTAGAAAATTTCTCAGAATCTCACTTTTAGGGTTTTTCTTTTTTTTTTTGCAAATTTTTTAGATTTTTCAAACTCAAATTTTCTCGTTTATCCTCGAAAGATTAATCTCAACATTTCTTAGCTATTTCTAGCAATTTTTCAACTTTCCAAAGCGGGTTATTTTCAAGATTTCCAGAAAATTTCTCAGATCAATCACTTTTTGTTAAATTTTAATTAATCCTAACATGCCGTCTGGTGGGCAGCTGTTCTGCTTAATCCGTTCTGTAGGTAAAACTTCACAGCTCAGCATCGCTCTCATAGCATGGCCAAATCTATTGGCATGGCAACAGTTTCATTAGTGGAGGTAGGCAGCCGTTGCCGTAGCGATGCCTCCCAAGTCCCTTGGAGGTATGCAGTGATGTGCCTGAGCCTGTGTATTTGTGTATGAATAATGTAAAATGTGTTTGTGGGGACCAGGTGTGTATGAATGAGGTATTGTGTGTTTGTGGGTACCGGGTGTGTATGTATGAGGTAAAGTGTGTTTATGGGGACCGGGTGTTTATGAATGAGGTAAAGTGTGTTTATGAGGACCGGGTGTATATGTATGAGGTAAAGTGTGTTCATGGGGACCGGGTGTGTATGTATGAGGTAAAGTGTGTTTATGAGGACCGGGTGTGTATGTATGAGGTAAAGTGTGTTTATGAGGACTGGGTGTATATGTATGAGGTAAAGTGTGTTCATGGGGACCGGGTGTGTATGTATGAGGTAAAGTGTGTTTATGGGGACCGGGTGTGTATGTATGAGGTAAAGTGTGTTTATGGGGACCGGGTGTGTATGTATGAGGTAAAGTGTGTTTATGGGGACCGGGTGTGTATGTATGAGGTAAAGTGTGTTTATGGGGACCGGGTGTGTATGTATGAGGTAAAGTGTGTTTATGGGGACCGGGTATATATGTATGAGGTAAAGTGTGTTCATGGGGACCGGGTGTGTATGTATGAGGTAAAGTGTGTTTATGGGGACCGGGTGTGTATGTATGAGGTAAAGTGTGTTTATGGGGACCGGGTGTGTATGTATGAGGTAAAGTGTGTTTATGACGACCGGGTGTATATGTATGAGGTAAAGTGTGTTCATGGGGACTGGGTGTATATGTATGAGGTAAAGTGTGTTTATGGGGACCGGGTGTGTATATATGAGGTAAAGTGTGTTTATGGGGACCGGGTGTGTATGTATGGGGTAAAGTGTGTTTGTGGGCACGGTGTGTGTTTACTTCTGATGGCCCACAGTGACGGCACAGCTTGGATGTCACAGTGACACCTTCTGCAGCACTGTAATCTAATTGGAGTGCAGCTTTTCCTTCCTGCCTTTTCTTCTATGTAGACTGAAGAACAACAGAAACCCTCTGCATGTTTCCCACTCCTCAGCTCTCCCCAAACTCATTAAAACCCTATTAGATAATTAGCAATTGCTGTTATATTGAGGGCAGATTAGCTGACATATAGAGCGCTGGGCATGTTGAGGGAGTTGGAAGCAGAGTGGGTGGGGTTTCATCACCTTGCTGCAGCTTGTGTGTGGGTTTGCCAGTTCTCACCTGCTGCCAGTTGCAGGAAGTGTGAAGTGATGCTAACTCCAGATGTGGGAGCTAATTGGCTGTGAGTGACCCACGCAGGTTCCAACATTGCCATGTTGACTGATGGAGTCACTTCTTCTCTGCTGCTGAGGTTGGCTCTGCTTTCCATTTGCTTTTTATGTTTACACACCTGGTGTAAAAAATAATTTTCTTTTCTTTAACAAAAAGAAAAAATGATCAGAATATTTCTCCGTCTATGTTTTCTGGAAATTATTAAAATTATTTGGGTAATCCTAACCAACCGATGGATGGAAAAGATGGACAGATGGATGTATCCCATCAAATGATGGCTGTTTGGTCATGGATTACCAATTTTAAAAAATCCTTTAAAAATCTGATGAACATAAAGAACAAATACTTGCTGGTGCCAATATTTATGCAGCTCTGCTAAATGTGGGATTTTTGTAAAACTAAACTTCAACATGTTTTTATTCTGTACAAAATTATCTGAATTTTCACAGGTTTGTTTTTGTCTTTTAAAGGATGGGATGTTAATGTGTCTGATGAATATTACCGTGCAGCAGCTATATTAATATTTGTTATAGTGTCAAATTAAACTGAATCTTTCTCTGAGGCAGTAATACCAGAGAGACTCGGCTTGAACTACTTCCTCTTTTGGAAAGACCTCCAGTCAACGGCCTGCTTGTGACAAGACTGAACTTTAAACACGTCTTTATTGAACTCAATTTCTTGTTTTAAAGATACAGCAATCCAACATTAATATCTGCATCAGTCCCAATATAAAAAAATTTTCTAGATATCGATAATGTGCCTGATCCATTAGGGCAGATCTATTCATTCTATTTCTATGGTTTATGCTCTGAGTGACATCATGTTTTATTTATTTTACTTATTTATTTTATTAGATTTAGAATGACTAATTGTTGCAGTTTGTTTGCATGTTTGACCGAAGTAGTCAAACCTGTTGTTCTTGTAAGTTTATTTATTTATTATTTATTTTACATTTGTTGTTATATTCCTAATTACACTGAAAGAAAAAATTAAAGCCGTGTCTTGTTTATGAAATAAATTTGCAGTTCAGTACATTGATGTCTGTTAGATGAACAACATGATGGCTGAAAAACTTATTGCGATATGTGTTTAATATAAGTCAATATTGATAATTATTGATCAGCTTTTTGTTTGAAATTTCTGAAATATTACCAAATTGGTGGTGTGACCTTTCCACAGTAATGAGGCACAGTGATGAAACCTTGAACTGCTGCTGCGCGAGTTAGATTCTTGCTAGGTAACCAAAGTCAGGGGGAAATTAAGCCAGCAGGTTGTTGCTAGGTAACCAAAGAATGAATGAGTTAGTTGATTCCACCAACCTTGATTATTATATATATATAGAATATACCATCAGCTGTATTTTCTATTGATATTATGTGTTTATTGCAGTAGATGTTATTAATGTATTGTCCATGTTTGAAAAGACGTTTACTTTAAAAAAAGAAATGTCTTATGTCAGTTCGGCTGTTTCTTGGTATCGGATTGGTATATCAGTATCAGAAGTGAAAAAGTGGATTGGTGAATCCCTCATTGTTGTGGACCCGTTTTGGTTCTGATGCACTTACTGTCTGTTTGATGTCAGGGATCCCTATGCGGAACACCATCATAGTGAGGAAGGTGTCCTCATGTGGTGCTATGGCGGTCATGCTGCGCTCCATCAGTGCTCGCCGTTTTGCCGCTATCAGATGTTGCTGCTGCAGCTTGTTGGCGGCGTGGTGGTGCATTTGTGTCTGATTGGACATGTGGGCAATGCCCCGGTTGTCCAGGTTACCGGGTCTCAGCGGTCGGTCCATTCTCTGTCTGCCGACCACAATGGCTGCCGGTTTCACCGCCTCACCGCCCTTCCCTTCCCAGGCCTGGCGTCCGCTGATCATTTCCTTCCCCCCCAGTCCTTCTAGTCCTCCGTTCTCCCTGCTCCACCGGCCTTCGTCACTTCCTCGCCTTTGCTCTTCTTCTTCCTCCTCATCCTCCCCATCTTTGTCATCCTGACTGGAATAAAAATGCTCATTATTTTCCAGCATCCTTTGCTGTGCAGGTGGTCACTGCAGAGAGGGCTGAGTGATCTAGCTGTCATGGGGACAAAACATGGCTGTCCCATGAGAGTGGCTCCGTCCGTGGGAACATGCTGTGGAAAACAGGCAGAAAACTGAGTCAACTTTGGCTCCTCATTCACAAACAACATAAAGTCAACAACATTAGCAATGGTGTAAATCAAACATGGAAAAGACAAGAGCAATAGTAGCAAAACTAGCCAGTGGCAATGTTAATAAGTCCACATGTGAAGTAGCACAGAGCTGGTCCACATTTCACATTTAGCCAGTAGGAATGCACTGGGGAGCAGCAGGCTGATGGAAGACAGGCTAAATATAAACTCTGTGAATTTGCATTACAGGTTCTTTGCAGAAGAGAGTGAGGTGGATGTGCAATCTGGCATCACACGAGGTCAAGATCATTCCTGCTTGGTGGTAATGGAGAAGCCAAACAGAAAATAAACATCTGATGATATTCATTATATTCTATGGAACAGATTCAGTAGAGGTCATTCTGTCGCTGGAAGGAAACTAAATCCCAACTTCCACTTTTCTTTCAGCCAAACCTCTAACGACCCCCCTACTGGCAACCTGGTGACCCCTACCAGCAACCCCTGAAAATACACATGATTATCTCCCTCCATTCATTTAAAGGGGCAGTATTGGGGCGTGCTGTGGTGGCATAAGGGATAGCGTGACCCACGTTTGGAGGCCTTGAGTCCTCAACACGGCCATCGCAGGTTCGATTCCCGGACCAGTTGATATTTACCGCATGTCTTTCCCCTTTTCCTTCCCCCTTTCCTGTCAGCCTACTTTCAAATAAGGGACACTGGAGCCCACAAAAAACCCCTGGAGGGGAGAAAAAAATATAAATAAATAAATAACTAAAGGGGCAGTATTATGCGTTTTCCAGGGACATAGTTCCACTTTACAGCAAAATCAAGTAACTATGGTACCTCTGTCTCTTTAAAAGCTCCTGTCTTTTTGAAGCTCCGCCTCCAGGAAGTTATTCCAACATGGCTAATCTATGGAATAGATTAGCCATGTTTTTACGTTTTTACCAGCGTAAAAACAATGTTTTTACCAGCGTTGCTCTGAGCAGCAGCTCCTTTAATGAGCTCAGGTGTTTGGTAATTGCTGCTAGCTAGTCTTAAGGAGCTGAGCGGGGGAGGAGCACCATCTTGAAGGCTGGGTCCACCCAGGCGTTGTAACAGCTGAATGGTTGCCATGGAGATTAAAAGTTTCTCAAACATGAATGACGCTCCCCTTCCTGCTTGTTTCAAACCTCATGGGAAAATCTATATAAAAGTTTCTAAAGAAAAACGAGTCAAAGTCTGGGTAGACTTCACAATAACGATCAGGATGTCTGTAACTGAAGTAAAAACATTATGTAAAGTAAAATAAAGTATTTTTGCTGCCACTCAGTATAAATAGTGGCAGTTTACACAGCCTTCCAAAACTTGAGCATTTGTCACATTACAACTTCAAACCTCAGTGCATTTCATAACAATTTAATGTTCTGGACAAAGTATAGTTGTCCAGAACGGGAGGTTTTCAGTATTCTTCAGTAATAAAAATTTTAAGTGTGTTATGAACTGGATTAAGCCACTTTTACTCTCACACCCCTAAATGCAATCCATTGAAGTCACTTTGAACACAGCTAACATCCCAATTGTGAAACATGGTGGTGCCAGCAGCATACTATGGGAATAATTTTCTTCCCATTGCGCCCCATTGCGTTCTGTTGAACGAACAGTGCGAAATTCCCTGCAGTCAAATGACTGCTAATTGAGACCAAGATGGGTAGAAATGATCGCATTTCATCTGCCCTTCGCACGCCAATTATAAATTCTGTTTTTATTAAAGTTTACAGTTTTCAACTAAACTGAAGTTATGGATCCATTTGCTTTATTTACTCAACTTATCTCATTGAGAACTGATGATCTTGTGAACAAAATGGCTTCAGTATTCCAAGTAAAGAATGCTGCAGTTTCGACCATCTTTTCTAATCATTTGTCCATGATTAGAAAACATGCCAACAAATTGGCATCTACAAATGCCAGTTTGGTAGCATAATTTACGTTTATCGCTTGGTAATAAATAGTTGTGATATAATGACAACATGCTAGCCAACATTAAAACACCAACATAACAATGGGTAACCATGGCAACTGGGGACACCTTAAAGGCTCTCCGGCTCTTTGAGCTTCCATTGGCTGTTTTGATTAACACACAATCCCTCTATGTGACCCTGAAGTGAGAAACTGCTGTGTGTTTTGGTTTTTGGCTATTTCCATAGAAACCTGTCTGAATACAGCTGGTTGTGCTAGCGGTGCTGGCAGCTAGCATTCCTCTGTTTAGACAAGAGGTCGAACCCTACAGTCTGATACAGTCTGTGGTGAATATCTCAGGATGTAATGGAGGTCTCTGCTGTCTTGATGTTACACTTTTAGCATGTCAGGATAGTCATCAGATTCTCATACAGCAACAGTCTTCAGTCAGAGGCTTATTCAAAGTTATTGCCAGACTAACTGCTACTGGAGACCTTTCCAGTATACAGCATCACTGTCCACAAAGACTCTGGAGATACTCGGATGATATAAATTCTGACATTTTAACTATGTTTGAATTAAAGCATGCAGCTTCTATGCACCACAAATCTGGAACAAACCAGAAAACCGCAAAACAGCCAAAACTCTGAGTTCCTTTAAATCCAGATTAAAACCAGCTGGTTAGAGTTGCACATCACTGGAGCACTGACCGACATATTGATGGATATTAATGATTTTGTTGGTGGGACTGGACAAAATGTGATGTTTATTGTTGGTTTCTCAGTTGATGACTGGTTGATGTTTTTCTGACTTGTGCTTTTATGATGCAAAAACCTTAGAGAATATTTGTTGCTGAAATATGCTCTACAAATAAACATGATCAATAGTTCAGAAAGCATGTTGCACTCATTATTTTTCAGTTTATTCAGTGTAAACCTGTTTTTGCCTAAATTGCAGTTATTGGAAATATTTTATTCCATTTCAGCTGATGAAGTCCTGCATGCGACCTGAACTCTCCACAATCAGGAGACGATATTCTGTCCTCAGGACAACAAAGGGAAATATCCGTCCTGACATAACAGACGGTTGTGAATCCAGGACTCTGATGTCTTCCGGATAACTCAACCCAGATGGAAAAAGTTGGGGAGAAATTGATTACAAGCTGCAACAGGCAGGATATGAAGCAGCTTTTGGTTCACCGCACATCCCATTTCACATCCTGGTGCCTGTTTGTGTTGTTTCCTGGTTTCTCTTTGGTCCGGCTGCACGTCTGGACCGGCGCCGAAGGCTGGCTGGCTGGTGAAGAGAAATGCCGGGGATCTCCCAGTATGTGACTGGCAGGCCGACGCTCTGAATAAAGCCATATCAGAAAGTGCAGATGGACGGATGGATCCCACAGAGACACAACTGAAATCAGGACAGCGATCTAAGCCATTCAGACGCTGATCGCTGCCACTGGCAATGAGCGGCGGCGGAGGAAGATGAAGATGATTCTGTGACTTTGCTTCGTTAACCTTCGTTAGGTTTTTGGCTCGTCCAACAACGCTGCGCTGAGAGGAAATGACAGCCTGCGGCTCAATGGTGTAAACCCCAGACTGAAATATTAAAAAGTTAGACCTTGATGAATTATTTAAAAACTTTTTCCATCTTTAATTTGATAACTGTCCTGTTAAATTCAACAGAAACAAAAAATCCGATGGGAGATGAAATGGAATAAACTGAAGCACACATTGAAGACAAAACATTTATGAGACATTTTGAATTGTAATAAGGGTTTATTAAAACAGATAGCATTAATAATTTGAGAGGATCAGAGATTTTTTTTTAAACACCAAAAGTCAGAATAAACAAAACAAAATTATGCATTTCCATCTGAGGAATTATCTCTTAAAGGAAACCAAAGAGAGAAGATCAATTTTTACTTTTAGCAACATAATATTCTATTAAGATATAATGAAGTATACTGATTCAGTACAGCGCTGTATTCATATTCATGAAACACAACATTGATGCATCTATGGATGGTTGATTGATGCTCAGCTGCTCATTGTAAAATAAACTTTTATGTCAACATGTTCGTTTTAACCTGTAAGTTAATAAAATAAAACTAATTTACTATCAGCTGAAATGATTAATCGTAATGAATCAATTATTGAAATAATCAACTAATTTAGTAATTGAATAATAGTCACCTGCAGCAGACAAACTTTTTAAAAGAAGCCATTTGCTGAAATAAGATTTTTCTCAAGATTGTGGAAACATTGGCGTCATCATTTATTTGTGGCTCAGTGACTGTCATATTATTCTCTGTTTGTCTGTTTTTCTTTTTCTTTATCATTTGTGTTTACTATGGACCTCTTTTGTGTCTGGAATAAAGATTGATTGATTGATTGAAACAACAACACACTCAGAGCAGATTAACACATAATCTGGACCGGCGCCGGCGGCTCTTACACTGTATGTTTGAAAGGTAATTGGGTCTAAGCAAACGCCTCAAACTGGGATTTAAAAAATGTATTTTGCCCTTGCTCTTCATCAGTGGCCACAGTTCTAGCTAATCCTCATAACAGTAACAATAAGACACTCAGCATTTAGCAACTTCACAGAAAAAGAGAACACTGTCCAACCGTCATGTTGGCACAGCTACACGTCACAGGTTACATGGTTCCTCTTGCTGGCTCAGGATGGCTGCTGGTTGTGTTACAGTATCCTCCACACTTACTGGTAAGGATGTCAAAAGAATTTGGCCAAAATTGTGCAAAAAAATAAACATTTCACATTTAAGATAAAAAGAAAATATTGTCTGTAAATCCATTTTACCCAGAACTCCTCAAATCAGGGGTGCCCCAAACCTTTTGAGACCAAGATTTATTTTTTCCATCACCAGCCGGCTGAGATCTACCTCATGACACAAAGAACCCGAGGCCAGCAGGTTCCAGTCAGTTCAGGATGATCTGAACTTTGGTTTGATGACCTCAATATGAGAAACGTCAGACTGATGGGAGGAACCACAGAGCTCTGTCAGGTTAAAGCCACATCTTGTGAAGTTGGGATATTTTTCCTCCAGCAGGTTCCAGAGGAATCGCCTCAAACCAGATGTTGGACTGGAATTTATTTCAATGTCATTTGTGGATGTCAGCTGCTCATTTTCAACAGTGAAGCTATAAAAGTTGAAAAAGGTTATTATTTTAGAGAAAGTTTCGCCAACATCAATATTTCCACTAAATAAATATCATGTTTGATAAAGGAAAACACCAAACTTTTCTAACTATTTCTAAATATTAGATAATTTAATTTCACAGTTATTGTGGTAGAAGCCATTTGTTTGATACTTAATAAAATCTATTTGTTTTATGTGATGTTTGTTGTGAATGATGTAAACTCACAAAGGAACGAGGTAATTAGTCCAACGTTTAGAAACTACAGCGGCTGTAATGAGCCACAGCAAAGGTAAACAAAGGTAAAATAACCCGAACAGGTGATCAACTCAGAACCACTCCTACCTTTTTACTCTCCTTTTAGCATACCCGTTGCCATGACAACGGCCTGCGCCCCGCAAGCCGAGCAAAGATTGCGTTAAAGAATAACATTCAGTCTAAACTCCTGCTCTGCCGGTCAGTCGGTCTTTTAGTCGCCTTTCTTTTTTTTTTTAAATTGAACTAAAATGCACTGAATTGCGCAACACCTTGATGAGACAATAATTACTGAGATCATTAATTTGAACATGTTTTGTTGATTTTTTTTTTATTCTTCAATAAAGTTTTGGATCTTTGGATAAGAGCGTCAGAAGAGGACGCGCTGATGTCACATACAGTCGAGATCGACTCAAACCCTTCAGCGATCGACGTATTGAGCCTCAAATGATCGAACATTCACTGCTGTTCTGTTCCAGACTTTAATGAGGTTCTGTTTGGGTTCTCTGCAGTATTACGGTCGGGTCGCTGTAACATTCTTAGAAGTGCATTTCAGTGGTCAGAGAAACAAACGGCGCTCCGCAGCTAAACATAACGACCATCATTGTTTGGTTTCAATCAGCCAAACTGGGCGAGTTTGGCTGAGCAACTGGGGGATTTTCAAACATGAGTGAATTGCTTAAGGTTGTCTCAATTGGAATAGACTCCAGACTTTGACTAGGACACCGTTTTTTTTTTTGTTTTTTTTTGTTTTGTCCTTTATCAGTAAAAATGAGAACTCTGGGGGAACATACAGTTTTTACAGCCCTGTAATTATTTAGATTTATTCATGTTTTGATGGTTTTATTTTATCACAGCAAAATAATAACTGAACAAATAAAGATTTTCAGAACAAATTTCCCCAAATAAACGTCAAAATTGTATCAATAACTTTCTGGATATTGAAACCCGGTGTTGGGCTCACTTCTGCTAATCTGCTAATAGCAGAGCTAATATTAGCTCAGCGCATTAGCGCTTTTGCTAACTTTAAAATTAGTTAGCACATTTAGCTTCCCCCAGGTGAACTTTTTACAGATAAATTACAGATTACTTGTTTTGTAAACCTTCAGGTGAATGAAGTTTGACATCTGTGTTGAAGTTTTGATTATTGAATGTTACAAATTCTTTAAGTCGTTAAGATGTTTACATTCATGCTCTTATTTTGAAGCAGGTGAAGACAGCAGGTCTGTTTCCTGTTACAGTTTTTCTGGTTTGAAATAATCATTTAAAACAAGAAACATACAGGAGCAATATGAAACAAGACAAACAGTGTAAATAATATACCGTAATTTCCGGACTATAAGCCGCGACTTTTGTCTCACGCTTTCGACCCTGCGGTTTATACAACGATGCGGCTTATTTATGAATTTTTTCTAACGGCCAGTAGGGGGCGCTGGAGCAGAAAAGGTAAGCGTGAGACAGCTGGAATATATCTGTAGAGGAAGACTAATGTAACATCGTGCTTTGTGCATGAATAAAATGAGTTTGAACAGACCCTCATCATGGAGAATGCAAGAAGAAATGCATATGATGCAGCTTTCAAGTTAAAATCAATCGAGCCGATAAAGAAGGAAACAGACAGTGAGGAAGAAGACTTCCATGGTTTCAGTGCACAGGAGGAAGAGGATGACGGCTCTCTGTGAATTTTAACAGTATGTTATTTAAACCAGCCCTGTTAGTGTTGTTTTGTTATATTGCTGCTGTTCAGAAAGAAAAGCTACAGCATATTATTAAAACTTTAAAAACACTTTCTGTGTACCATCTTTCTTTGTAAATATCTCCTGTTTCAATGTAGGAACATGCGGCTTATACACCGGTGTGGCTTATGTATGTACAAAATGTGTTTCCTTTAAAAATGTAGGGGGTGCGGCTTATAATCAGGTGCCTCTGTAGTCCAGAAATTACGGTAATATAAAATGTTGAAATTGGGTTGCAGCCATGATAAGATTTTTTTTATTATGAGGATAAAGCCAAATATTAGAATAATATAGATGTGATATTACCAGCAAAAATGTCTTGATGAGATATATGCAGCAAAAAAGGAACTTTTTCATTGAAAATCCCTTCTGGACTTCTGTGATTATGATTTGGATTTTTAAAAGGCATCAAATTTCTGGCAAAAGCTTCAGTAATAAAAGCTGACTAAGAACGGCTTGTTAACACTCTGGTTTTTAATGCCATCATTCACGCTCACCGTGAGGGAATAGAGGCAGCTGATTTATGAACAAAGGCTCATTAAATATTGAACAGAGTCGAGCATTCACAAGTCAGGCCAGGGAGCGGCAGAGAGCAGCCAGAAGAAACTAATTGGGATGTAAAAGTGATGGGAGGATTCACAGGAGAGAAACATGAGTTTAGTTTGCATAAAGCAGAGTAGCCAGATTCAAGAAGAAAGAGGATTACAGCAGCAGAAAGGAAGGTGAGAGTGAAGGCCAAATGAAACTGTAACATCACAAAAGGAAGGAATAAGTTGTATGGAAACTATAATAACTGGGGTAATTAACCTCCTGAAATACTTCCCTCAGAAATCATAGAAGCAGGACTTCATTTGTCCTAATTTAGCTGCTTTTCTCTGCAGCGACAGCATCTCCATCCCAGCTGTTGGTCCCTGAACATCATCATCAGTTTCTCAGCCAAAAGTAAACTTCTTCTATGTGCCTGATTATCTCCACTGCACCGGACACTGCTGCTCCTTATGGCGCCGTTGTGTTTAATTTGATAAGCTACTGCTCTCATAAACCCTGAACGGCCCATGCAGCAGGAACTCAGCCTCTGGTTGAGGCTCACATTCATCCCATCCAACCAAAACACACAGTGGCAGTTAAAGTTCTGCAAACTTCAAATGTTTGCAGAACCGAATCACCGAAATTCAGATATGAGACGGGAAACGAGCGTAAACAAACATGGCCGACTGGAAGAAGGAATGGAGGTAGTTTATGAATAATATTTAATATTTAGAGGAAAATAACCTGATCTAATTCAGGTACTACTGGCTGAATTACATCAACAACTTGTAGAAATTTCTATAAAAGTTTGTAAGGAATTTCTATCTTTTTGTAGAAATTCCTCTTCTATGCTTTATGAAAATATTGTCTAATTAGTAAAGATAAAAAAATAAAAATGTCTCAAGACAGTTCAGTTTTAATAAAGAACAAAATGTGGCCCTTAAGTTAGCTTATCTTGACATTTTTGGCTCTAACCCCAAAAACTTTGGACATCCCTGGTATAAGAAAAGATCAACAATGACTCCACTTCCTGTTTCTGCATGTCGCCGTTCTTTATCTTCCCCACATAGAGGTCAAACTGGGGTAAAGTAATTTAATGTAGAGTAATGTCTGCTTTCCTTTCATTGAATGATCTGCCTGTCTGAACCTTCAGCCCAGCACAATGAAGACCTTTAACTTGTCACTTCTCCCCGTCAGTCTCTCCCTCACTCTCCTCTAATGTAGGACAGAGCTTGTGTATAGATATATTTTCAGTGTATCGGTCCCCGGAAAGTAGAATTGGAGATCATCCAAGGAACAGATTGTCCCACTTTTACATCCTGCAAAAGTGGAGCGGCCAAGATCTGTCCTCCATCTCGCTGCGTTTGACTGGGTCTGCAGCCGTCCGCCGCGTTTGGAGCGCCTGCAGCGCGAAAACACTCCGACCCGCGGCGGCCGAGGCACCGCCATATGAACGATGCTACGCTAACCATCGGCCTGGGGGAGCGCTCTGACGCAGAGATATACGCAATCGGCCTTTCGCTTCAGTCCGAGGTTGTAATGTGACAAAATGTGACTTTAAGATTTAAAGGTTATGAATAATTTTGTAGCATAACGACTAAAACCTGAAAGTTTTCACCGTCCAAAATTCTGTTTGTGAATTTTCTCATGTTTTACCGTTGAACTCTCAATGATTCGCATTCCTACGATTCAGTATTACGGCTAGGCTACGACTTTTCTTTAGATTACAAGAATAAAGTCAAATTTAACAAACAAAAAGTTATATGACAATAAATTTGTAATAGTATGAGAATAAAGTTGGAAAATACCAGAATAAAGTTGTACAGTAAAGTTATGTCACCCAAAAAATATTATGAATAAATATGAATAATATAAAATAACATGACAAAGTTAAAATATTACCAGAATAAAGTTGTATGACTGCAGTTTTTGCAAAAATAAAGTCATAATATCCCAAAAATATTGTATGAAACTATAAAGTTAATAAAGTCAAATTTAACAAGAAAAGGTTTATAAGACAAAGTTGTAATAATATAAAAATAAAGTTATAAAATAGCAGAATAAAGTTGTGATATGAGAATAACGTAGAGAATACATTTATTTATATCACGAAAATAAAATAAAATTATGAGAATTAATCTCACGATAATCTGAGAATGAAGTTATAATTTTACCAGAATAAAGTCGTGTGACAATAAATGTTACAAAAATAAAGTCAAACTGTAATAATAAACTTTTTTTCTCATCAATCTGTTGCATGTTTCTGATCTGTAACAAACCAATAATTTGGTCAAATCAGGAGAAATGTTTGAGTTTTATTCAGTTTACTGGTGAAGTGGATTTATCTGTCCAAACAGATTCAGTTTCCTCTGAACGTCTCATCAAACACAGACATGCTAACCATGCTAATCACCAGCTAAGTGGGTAAATAAAATCATTTTCACCATTAATATCTGCTGCTTTCATCTCAGTTCCCGTTGATTCATCTACGGAGCTTCACGCCACAGAGAAGCCAAACATTCAACTTTCACTTTCAAACAATTAAGCTGCCACATCCGGAAACTCTGACTGCTAATGCAGCTTTCAGGCTTTTTCTTGTTTGTCAGAAGCGTTGAGATGAAATCATGGTGAGCAGCTGCATCAGTTTCCCTGAGCTTGGTGTGCATCTGATCAAAGTGGGCTATGGTTCCTCTTTACTCTGGATTTAATTGGGTCAGGTTGGATGTGCACTGAGGGCCTCGCTTAGGCTAAACTGGGCTGAAAGGGCCCAGAGACCTGAGAGCAACACAGATTTATGATCCAACGTCCGCCGCTCTATTTTAACGCAGTGCTGCATGTAAACATGGATCCTGCAGCTCCGGAGCAGAAACACCCAATCAGCGCTCATCACACTCGCTTCTATCGTTTACTTTGGATCTATGGAAGGGAAATGAAGCCGCTTTGCATCATGCTTACAAGTTTCCTATGAATGTGTCCCAAATACAAATTCAGAGGGAGAAAACGCATCAATGCACTGCAAAACACTAAATCTGACCAAGTACATACTGTCTAGTGTTCAGTTGCACCAACTGGTAACTTCAGCAGAAAACAGGAGCTTGTTTCAAGTCAATAATATTGAATAGTTCCAGATCCACTGGTAGATTTTTTTTCACTTATAAAACATTTTCCCTGATTATAAGTTAAATAAGAACTAGAACTATTTAATCAATATTATTTACTTAAAACTGTACACAGATTTGTATAATTGCTGATAAAATTATTCTACAAGATGGTGAACTGCAAGACGCACTTTTCAGATTTAGTTTTTTCAATGAAAATGTGAAAATCATGCATTTATGTTCTTTTGCTTCTTAATGATGTTAAGTCACATAAAGTCCCACTAAAACATCTCAATGTGTTGTAATGTGACAAATATTACAAAGCTCAAAAGACAATATGGCAGGAAAACCTTTCACAATAAGAGCATCGGGTTAGTCGATATAATTATTGATTGTTTTTTTGTTTTAAATACCTGGAATATTGCCAAACTGCTGTAAAAACGTTTCTGGTTTTATCCAGTTTTCATTTCACACCGTTGTTTTTTTTATTTTTTTAGCAGTTTTGGGACAAAGTGGGGAAACTTGAAACTGCTGCTGCCCAAGCTACTCAACAGGTTGTTGCTAGGCAACCGAAGTTGGAGGGCAACTTGAAACTCCCTGTTACCCAGCAGGCTGTTGCTAGGCAACCAAAGAAAGAGAGAGTTAGTTGATTCCACCAACCTTAGCTAGCTGTGAGAGGGTTAGCAGCTAAAGCCTTTCCTCTGTCTAAATCTCCCAGAATGCCGTGCGGTTCTGGATCGGAGTTCAGTGAATATTCTATAAAATGTATTATCTATTGATATTGTCCACATGTCAATCGTGAGATATACTGCTATGATTTCTTGTCTAGGCCTATTCAAAGGCTATGAATATTAAATTCTATTTTTCCAAGTTTTTATGAGTTAGCAAATATTTTAATTTTACTGCACACAAAATGATGCGACAGGAAGTGCTTTGAAGTTTCCTTTAAACAGAGTTCAAAGGTCAGCATCACCTTTATAACAACAATGAAGAACATGGAGGTTCAGATCCTGATTTTATCCCACAAAACGTCGAACCGAATGTATGAACAAGCAGCTGACAGACCAGCCAGACACACACAGACACACACACACACACACACACACACACACACACAGACACACACACACACACACACACACAGACAGACACACACACACACACACAGACAGACAGACACACACACACACACACACAGACACACAGACACACACACACACAGACACACACACCTCCAGCGTGTCCACCAGTGACAGCTTCACTTACCTTCCCTGTCCAGAGACTTAACGGTAACGCGGAGGGACAGACGCCAACAAGTGGCTAAAGGAAGCTGTTAGACACGGCAGCAGCGTGTCAGCAGGACTCGTTACAGATCATCCACCCTCCATGTCAACGAGTTTCATCCGAAAACATTCAACTTTCACTTTAAAACGGTCCAACAGAAACAAGCTTCACACATTTCCATATATAATTATATAAAGCATGCAGCTCCAAGATGATAACAAAACCACTAAATTAAAAAATATTTACTCTGCAGATTGTTTAATCAGATGAAGTAAGACTTTTTCCTTTCTGCACCTTTTCTGCAGTGTTTTCCATAAATTACAGCCTGAAATATGATATATTTTTGCGTGACAATCAGTTTTGCGGCTGCACTCTGCCTCCTGGCTTACTGCTCCTGTGGGTCTGATTTAGGAACATTTCTGTGGTTCTTGCATGTTTTCTAGCTGCAGCGATCGGACCGGAGCCGGACTCCTGCAGCGCAGAGCCGTCAGGGAAACGTCTCCTCAGCTGGACGCCATGATGTCTTCAAACCCGGGAGAATTGGTGGAGGACACGGCGGCCTCTCATCTGCTGCTGCTTATCGACTGCTGGTCTCTCTGCTGCGATGCAGAAACAGGCCGAGGAAACAACAGGGCTGCTGTGGTGGAAATCACAAACCACAGATTCCTCTGGGGCGACGTGCTCTTCTACATCTGATCAGGAAGATTTCACACCTGATAGTGCAGTAGATTTGGATTCAAACCTTCATCATCTGCTCCACCTGCAGCTGCTGTGGTTCTGAGTCAAACCAACCTGTTCCCCTCCTGGCCTGTGGGGGCGCTGCACCAACAACCACTGAAGGAAACCACACAAAAACCTCTGAAGACACTGAGAGCAACTTCCTTCTTCACCAGATGGAAACAAGATGGAGGCGTCAGATTTTAGTGTTGGAGGATTTATCTTTAGTCTTTGGCTGAAGACCAGGAGACATTTCTGCTGCTAGCGCTAGGCTAGCACGTTAGCTTTGGTTAGATTTACCCAGAATGCCCTGCGCTGTAGAACACGTCCTGCTGTTTGAGAAGTCTCCAGTATTAAATACTGAAGCTTGCTGGATGAGTCTATGAATAGGGTAAGGAAGTACCAGTTCCTTTTTTGATAAATCATTAGTTTGTAAAGTGATCTTTTAATTTGTTCCTTTTTTTTTTTTTTGTAATGTTGTAAATTTACCAAAATAATGTTGATATGTGTAAGCAGACCAGAGTTCAGATTAGAGTTCAATTAGCATTCACACCTCCCCAAACAAACTGGAATTACAAGGCAAGCGGACTGGAGTCACGTCAAAGTGGACTGGAGTCACGTCAAAGTGGACTGGAGTTGGGTTAAAGTGGACTGAACTGGACATTGGCAAACGTCTCATTGAACCTCCCGTCTTCTCCTGGTTCTGTTTGCTCCGTTGTGATCAATTGTTCTGTGCTGTGAGGAAGTCATTAATCTCTCTCTGCTCACTCGGCTCCAAATTGCCCACTTTGTTTGCTGCTTTTCCCAAATTAATTCCCCACGGCCCAATTCTCCAGCAGAGGCTGTGCTGTTAAAGTATTGCTCATTTTGCTTTGGCTCCTGAGAAGTTCAGTCAATTATGCGTCACAGGATGAAACGGTGCAGAGCGGCGGCGTAACCGGGTCGGTTCTGCCGGGCCTGGAACCGGCCGGGTCGGTGTGAACACGCGGTTAGTGTGAGATGTTTCCACCTTTTCCAGCAGCTGACGTGCTGCAAGCTGCAAGCAGGCAGGAGGTGTTGATGAGTTCCTGTTTGGTTCGTCTCACCTCCCAGTTCCAACACTTTTTCCTCTCAACTATTCTTTCTTTTAACCAGAATAAAATTCTGTTTAGATTACAAACCTCTTTTCAGCCAAGAGGCAGCAACAAATAAATACATTTAAGCTCCCAAACATCCATAAGACTCTTTGGCGAACAAGTCAAACTGTCAGAAGTACATTTCTTTAAATTCACTTGAAAATAGAATAAACATATTTTGATTTCAGACAGTTGGTCACTGTTGATTTCTATTTTTTCCCTTTATATATAAAGTGGCTGGATTCAATTTAAACTTTTAATCAAGTTAATTGCAGGAACTGAAACTAATCAAAAATGGACAAAGTAAGCAATATTTTCAATTCCAAAACCTTTTTTTTGCTGCTAAATTATTGAATAATTAGACATATTAGCTCAACGGCAAAGATATGTAGTTTTATTATATTTTGGGCCGAGAGAAGCAGCTTTGAGTCCATCGCTGTTAGCGGATGTAGCTGTGTGTCAGATTTACTGCCCAAACATAAAATTATTTTTCTAATGTCACAATGTGATGATGTTTTTGTGATTTTACAATTAGTGGAGAGTTTTGTACTTCACTTTTTAAACTGTGGCGCCCCCAAGAGGGGAGGTGGGATGGGCCATGGCCACCCCTGAAAGCCTTTGGCTGCGGCCCTGGAGCCCCAGTGAATCATGTTCAAGTCAAACAAAGGCCCACAGAGTCACCTTCTTCCATCAAGACATGAATGGAAAACCCAGTGAATAAATAAGAACAAGTGAGTCTATATATAAAATTCTACTTTATCATGTTTTAAACATACATTTATAATTTTGATGTATGTTTTTGTTTTGCCACCTCTATGGACATTTTGTGGGGACCAGAACAGGAATCACCACAGCTTCAGCTAATCTTCTTCCTCTTACAGATTTTATGTAAAATAATAGAAACTTTTGTGTTTTTTTAGCTGAAAACAAGCGTCAGAGGAAAACCTTAGTGAGCGTTTAACCTGCCTCCACATTCCTTTCCTTTCCTCGCTGTCGGGTCATAACCTACTTTGTGTTGAATGAAAACTCCGTTATGATTCGTCACCAGGGATTTAATTACGGCTGTAAAGTCAAATCCAGAGAATAAAGTCTCATTTCTGTGGGATTGATCCAGTGACACCACCCAGTGGGTCCAGTAGAACCGACTGGTCTTTAGTGGGGAGGTTTTGGAGTGAGACCCGGTAATAATGCAGAGTTTTCTGTGTGATCACCCCCAGCGTGCCCCACTTTCCTCCACACCTCCATTAAACATGTGAAGCCGACCCCATGGAACGACAGGAGCAGCTCCGGTTCGCTGCGTTTCCACAATAACTTTCTCCTGTTTTCATCCTGAATCTTTTGCATTCGCTGTGAACTCCGGCTGATTAAAGGTCGTAAACGAGCAGAAAAAAAGTAAATACCTTTTGGTCGGGTCGCAGCGCTCCTTCCCGGTCCTCAACCTTCGTCTTGATGAAACACAAAAAGAGGGAAAAACGGGAGCAGGATCTGAGAGACAAGGAGGAAAAAGTGGTTTAGATCACATTTTTTCATCTTCTAGGGAGCATCCTGAGCTGTGCAGCGTTTCCTTCACACACACTCTTTCAACTCCTCTCTGCTCCACCAAAGCTGCTCTCTCTCTCTGTTGCACACCTCCTCTCTCTCTCTCTCTCTCTCCAGTAGGATCCATCCCTCTCCTCTCTCCTCTCTCCTCTCTCCTCTCCTCAACATCCCTCCCTCATTATTTGAGTTCCTCCATCAATCAGTTAAATTCATCCTGTCAAATGTTTCCTGCTCATTTATTCACTTCCTGTTCAGATTTGATGACTTTGTGGTCTTCAAGAAGCTTTGACATGTTAGTAAAATAAAAATAGGTTTGTTTTTATTGCTGCATTTTGTAAATTACAGGATTACTTTGCTAACCAGAGTCAGACAGTGCTGGGTAATGAGTCAGCATAAAACCAGGTTATTAACCCAAAACTGGGTAAGAATTTGTCATTTCTAACCAACAGCGAGTTGGAAAGAAAAACCTGCGACCTGGTTTACAAAATGAGAAATATTTAGGTCAAGTTGAATGATCCATGCATTTATTTTCTACTTCTGCTTCCAGAGTTTTGCTAATGGAGCGATTCTGAGAACTTATTCACAGGTTCATCTCAAAACCTGAATATTGCATAAAAGTCTCACCAGAAGATGGTGGCAGTACTTATACATATTTATAGCATCTTTTTACTCAAGTAAAAGTAAATGTATTTGGTAAAAAGGCAATTCAAGTACTAATTAATGGATCAAAACATTAAATATTTAATATTTTAAAATTCAGACAAATCAAAGTATAAAGTAATGTGGAAATGTTGGCATTTCAAAGGTCAAAATAAAAATAATATACGTAAATAATTAAAAAATAAAATACTGCAAAAGAAAAAAAAACTTGCAAATCAATTATTTTCAAAATAAAACTTATTAAACTTTAATAAAAACTGCAGGTGTCTCTGGTGGGTTTTTGGTTAAAGTTACTCACAAAGGATGGAGAATCCAGAAATTTTACTCAAGTAAGAGTAAAGATACTTCATAATAAAATGAATAAACCGCATACATAATGTCTCACATTACGTTACATAAATCAGTTCTTTGGTCAAAGTGTGAATGCTAAACATAGCTAGCACTAGCTGGTGCTAATAGCTGCGCAGGTAAAAGGCTAACGGCGGTTTAACCGGTGAACAAACTGAAGTCACTAACATTACCATGCAGCATCATTTTCACTTCTTACCGTCTTTATTTTTAAATCCAATGCGGTTAAAGAATTTATTTCCCAGCAGCAGAAACTCAGATCTGCGATTAAAGAAAAAATAAACAACAGCTCTGAACTCCGGTAGAGCTGAATACGTTATGAAAACATCATAAAAGAAAGTTTTACTACTGAACTAAATTCTCTAAAATCGGAAATGATTAATATTTTGGTAGAACTAGGGTGACCAGACGTCCTCTTTTTCCCGGACATGTCCTACTTTTCAGACCTAATAAAATGTCCGGGGGGAATTTCAAAATCGTCCGGGATTTTGGTGAACTGCCTCAAAACCGCCTCCTGCTCTACATTAAGCTAATTAAAGGTGGTGCCGGATATGGAAAATGAAGCTTCAAAAAAATTTTATAAAAGATGCTGCAAACAATATTTATTCCATGTTGGAATCTGTCGTGACATATTTTAGTGATTTCTTTTGTGTGTGTTTTTAATTATGAACATTATTAGAGTAACTGAAAAAAGCCCGGCTAGTGGGGATCCTTCCTCTTCTTCTTGGTTTTATTGGCAGTTGACAAACAAACTTAAGGTGAATTTACCTTCAATTAATCAATAATCTCAGCTCTTTTCAAAAAGTTTTTCTGACATTTTCTCTGCTATAAATTTATTTAGAATGTATTAAAAGGGAGAAAACAGAAAACTTTTATTCTTTTAACTTTTCAACAAAGAAAGCACATTTTGACAGAAAACAGTATTTTATTTTTACATATAATAATTTTAAAGATTATAAATGAGTTTTTGTTAGTTTATTATGTCAGGTTATGTTACAGTATTAAAGCGGTTTAGTTGGGTTAGATTTGGTTAACCTGACCACCTGGATGTTTTCATGTTGCCTTGTACCTTAAACTTTTCAGCTTATGCTCTGACTGTGTTTAATTTTCAGATTTCTTGTTTTGAAGGATGTAGATCTGTCAGCATCTGCAGTGAGCCTACAGGACTCCTACAAATAAACTAAAGGTTTTTACTGCAAAATGTAAATAGGAGGCCTATTGTTCCATGTCATGGGAATACAGTTCAATACTATGAAATAATTAATTCCATTAAAAGGTCCATAAATAATAGAAGATCATAGATTAAGAGAAATGAGACTGTAGGTGTGAGTATTGGGGCCAAAAGTTTAGAAATAAAGTGTTGAGTTTAAAAGTCCTGAAGCATTTCCTTCCCTCTGAGGCTGAACTGAACATTATCTGATTATTTAACTTGTTTGGTCAAATATTAGTAACCTCATAAACCAACACAAAAATCATGCAGAAATTCAAAATAGATAAAAAACGACACAAATGTTTCAGAATTTATTAGAAATAATAAATCTAAAAGTGGTTAAAAATTAAAATGTATTGCAAATATTTGCGTTTCAAAATGTAAAATGTGCTGCAAGTCTCACTGAAACAATTATTCTTAACATATTTATGATTCTTTGAGGCGTTTCAACCAGACTGAGACCTGGATGAGCTGCTCGCCCCAGAACTGAAACCCGATTGGTTTTTGTCCTGTAAGTGGAAAATGACAAACTCATTTTTATTCTGACATGTACAACAGCGCATTAGGGCCATAGATAGAAAAATTAGGAGTACATCGCTGCCAAAAACACAAATTATGACATTACTGCCAGAAAATTTTTGAAAAGTTCAGAAATGTTTTAGAAAATGACTCAAATATTTCCGAGTTTGAAAATTACAAAATTTCAGACTTTTGGACGTGTCCTGATTTTGAAAAGTCAAAAAGATTTTAAAACTCTGAAATTTCCAAGTTTTTTCTAGAAAACCTTTGAGATGAAAACAAAATCCACCTCAGAAATGTGCAGAAATGTTCAACCTTTGGGTTTCAGACATTTCCTTGTTTTTTCTACAAAATTCCTGAGATCTTTTGTTGGCAAAAATTGACTTTTTTTCTGCATCTACAACGGCCCCAATACGGTGCTGTATAAATAAAGGGCCAGTTGTGGCAGAAATAAAAATAGACATAATATTAAAATAGCATTCAATGAGTTCTTCGCATAATGAAATATTTAACATATTTTCATGCTGGTATTATATATAATTTGGCTCTATACAAATACAAACAGATTTGATGAGTGATAAAATATTGATATCTTGAAGTTTTCTCTATGTACATAAATCGCTACAATGGGCCATATTTGGCCCAGGAACCTTATATTTGACACATGAAGTGACAAATTACTGATTCCAAAAGTCAGGAACTTTTATAATCGGTGAAAGAAAAACCAGTGAACATGCCGGCTCCTCCTACTGCTGAATTTCTATTTGTTTCTTCTTTATAAAATAAACTGTGAATTTTTAAATTGATTAAAATATTAAATTTTATCTTCCCATCATGTTTTCATGTTTTTCCCTCATCAAAAATAAACCTGCAGTGTTGCTTTGATTCTTTCATGGATGTTTGAGAAATCCTCTAATCTCCATGGCAACCATTCAGTTGTTAAAATGTCTGGCTGGACCTAGCCCCGCCCCCGAGGCGCAGCTCCTCCCCCACTCAGCTCCTTTAGACTAGCCAGCTGCTATTAGCAAACAGCTGAGCTCATTATAGGAGCTGCTGCTCAGAGCGACGCTGGTAGACACATTAAAGGGTTAATAGAGGAGCCATGTTGGGATGACTTCCTGGAGGCGGAGCTTCAGGAACAGTAAGAGTTCTTAAAGAGACAGGGGCCCAAATTCCAGGTGTTAAATCAGGAAGTTAAATTTCTTTTAAGTCATATTTGATAGATGTAGCATTTTCACAAGAACTGGAGGTAACAATAGTTACTTGATTGTGCTATAAAATGCCTGGAAGTCACATAAAACTGCCCCTTAAAAAGTAATCAGACAAGAAGACTTGAGAAGAGATTTCTGGGCTGGCAGTTTGTTCTGCGGCTGAAATCCTTGGCAGTCTCCGTGAATCCCGGTAAAGCCTGTTTGTTTGTGGCAAGCTCAACGTCTCGCTGCAGCACCATCTGTGGCCCTCTGGGTAAAACGCGTTCAGCAGCAGCCCTCTGCACGAACCCTTCATAAAACAGCATTTAAACCTCAAAGCTAAAAGTTAAACAGTGAGATAATCAACAAACCGTTTATGTACTTAAACGTTCAGCGAAGTAATGAGTCCATGTGACCTCACAACGCGGTTTATGTAAGAACTGCAGCGGTGAGCAGCGTTTATGCTCTCATCCTTGCTTTTAAGGCCCATTCAGAGAGAAGAGAGGAGGTGAAAGGCTGAATTAAACACATTAATGTGCGCAGCGGAGCACTCTGCCGCCCGCCCAGAGACACGCAGGAATCCAGAACATCGACCTCTTAAGGGCGCCGTGAACACCTGATAGCAGCTCTTGTAGCTGCGGCTCTTTAAAGGTTGCATCGCTCGGTTCCCGCTCTGGGTTCGCTGCCCACTGTCCCTCCACCAGGGGAAATGAAGCCGCCTCCCGCCTCGCCTCGTTAACACACATGGTGCTGAACAAAGAGAGGAAAGTGGGTCATGAGCGCAAGGCAGAGAGAATCTGCAGGCTCTTTATTTAGTTTAAATCATGTTTTCTTTAATCCTCTTGCCTTTGTGAAGCACTTTGTGATGTTTACATCTGTGGAAGAGCTACAGAAATAAAGTTTTATTTACCTACTTTATGTTCCGGTGAGATTATTATTATTAAACAAACTTTGAATCAGTGGTTCTGAAACTTTCCTAGTTGTTTTTTACCTCTGGAAAAAAGCTGTCTCGCTGAAAAGTTCCATGTAACCTGGAGTTGGTTTAGATATTTACACTTTAGATTAGACAAAAAAACTTGGTGATGTTTTGTGTTTTTACAGTGTATCAGTAGCTGCATTTCCAGTATAAATGTGTGCAAAACGTTGCCAATATTCCAAAAATAATATAGAAATATGTCAAAAATACAATTTCGCAATCGTGGTTTGTCTATTAAATAAGAAATGAAATTAAAATCACATGTGAAGAAGTTTGTTCACATAATAAATCATTAAAAAAAACACAGCGCCGTCAGCCTCCTACCATTTCCTGTTGTCTTCTTTGTCATTTCCACCAGTAGTAACATCTGGTTTTTCAGTGGGACTTGTGCTAGGTCTCATCCTAACGCACAAACTTTTTATCAAAAAACCTGAGTTTTGCTTCATGTTTCCATGAAGCAAATTTATTTTCATAGTTCCAGTTTGTGCAGTCGTCTGATCAGAAACATGGAAAAATCAATACTTTAGTTTCAGATTCACTTTTGAAATTTACTTTAATTTTCTATTGTACTTTCTCAACTCCACAAGAAAAGTTTTGATTTGCTGTCAAATGCTAGATTTTTGAACTTCAACAAAATGATTAAGGAACAGCTGAAAGTTTGATGAAATAAACTTAAATAATCCAAAGTATCGGTGTCTGTGCTGGCGATCTGGGCCCAGTACTGGTGTCAGATTGACACCCAACGTGCTGCAGCAGGAGAGACTCATCGCCACTGACCTCAAACTGTGTTTGCTGAAGTGAAACTGAAGTGAAAATCTTCCACTTCAGTTTCTTCATCCGCCCATCTCAACTCCAAAATGACTGACTGATGAAATGGAGTAAAAGTTGCAGTAATAAACTCACTAAATGTATTTATTTTTACCTAACTGGTGATTTGCAGAGTCACCAGTTAGGTAAAGACTTAGTTTTGACTTTAAACTGAGTGCAACAAAACCCCCAAAGGTCTCATTTCTCAGTATTAAACTGTTTTGTTGCTTCCTCTTTTTTTACTCAGATTCATAGAAACAAAATAGAGAAACTAAAACCTCAACTTGTCTCTGCCTGAGTCTGAGTCTGAACAGTTCTTGTTTATAACATGCAAAAGCAGAAGCTGCTGACTGTAGGAAATGTGGTGAGCAATATGAGGCAGAGGTTGAGGATCCAGGTAGGAGTGAAAATGATGATTTTAATGAAAAACCCAGGCAGCACAGCTGAGCGGAAAGCTGAGGCTCAACACTGGTAGCACCGCTTCACGAATGGAGGCCAAACCAAAACACGACTGACTGGGATGAACGATCGACGAGGAGCCGACGAGGAGAAAAGGACACGGTTAAATACACAGAGGGTGATCACGGAGACGAGACACACCTGGGAACGATCAAGGCAAGACGGGACAACACGGAGACTCATGGATTCAAAAATAAAACCTTTATCCAACAGTGAAACCACAGAGTCCTTAAAAGGCAGGAGCATAAACATGAGAATCAACTCCGGCTCTGTCCCAGGGTGACCTCTGACCTGGGGCAGCTCCCAGGACACAGAAGGCCTCTGGTTGTTTCCATGCATGAAGCTGCTGCAGTAACAGGCTGATGCATCCTGGGTGCACAAAGGAGCAGCGTCACAGATCCTTCCTCCCAGCAGCTGCTAGACTTTCAGTTTTTATGCACAAACAAACCTGCGCAGTCTTCACATTTCTTATGTTAGTATGACATTTTTAATAACTGTACCGTGCTTTGCAGTCACGCTGTAACTCTGCCTGAAGTTCAGCGTCTATTCTTTAATTCTCAGTTTGATGGTAGCGAGTTTTTTCTCGCTGCATCATATCAGGAACCAATGACTCAAATCAATCTGCTGGGTCTCCTCAGGCAGAAAACCACTTCAAAATAAACGGAGCTTAAATGTTTGAGAACTAGGATGGTCTGGTGTGTGTGTGTGTGTGTGTGTGTGTGTGTGTGTGTGTGATTGAACTGAAGATGATACTTCTTGTGAAATGGCGCCAAAGAAATGAACTGAATTGAATATAATATTTTTATTATGTTTTGCTTTTATTATTTTACCTTTGTGTGAAGCTGCAAGCTTAATATTTTCTTTCATTTTGCTGCTTTGTGCATAAATGAGGTTTAGTCGCCGTCAAAACGCTGATGTGAGAATATTCCATGGAAAACACTTTTTATTACAACTCTGTTCTGTAGATCTGTACTCCCATCCAGTTATCAGATGAACTGTAGAAGAAATCACCAATTTATGAAGTCAGACTCTTTTGATTAGCAGTTCAGATCATATGTACACGCTGGGCCATTTACAGATTGGCAGGAAAACCGTCCCATTCAGTCGGTTCCAGCATCTACAGCAGGATCTCAAACTCCTGCAGCCTCTGCTGCACCATCTGAACAGAATAATTAGAGAACTGATCTACAGCCTCATGGTGGAGGCTCATCACGTCTCCTTTATTTGATTCAGGAAATAAAGTTTAAGATTTTGTTTCCTGAATCATGATGTGAGACGAGGCAGCCAGCGCTGTCAGGTTGCCTTATAAAGTAGTGAGAATAAGCTGAGGGTTGAGTCAACAAAAATGAAGCAGGAAAGAAGAAGCATAAAAAACAGGAACCTTTTCTGAGGTATTACCACACATTGCTCTGTAACGCCTTCAACTTGTGCAGATAATAAAGAACCAAGCAGCGGCTCTGCGGCTGCACAGCACCAGCTTCAGTTAGATGTGTTGCATAATGTAATTTCCACTATGACTCCGTGGAAATGATGAGGAACAAACATGAGGTTTGGACAGGAAACGTTCAAAACTGTGGTGAAGAGAAAGAAATTACAATAGAAGCAGCATCATCAATCATTTGCCATGAATACATTATAATTATTCCAGTAACTTGGTGTTGGGCAGCTCCAGAAACTAACCAGGCTGCTGCATTAGTCTGAATGACTGTATAGACCATCTGGTTTGTTATGGTAACTGGCCATAACAAACCATAAGGTACTGGTACAGGGCCTCATGAAGTCCACAGGATCCCAAAGCACGTCACACTTCATAATTCACCCATTCACAAATGCATTCACACGCTGATGGTGGAGAGCTACTGGTCAGTAGCCACAGCTCCCCTGAGACACACTGGCAGAGTTGAGGCTGCCCTGCACCCTGGTCCACCAGAGGCGGGAGTAGAACCAGCAGCCCTCTGAGCCGGTGTGTATAGTACAGGACTGTGGGCTGGGATGGTTCGGTACGGTTCAGTTCTGCTGGTTCAGTTCTGCTGGTTCAGTTCTGCTGGTCCAGCTGTGGGTCCAGCTGTGGGTCGCCTCTCTGCAGCTCAGCGTTGGGATGTTTCTCGGATAGTTTCTTCTGTTCCTCTCTGACCTCTTGTCAACGATGTCGTCTGTATTTTTATATTTCATAAAACTACAGTAGGGTCACGCCCTCATTAAATGAAGAACATGATAAAGACCTGAGTTTCATTCTGCTTCCAAAAAAGTACAAGTGAGCTATTAAATAAAAATCCTGAATAAATAATTCATCAGAGTTTAAACTGCGAGCACGGTTTATAAACTTGTGAAGCAGCAGGTCTGATGAGCAGGGAGGGACTTTATCTCTCAGTCTCTGCAGAGCGTCAGCGGTTTCCTGTATTGCCAACTCCCTTGACTAAATGAAGAAGGTGACTCATAACTTTACATTCAAAATAAACTTCCTGTCATGTTTTAAATTCCCGTATTTATTGTTTTTGCAGGTTGATCCAGCCTCTCTGATCTCCATTGTATCTTCTGGTTTACCTGCTTTTAGCTCAGGAATGAGTTCTGATTATATTTTCATTTTGTGGTTATTGGATTCAAAGTCTTTCAAAAATTACTAAAAACAGCAGCAAGTTTTGGTTTGCAAATGCAGATTATGGTCAATCGGATCAAACCTGTAAATAATCACTAATCAATGGCCAGCATGAGGAAAAGAAGCAAAACTGAACATGAACTTGATTAAAATAGTTTTCTTCCATTTTGTCACACAAATCATAAAGTGAGTTTTTTCAACATGCTCTATTACTTCACTGTTTAGAAGGTGACCCCAGATGTGATTGGTCAGATGAGAAAATGGAGGGAAAACGTCCAGGAAAAACCAAACAGGGAGAATCCTGACTGGTAATTACAGGCCACTGACAGACTGAGGACTCAGAAACAGGACAGACGGTTGTCTCTACAGTTACACATGTTGGGGTTTATTGTGGCTTTACCTTGAAAGGTCAGGGTAATAAGTCATTAGAATGTTTAATTGCCTTTTTGTCCCATTTAAATGTCTTTGCAGGTCCCTGTCATTACGTAGAGGACAGATCTGTATTGGGTCCTTTCAGTGCTGGTGTAGAGGAGCAAAAGTTACGAGACGGAGCTTCGTCTTAATAAAAAACAGAAGTGAAACGGAGCGGACTAATTAAAAACCTGCTGCAGATCATCAGTCCATTTCTATCATCTGAAATGTTAATCAGAGGTTTGATAACTGCTGTCTTTAAAGCCTGGGGGGGGAAACACCTGATGAGAGCGATGAGTTTATTCAGATGAAGTGACAGGAAGGACTTTCTGAATAAGCTTAACTGATTTATAATATCTCCTCATTTTCTCTGCATTTGTTGTTTGGGCAAATCATTGATCCTGGGCTGGATGTGCAGATTGATATCTAATATTTTAAAATGTCTCTGTGAAGAAGTTGGTAAATTCGCTGCAGGCTGCAGTGGAGAGACGTTCAGACGCAGCACCGATAAAAAAAAATTTATTTTATTTTATTCAGAAAGTGTGATCTGTTTCCTTATTGCAGCATTTTTGTGTTTGCTCCAGCAGTCCAGCCTCTTAACACCACTGAACTTCCTCCACAGCAGTGAATATTTGACTCTACCCTTTTGACTGAGGTTATTTGTCGGTGCCCAGCAGATCAGCCGACTTCTCGTCTGATTTGTTAGGAACGATGACAGGTGGACGAGAACTGCTGCTCCTGGCAGGTAAGACAGGAAGTCATCATCAGATCGATACCAGTTGATCTCTAAACATTCACCTTTTACTGGTTTGGCTGGTGTTTTTACTTAATGAGTAACAAAAGCTTCTGCCTTCAGTTTCAGTTCAAGTCAGTTCAGTTTTATTGTTGACTCATCATTTCCCTTAAAACATTTCTAAACCAACAAATATAGAAGCAGCAACGTTTCTCACTTTTTCAGGGTTTTCCTGGTGCAGCAAAACCAAGAACAGTTGAGATGCAGAGATGAATCACATGATGCAACTGTTACATTTTCTGGTCAACCAGTCTTTAAAAAACCCGACTGGCCGATTTTTAAAAATAATTAACATCTAATTGTTGCAAGGTCAGAATAGTTCTGATGTTCCGATTTCATTGAAAAACATTGAACAACGCCTGTAAAATAGTAGAAACATGTTTTATTTGAGGCATTTCTATCAAACATAAATCAAAAATTTACAGCATTTTTGCCCAAACTACTAAACTAAGTAAACTATACTGAACAAAAGTATCAACGCCTCATATTGCTGCCATGTGGAGTTAAAGACTGTAAACGAGCATTTGCTGACATTTTTTCGTAAAAAAGTAATATTTTTCTTGATCTGTGTATAATTTTAAATTCAACTTCCTGTCAGTGAGTGTTAGTGAGTTGATGTTTTTCCCAGTGCATTGTGGGGCATGTCCACTGGGTGGTCAGACAAAATGACCAACAGCTGGACAGTCTTTGGCCTGGACGATAAAAGGCCCCAAAATGTCACATCGTGTCACCAGCAGTGAGTCGAACCGTTTTTTTCAGTAACCAGTAATCTAACGTGTTGCTATTTCAAATCCAGAAGTCAGACTACAGTTACTTATTGAAATCATTTTGTGTTTCTATTTTATTTTGTTATTGAATCGTATTTCCTCTACTCGTCTTGTCGAGTGACCGACGTCTATTTTAGTTATTTTAGTTAACGAAACTATTTTGAGTTTCTGTCACCAAGTCCGATTATTATAAGCAGCTTTGGGGTTTTTTTTAATTACTGAAAATATAATTTGAGTTTCTCTATACATTGCGTAACCCAAATGTTCATAAAACTCTTATATTTGACATGAAGAGTTTATATTTTTGTTCAGTGTAGAAGAAAACTTCAGTTCCTTTAATTTTTCATATTTAAAAGAAAAACAAACTTGCACAACAGGATAGATTACAAACTTGTTCTGAGCCTCTTGTTAAAAACAAAGTAACCAACCTAAAGCATGAAGCGTTGAGGGCTTTAGGTTTCCTTGTGGTGCAAAATGAAAGCGTCCAAATACAGCAGCTTTGTGCAGACGTGACCTGGGCACTGGGAGTTTGTCAGTCCTTCTCAAAATCTAAAGATTAGAAGAGGACAGCGGCAGACTTTCAGACCTTTGCGATGGTAGATAAGATCGGCGGATAAGGCTGGTTTCACATGAAACCAATCCCACCAGAATGTCACAATCGGCTGAACGCCAAACACTCAAAATGAAAGAAACTGGTGCTGAACGATCCTACAGCATCCTTATAAAACATCTATTCACTGAGCAAAAACCTCCAATATGTATTTATTGAACATCAGAATATCTTTTCGTTTAGAAACTTTAGTTTCCCACAAAAACCTTTTCAAATGAATTAATTTCAGTTTATGTGTTTTTGTGTAGGATAGAATAAAAATAGCTTTATCTATCCTTCTGAATGAAACTACATCAAAATAGGTAAAATAAAAACAAAAACAGAGGAAAGAAGTAGAGCAGCTAAATTTAAGCCATTTTGTGATTCTAAATATATAAATAATTTTAAGTAATAAATAAATAATGCAGATCTAAATACCAGATTGTATTTTTCTGACTTTAAACATCTGATTACCTGAATGTGAAAAAATGTAACCAATTGCTAGTTTTAAAACCAATTGTTATTTTTTTTTAAAAGATTATTTATATAATTACATTTAGGTGTATTATTTGTTAAAGGTACAAAATGTAATCAAATATGTAGTTTGTTTTATAATGGAAGTCCTTTTCCGTTACAAGACGACATGCAGATGAAAAAAATTATCAAAAGGTTTTTTACTGATAAATTTGTTAATTTCAACGCAAGTTTAAGAAATACTTCCAAACTGATCAGGAATGTGTTTGATTACTGAGAACAAATTAACTTTATTTTGATCAATATTGCAGCAGTGATCGCTCTCCTGGTGCCAACAGAGCAGAAACCAACAGGTAATCCAGTTTTCCTCCATGTTTCTTCCTCATGGTCATGATAACGCTCTGATTTTTAAATGCTGTGCATCTTTAGTGTCCATGACTCCCAGGCTGAAAGAGATCTTCACCGGAGACTTGCTTTACTTGCACTGTGATGATGGTGATCAGACTGGGAGCCCAGCAACCTGGGATTTTAATGGCAAGCAGGCAAAGCAAAGTAATTCCCTGAAGATAGCAGCTGCGTCCGCCAAGGACTCAGGAACCTATAAATGTACAATCAACGGCCAAACAAGTGACGACTTCAACTTAAAAGTTCTTGGTAAAAATTCAGATGGAAAATATGGAAACTCCTGAAGATGACAAATGAATAGTTCACTGATTGTTATGATGAATGTGTTTGTGTCCAACACAGAATACGTTCCCATGGCATCACTTAGCATCGCAACAGGCCAGCCAGTGACGCGCAAGAACACCATAGTTGTGCTGGAGCTTACAAACGATGAAGGACTGGAGGGATGGCTCTGCAAATTCAACTGGGAAAAGAACATCAGAAGAGTTAAACTGAAATTGAACAACGCAAATCCAACATCATTTACCATTGAAACTTCTCCACTGACGGTACCCGAGAACATCTACTGGTGTGAAAAGAACGATACAAATGAAAGAAGTAACCAAGTTGTTCTCAGGACCACTGGTAGGGTTAATATTAACTTTATAATAACTTTATAAGAGACGCATCACCAACAAGTTAATATATGGCTTAAAGAAAGCCTGGTTTAGTCTGATCAGTTTGGAAAGCCTTGCCCTCCAACCTCTAAACAAACTGTAAAAAACTACAGTGGACTCCCACCTATTCAAGGGTTTTTCTGTGGAAGGTAACTGCAGATTATTTGCCTAGTCACAGATTTTTCATAGAGCATATCTAAAATATTGTAAAGTAAAATGCTGCTGGGGTGTGCTGTGGTGGTGTAGGGGACAGCGCGACCCACGTTTGGAGGCCTTGTGTCCTCGACATGGCCGTCGCGGGTTCGATTCCTGGACCTGTCAACATTTACTGCATGTCTTCCCCTCTCTCCTTCTCCCTTTTCTGTCAGCCTACTTTCAAATAAGGGACACTAGAGCCACAAAAGACCCCCCAGAGGGGAGGAAAAAAAAAAAAAAATGAAGTAAAATGCTGCTTGGGAAGCTGAAATACTGCGGTGCTTTGCTACTGGACGCTGATTGGTAAACCCCAGGAACATAGGCAAGGAAGTTCTTGGGGTTCTACGTTTTCCTTGGCTATCTAAGGAAAGTCATAGATATTAACTTCTGTGATGGTGCTAAAACTGTTTCCACTGAACATATCAATGCATATTAAGGTATATTTGACCTTTGAACTATAAAATAGGCAGTTATAACTGAGTTTTCCAGTATTCACAGATTTTTAGCTATTTGCAGCATTAGCCACTCCAAATACTGGGAGTTCACTGTGGTCTGGTAGTTTATGAATATTAAACTTTACCAGTGCAAAATAATCATTCCCAAACAAACTTTAAATGGTGAAGTGTATCTGGGCTAAAATGTTCTTCTGTCATTTAATCCTGTTTGAACTGTTTTTCAGACAATGAAGTGATTCTGGAAATGTATCCGTTTCCTGCAATAGAAGGAGAGAAAATGACCCTGAGATGTATCGTGTGGGGAACAGAGAAAGTTACCAAATCTGTTTTCTACAAAGAGAACATCGAAACCAAGAGCGTTCATGGAGATGCGTTTGTTATCCCTGAAGTTACTGAGTCTCAGGTGGGAAGTTATAAGTGTAAAGCCACCTACAGATACAAGGACCAGACAGTCGGCCCACATGTAGATGATTCTGATGTCCAGGATTTACCTGTCCATGGTATGTAAACTCAGCTGTCCCTTTCTGAACGTCACTGTTCCACATACGACTGATGTCGTCCATTTACAGTTTGCTGTTCACTGCTAAGTAGTTTTACTGGAATCAGACTAGCAGCTGTTCTTCTCTCCAGAAGCTGCAGTCAATGCTCCACTGAAGGCCGTTGCTCTTAGCTGGGCTTTCTTTTTATCAGCTTCCTTCGTCTGGTTCTGATCTGGTGAACATGTTATCAGCTCCGATCGACAGAAAAAAAATACCCAAACATCTTCTGCTTTTTTATTTAGTTGTGACCAAACAGAAGCTGACATTGTTAGTTCTTTTGGGTCAGTAGTGGTGCAGATGTTGGCGTTCAGGCCTGGGGCCCATCAGTATCTTCCTAACGATGGACACCAAAACATCCAATTTGGATAAAATGCTTGTCAAATTTATTTTAACAAAGCTGTTCATGTTTCACTTAAGTATTGCAATTAGCTGACGGATTTATATATTTGCCAGTAAATTTAGTTTACTGTGAGGTTTGAATAACTTTTGGAGTCTTTCTGCCTGTTCCAGATCGTCCCGTCAGAGCGGTGCTGTCTGACACCATGAGCTGCTCCTGTCCGTCATGTGACAGACAGGACACCATGTCATACATGTACTACAAGCAAAATGGTAACTCCTGGACGATGCTTGGTCAAAACAAGCATCCAGACGGTGACGGTACTTTCCACTGCAGAGCTATTTTGCGCAACATGAGGACTTTACCCAGCAATGCTGTGACAAGTGAGTATCTACTTATAAATCAGCTTCTTCCTGCAAGCTGCAAATCTTGCAGTTTACCATAACAAGTAAACTGGTCAGTGAACTGAGCGAGTTAATCATCAGCGGTTAATCATCCAAACTAGACGATTGTGTAAATTAGTGTCTTCTAGTGACAGTCTATAGCTACTCTCCTCACTGAGGAGCTAGCAACAACGCTGAAAACAACTTCTAATGCTGCGTTCAGACCAAACACATTTCGCATTTCAGACGCTTGATATCAAGTGTCAGAATTGCTCTTGACGTACATTGGGAGGCGTCTCAAGGCTTTTTTCTTCTTCCAGTCTCTTTGTACAATGGTGGGTGAAAAATTGAGAGTCTTGGTTTTAGTTAACGAAAGCAAGTACGCCTCTGTGCTATGTTTGAATTCAGGTGAGTTTCACCACCTAGCTGCGTGTTTACAAAGCCCAGTTTGACAACCTGCTGATCTGCGTTGGTGCCTACTTCTCCTGGCAGGACACCAATTACATCCCACCACTCTGCTATTCACACAGGCCAGTGAATAGCATAGTGGAGTCTCTCTGATTGGTAAAAGTTCAGTTCCAGCATTGGTTGAGCATCAAATGCTCAAAGCATTTCAAATGTGAGACGTGCTGCCAGACTTCTCATCACGCCATAGACGAACATCCAGACATTGCATGTAAACCAGTCGCATCTGAGACTTTTGATCTGAATGCAGTATTACTTCACTTGCCAATTAAACTCGGCAGCCCTGACTTTCCAAGTTGACTTTCCAAGTTGACAGTCCAACCTTAGGAAGCTTTAGGAGTTCGAGCATAAAAACCCCAACTTTATGAAACCTTGCTCACCCTACATGTTTCTATTCTTTCATATGCTGATGTTCCACGTTTCTTTTTCAGATAATCAAAGTATTCTTTCACAAGTGATTGGGATCTTGGTTTTCGTCATTCTGTTGGGATTGCTCATTTTTGCCGTGGCATTTTATAAGTGGAATAAGAAGAGAAAAGCAAGAGGTTAGTGCCAGTCTTCTTGTTTTGCACTTTTTGACGAGGGTGGTGATGGTGGTAGGAGATCAGACCGCAATCAGTGGGTTGCTGGTTCGATTCCCGCTCTGGTCGCCTCTGTCATCATATCCTTGGGCAAAGCACGTCACCTGCTGAGTGCTCAGAGGATCCAGGGCTGCCAATGCAAGGCAGCCTCGGTTCTGACTGGATAAAACGCCATAGAAGTACAAGCCAATTACAATTCTGCTAACACACACCGTCACATTTCTCTCTTTTATTATTTTAGAGGACATTTACGAGGAAGTCACGATGAGGGGAGGGGATGCCCATTATGAGGCTATAAACATGAGGCAAGTGAAAGAGGGTGAATACGACACGCTTCAACCTGGAGCAGAGGGCCAACAGAAGACGGGTGGTGAATACCAAGCACTGATGAAACAGGAAGGCAAAGTCGAAGTTTACCACACTTTGGGAGAAAACGTAGCATCGGGAGGAGGAGACAGAGCTTACGAAGCTCTAAAAACGGCAGGAATCCAAAAGGATGAATACGACACCCTGACAACCAAGCAACCGGAGGGCGGGACGGGCGCAGATGGTGGAGGAGACAGAGCTTACGAAGCTCTGAAGACAGCAGGAATCCAAAAGGATGAATACGACACCCTGAAAACCAAGCAAGCAGAGCTGGAGAAAGTGGAAGAGATAAAAGAGGAGAAATGAGAGAGAGGCTAGTAGAAGAACGGTGGGTTTCCTTCCACTAGATCAGTGTTTCCCAACCCTGGTCCTCAAGGCTCACTGCCCTGCATGTTTTAGGTATTTCCTTGCTTCAGTGCAGCTGATTTCAATTGATGACTGATTAACAGGCGTTTGTTGAACTGCAATCAGTTGAATCAGGCACATTAAAGCAGGGAAACCTCTAAAACATGTAGGACAGTGTGCCTTGAGGACCAGGGTTGGGAAACACTGCACTAGATGGTGGACAGACCCGCCCAAAAGTGATCCTCAGAAAATCAGAAAATCAAAACTTTGATACATTTTCACTCAAGTAGAAGAGAAAAGTGCATCCAAAATGTTAAAAGTGTTTGGTAAAGGCAACTCAATATCGAGTAAAGGTTTCATCACTATATTTGATTTAATTTGTGTAAATTGATTATCGGACAAGAAAAAAAAGTTGTTTGCAGATCCTGGTATTCTAAAGATTATGAAAAAATTATTTTGTTCACAACATAATGTTTATGAAAACAATACTTATAGAAGGTAAAGTATGTATTATGTAAGAACAAAGTACTTCTACTGACAGTAAATACTGTTTACTGTACATTAACGTCACCTACCAATAACACAACATGCAGAAAATACTATAAAAATTAACATGTCCAAACAAAAACTGTAGATTTGTGTTTCCGATGTATTTTTCATTTTTCTTCAGTCAGTAAAGTAACTAGAGAGTTGGTGGCGTAGGGGATAGTGCGACCCACGTTTGGCATCCTTGAGTCCTCAACACGGCCGTTCGATTCCCAGATCCGTCGACATTTACCGCATGTTTTCCTCCCTCTCCTGTCAGCCTACTTTCATATAAGGGACTCTAGAGCCACAAAAGAGCCCTGGAGGAGAGGGAAAAACTCCTGCTAGAGCTACGGTTTTATTATAGTTACTAAAGTTAATGCCAGTTACTTCTCACCTCTTCAAAACAAGTCAGTGACAATATGTACATAAAAAGAATCATAATAAAATACATTTAATATATTTCAGTTCATATAAATTGTGCAATTATGGAGAGAAAACGTTTTTGGTTCACCTCTGTCATTTATGTTTATTATTTAAATCATTTTAATTACTAAAATATCAACAGATGGATAGAAGAACAACATTCATTTTGGGAGATAAACAACCAACAAACAAAGCAGGTCAGGAATCAGAGTTTCTACTTTTCTTATTTTTCAGACATTTTTATACATGTTTTATTGCTTACTTTCATATTTCATGTACTTTGAATCGCAGTGATAAACATTATTTACTCATCTTGCTTAAACAGATTAAGCTGATGTAACTCATACTTTCAGTTACTTAAAGTTCTGACAATGTTTCTGTTGCAAGACATACAACTTCAGAATAGAAAAGTTAATATTTATCAGTAAGCCATGCAGAAAATGCAATATTACATGCTTCAGTATTAATCTTACAGATTTCTCTATTTTTTTGCAAAAATCACATTTTTGTAAGCAGTTGTAAACATTTTAACAGTATTTTGTTTTTTATTCAAATCTGCTCAAATAAAAGTTGAATAAATCACTTTTTGATCCAGTTGTGTTTTACTTCAGAGTGATAATAAATTATGACAGTAATAAGTCATTTGATGTATTGTTTTAATGTCCAACCAGCTGAAACTTTGGTGATTTTGAACATTTATTACAAACAAAACACAAATATTTCAGTATAAATGAGACTTTCACGCTCCTACCTTTAGACTTTAGGAAATTATTATATTTTTAAATTAATTCTACATTTTTAAAATCATTTTTTATCTGATTCAGTTACTATCAGACTCCATGTTGTAAACTGAAGTTTCTAACATAATTTCTGAAAAACAGGAACTTGCAGAAATTACCAGAAGACTTTTATCTGTGTTTTAAGGAAAGCATGCAGAGCCTCGAATTCAAGAATAACTTTGACTTAAAAAAATTATAAAATAACTTCAAAATTAATCAATTAGAAAATTGCAAATTAATAATTTACCTCAATGACTGAGTTAGAAATGGTGCTACATGTGAAATAAAGAGTTACTGTCACATTCTTACTTCATTTTTTACAGTTTCTTTAAATCTTTTTCCTATTTGTCATCATGTGGGTCTCCATTTTCTTTTAGTACTATAATCCATGTTCATTTTCTCTTTCTTCTTATCTGTATTTGCCTCCATAGTAACATATTTGTTGAAATAAAATTCTTAACTAGGTCAGATTGGTGCTTTTGTTTAAAATCCACTAAACCTCCAACTTCAGAGTTTGTGTTGCTCTTCCAGCCAAACGGTGATAAATCAGCACTTACCCGAGACGACAGACGCAACAAGCTGGCCGGCTAGCTAGTGGTATCGTAGCAGCTAGTTAGCGATAGCATCAACCGCCAAGAATCAGAACGTAATAAGACGTGTTTGCGCGCGACTCAAAATAACGTTTGCAGACAGAAAGGTCTCGCGAGAAAAATAATATTTGTGGCAGTTGACAAGCAACATATAGCGTGACATTAGATTAGGACGCTAAACAAAATAAATAAAATATTCATAATACAAGAGGGAAAATGTCGGTACCTTAGCAAAAAAACAATAGGATTCAGAAGTGGACATTTTGTCCAGCTGTAATTTCTATAAATAATTGCTGTCAGAAATCCAAACACAATTCCTTTCACAGAGTTTCATTATTTTTCACAGTTGTCTGCCTCATTTTCCTTTGGAAACAAAGTTATTGGTTAAAATAAAGTGATTTCAAATCTGACCAGCAGTGTGCAGCCAGACCTGGGGGCTTTGAAAGCTCAGAATGGTGAAGTGAAACCAGTTTCTCATTAATGCAGAAGTCAGTTAAAAAAACAAACGGTCTTCATATCATCAAGATCTATTTTCCTTCTTTGTTGTCAGTTCTTAGTTTTTCTTCCCCATTTTAATTGATTTCCTCTTCTTGCCCTTTAAATCAGTAACCATGGCGATGGACATCTATTTAAAGAAAAACAGCTTCAACAAAAAACAACAATATGCGATAACTGCACAAAAATCAACACTTCTACATTTTATTATACATTTCCACATGTACAGGATTTTTTAAACAGTTCAGTTTCACAAAGGAGACAAATCAATAAAAAAAACAAAAACTAACATTTGTTGCCTTTACACCACTCAGTACAACAGTACCATCCTGTGACTTAAACCAATGACATTTCGTTACATTGAGCATTTATTCTGGGATTTATATGAGAACATGCCACTAAAAATAAAACTAAGTGTGTTTGTACAATACACCAGTTAATTGATTTGTTATCGGCTCGTTTATTTAAGAGTCTGTCAGAGTGATATAAGACTTAATGTGCTGATGCTGTTTGTGCTTTTCCTGGATCGTGTTTAGATCTATGCTAACGCCAGACGAAGCTGGTGAACAATAAATTAACATAAATACACATTTGACATATAAAACATATTTAACAGAAATTAAAATGATGGATTTGAATGAAAACGGAATTGTGAAGAATCTAAACTCAGACACTAATTCATGAAGACGATGTTATTTTGCGTAATAACTTTCCTTCAATAGGCAAAAAGGTCAAAGACTTTTGTATTTTCTGTTCATTTTACAAAATAATTTTCTTCTATATCACTACAGACTGTTCACTTCCTCATAAACCAATACTACAGAATACACCATTATTTTGTTGTATTGGCACAATGCTTTTCTTAAAGGATAAAAGATTAAAATAATATTTTGCAAAAACTTTCTGCTAAATTTCTGCTGGCTGAAAAAAACTTTAGATTTAGTCAAATATTCACCCAAGAGAAATGTTCACACAGAAACCTGCTGGGTTACGTCTTTAATCCAAACACCAGGTCAGAACATTAACCCAGTTTACTGAGTTACAGAATAAACTACAAGACGGCCATTTTGAACTACAGACCAACAACCAGATCCGACCTCGACGAACCTCGTATTCAGGATGAAGGAAAGTATTTAGCAGTGTAATAATTATAATGTCACAGTAATAATCACATCACAGAACAACTTTTTTCACTTATGCTAACGTCAGCCTGTTAGCTGCTAAGTAGCTAGCACAAGCTAGTGCTAGCTATGCTAAACATTCAGACACTGACTGAAGAACTGGTCGTTAAGTAATTAAAACAAACTATATTTCATACAGTGTTTTTAACTTTAGAATTAAAATTTAACTGTCAGGTAAAGTCATTTTAGGCATTGTTAGTTTAATTGGCTTATTTTTCTTTGGTATAATTACATTAATTTTTTGTGTAGATAATATGTAGCAGGTTTCAGATGAACACCATTACCTGAATATTTTATATTTTACTGTAATTTCATTCATTTTGGTTCTACGTAACCAAAATAAAAGAGATTATGATGATCAGATTTGTGACTTCCAGTTGGTAATTATAAAGGAAATGTGATTATATAACCAAATAAATAACCATATTTGGTCATAGAATCACATTTCCTTACAGCAGACTGTTGCTGAATATTATAATATTCAGGACTTAGTTGTCTAAGGACTTTGGCAACTAAATCTTTAGTTGCCACAGTACGTTGAATGTTTCCATCGTTGGTCCGAATCAATAAAACATTTTAGTTTGATGCACAGAAAACAAAATCATGTTGGTGAAACTACGCTGTGTAATAATGACTTTAGTTTTAGAGAATGAGTTCAGTCACTTAAGCTAAAGTTAGCCTTTCACCTGCTAATTAGCTAGTGCTAGCTTAGCTCAACAATAACAATCTGACCAAAGAATTGGTCATAAAGTTTGTCGGTTTCAGTTGTTTTGTTTTGAAATGATTCAGGTACAAATTTTCATTGTTCTACATATAGAGAAAAAAAGGAAATGTTGGTATCAATTAGAACTGGGAAGAAACGACCCGAAAACAAAATGAAGGTTCTGTTGTCTTCATTTCCTAAAGAGTCCCATCTGATGTGTTTTTATGACCAGTTTCCATTTTGTCCCTGTGAACAGACAGACTCTTTCTGGCTTCCTTCCACAGACTGAAAAACGTATTTAGATAAATTAAACTCTCTTGCTGTGAGTTTCTGGGAACAACATGAAGGATTTTCCAAGGTGTAACCAAACTCTTAACCATTATTTAGATTCAGTTATCCAGGACCCACGCCGTTAGATCCGTCTGTTTCAACGCTGATCTGTGATGTTTCAGTGGATAAAACAGAAACTCAAATTTAAATGAGCATCAAACCAATAAAAACCAAGTCATGATGGAAACACAGAGCCGTCTGCCGCTATTAAAGATGGACGCCTCATCTTAACAACAAGCCTGATTCCAGTGAAAGTTTGCAGAAAGGCTTCTGATTCCTGACTGCAGTCACACATTTAACTACCATCCTCACTTTAAATGTCTTTAAAGGTCAAAGGTCGGGCTTCCTGAAAAGCCTGGTTGCTGTTTTAGTTCCTTCAGTGTTTCCACGCGGCTGCTGAGCTGTTAGTGTTTCTCTGGCTGCTTCTATGTGAACTCTGGCTCGCCTCCGTAAGCGTAGCTGTTGGTCCCGGCCGGCTGGACGTACTCCTCGGTTCTGTCCCAGTCCGAGACCCAGCCGCCGCCGCCTCCGTTGGGGTCGGAGCCCTGGGTGGTGGCGCCGTAGCCGGCTCCCCCGCTGGAGCGGTACAGTTCCTCCGTCTCGTTGGCGAGCTCGTCTTCGTCCAGGATGCCGCACTTCTCCACGCTCAGCTCCTCCGGCTCGGCCCACGGCTGCTTCTCCCCAGAGGCAAAAATACCTGCACAGAAAGTCCGACATCAGCCGCGGTTCCCGCACAAATACTCACCTGCACCCTGCTAATGTCGGAAAAACACAATTTAACAACCGCAGTGGAAACATAAATTAAAATCATGCCTGAATCAGCTTGTTCAGGCGATAAGTTATTAAAAATCATAATTCAGCCAATCAGAGGAGACATTGGCGTCTTTTTCAGGCGCTGGAGCCACAACCCAAAACCTTTCTGGGGCCCTAAGCAGATCTTCATTTTCAACAAAATGTGATGATTCATCAGTCCTGAGTTACAGTGTAACAAAGATACTCATCATTAAATCTCCTCTGCTGCCCAGCAGGAAATGTTTCCAGAACTCAGTTTGATAAAAACCACACCAAGACTTCAGAGAACGATGACGAGTTGGACTCACCATAAAATATAACCCCGCCGTAATGAACGAGTGAGGCGATCAGAAACACACCCTGCCACTCCTCCCGCGTCTGAAAACAGAAAACAAACAGAACAATTAGAAAGAAGGACATCAGAACTAAGACTGATAAACACAAACTGTTTTAAAACTTTCATCCACCTCAGGGCTCTGCCTTGTGTAACTTATGGAAGTGGTTAAATAAAAATTAAAACAAGAAGTCTTTCAGAAGAACAAACTCTGCTGTGTGGCAACATTTTCCTTCACAAACTCAACAGAAAAATGAGATTTCTGCCGAGTCAGAGAGAAAATCAGTTTCAGTTTTTATAAAGTCAATGTGGTTCTGGTTTTATCTCCCTTTTAGGATCTTAGTCATTTATTTCCATCCTTCCTTTTTTCAGCAGCATGATAATTAAATATAGAAATGCTGTGCTTTTTGTCCAGAATCGATGCTCCACTGCAGGTTTACAGTCGGTTGGATCAGAGGCTCCAGTTTGAACTTTTATGAAAATGTTTTTTTACATGTTAGTCAAAACTGACAGAATCTGTGAGAAGATTGATCTCCAGCCATTACACTGAAAAAATGCACCAAAAACAACCAATCAGAGCCAGGAGGCGGGGCTTAGCGCTGTTAAACAGCCCCATGTACGTGCTGCTAAATGTGCTAATGGTGGCGAAACAAATTGAAGTTACAGGAAAATCATTTGTCTGATGTCATCGTTGAATAAACGGCTAACTGAAGTTAGCTAGTTAAGGCTAGCAGCAAGCCATAACTAGCTAACTAAGCCTTAGCTAGTTAGCTAACTAAACCCTCGTTAGCCTTAGTATTTACGACAGGCTGCGCTAGCTGCAGCGCAGCACAGAGAAAGATGTTGAGAGAGAGGGAGGGTGGAGCAGCACCACATGGAGGGTGATTGACAGCACTAAAACCTGCCTTCTGGCTCTGATTGGTTGTTTCTAGTTAGCACTAAGAGCTTCATTTTTTTGCAGATTATTTGTCACAACAAACTGTTACAACATGATAACAGTTTCCACAAATATGTAAAAATATTTTCATAAAAGCTTTTTGGGTCGTTCTGGAGAAGAGTGTTACGATCATAAACACCGTGACATCGTTTGACCCGTTTCTTCAACCAGATAATCAGTAAAGTCAGACCAGCTCCCACCTTGTGTTTGGTCATGGCGCCAACGATCAGCGGGCAGACCATGCCGGACAGCGTGCCCACGCCGTTGGAGATCCCCATGAGGATGCTGGCGTATCGCGGCGCGATGTCCAGGTGGTTGACGTTAAAACCTTCACAGGACAGAAAATGCCGACAAAATTACGCTAAAAATGTATTAAATTTACGTTCAAATTGTGGGTTAGTAACAGTTACATTTACTGCTGTAAGTGTTTTTACTACGCTGTATACTTTTATAATAATTTTATTATAAAGTATTTCTACTCTTACTTGAGTAAAATTTCTGGATTTTCTTCACACTGAATGAAAAACAAACATGTTTTAATTCAACAAACCTGATGTTCTAAAGTTTCATCAGTTTTTATTGAAGATTTTGTTTATTTGATCTGGAAACATTTTCTTTGGCTTGATTTTGTTATTCTGTCCTTTTTAGTCCTTAAAATACCAAAACCTCCACTTAGTTTTCCATTTTGATCCATCTGATGATGTAAATGACGGATCATTTGATCAGTTCTGACGTTTTATTCTCCCGTTTCTGTTTTCGGGTCGTTTCTCTGCGTGAACATTAAAAACCTGAAATGGCGAAGCCAGAAAATCCCACCGCCAGAACCAGGAAGGTGATGGCGACGCCCTTCGTGTGCGAGAAGCCGACCACCAGCAGCAGGGTGGCCTCCATCCCGAACCCTGGCGCAGACCAGAGGTCAGAGGTCAGAGGTCACAACAAACACAAACCTGAGTGCAGAAAGCTCACTGATCTGGAATCTGTCTGCTAAGCGCCGTTATCTAACGAAATCGAACCTCAGCTGACACTCAGTCATCGTTTGTGTTTTCACACTCTGACTGGAGGGTGAGCGCGTTAAAAACACACAGAGTCTGCTGAGTCACCAGAACAAAATCTAGAAACATACATCTAGAAAATGTTTTTTTTATTTGACCTGATCTTAATGCAGGTCAAACTTTCTGCACTGCAAAGACAAACAAAGTATTTTTGGTTTAGTTTCTAGTGCAAATATCCTCGTAGCTTTTCTAACTTATAATTAATTACCTGCAGTTTGTTGTGAATGAATAATTTATTAATATTGATGGAAATGTTCAGTGGCAGATTATTTCATTTGTAACAAGACATTTTTTCCTTGTTATAAGTGAAATTATCTGTGGCTGGAACTTGAACATTTCCATCAATATTAATAAATTATTCATTCACAACAAGCTGCAGGTAATTAATTATCAGTTAGAAAAGCTACGAGGATATTTGCACTAGAAACTAAAGAAATATTTGTTTAGATTTGTTGTTTTTACAGTGAGTTTCTTCTTCCTCTGACCTCCACAGTTCATGATCTTCCTGACGTTGGTGGTGGTCATGATGTGGTTGGACCGCAGGTAGTCGGCGATTTGGCCTCCGATGGGAACGATGATGGTCATGACCAGGTGAGGCAGAGCAGAAAGCATTCCCACCTGGAGGAAACGCAGGCCGTCACAAACTTTAAAGATCATTTCAGATGAAACACTCTGAGTGTTTTATTCTTTGTCCTGTTAGCTTCTCTGTTTAGCATCACCTCTTTCATGTAACAAAAAAATATTCTTTTGAGGAAATATTCTGAATTTATTGCATCAAGAACAAAGAAAAAATGTTTTTTTTAATTACCTTTACATTTTTAAACATCACTCAGTTGGTTACCATGTTTTTGTCGAGAGTTTAATAGAGCCACATGCAGCTCTAGAATGGCCTAGTCAAAGTTCAGGCCTAAATGCCAAGAGACTCTGAGGCAAAACATTATTCGTACAGAGCAACATTAAAGGCAAAAATGATGCTGCTGCTGCTGGTTGGCCTAGTCAAAGTCCAGGCCTAAAGCTGTGAAATGACTTGATAACTGATGTTCACAGTTTGTGAAGCTCAGTGACTTTGAGTTGCAATAAAAGTTTTTTTTTGTTTTTTTTTACTTCCTGCTCTGCTTTGTGTTTCCTGCCTCCTGAAATAAAGGCTGAATTACCTTGCTGATCTCGAAGCCAAACACTTCCTCGAAGTAGGCGGGCTGGCTGATGAGCAGCAGGTAGAAGGTCCAGCTGCGGCAGAAATTGGCCACGATGATGGCGTAGACCGGCATGGAGGTGAAGAACGATTTCCACGGAGTGTTGAACTTCTGCAACACCAAAACGCTCAGCGGTTCAACGTCTGAAACGTTTCTCACATTCAGATCAATTATTAGCAAAACCACAACGACCAACAGAAACTAGAGCTGTGGTCAGACTGGAAACTTTGGGCCCACAGAGAAACAGAGGCGCCGACAGATCTGTCCGTTTCTCTGACTCGACACGACTGACTGAGAGAAAACCGACTGACTCTGTTTCTGCATGATGAAGCGATTTGGCTGGAATTAACTGATCTTTGGTTGTTTAGTTTGTTTTCTATGACGGAGAACTAAAACAATAAAATAAAGTCAGAATTTATGAGAAACAACAAAAAGAATAAAGTCGTACAGCAGCAGGTTGAAATGAGGAAAAAGTCATAATAATATAAGAATAATGTTGAAATGAAACAATAAAGTCACAATGTTACAAGAATAAAGTTGTAATAATAAGAAAAAGTCATAATAATATTGGAAAAAAAATATAATAAAATGAGAAAAAACTAAAAATGATGGGAGAAAAATACCAATAATACGAGAAAAACGTCAAAACAAAACAAGTTGTAATGTGAGAAAATAAAACAGTTTTTATATCATCTGAATAAAATGATAATAATGAACAAATGTTCTTAGTTTCTTTCTGCTGCTTTCATTCATGATTTCTGTTTCATGTTCATGTTTATTTTTGAACGAACTGATCAAATAGGAGTGTGAACGAGTCTGTGCAGTTTCACGTTTACTCTGAATCAGCTGGTGACCGGCGGCCATGTTTGTTTGTTGTGTATTTAGCGCGGCGGCGGCGCGGCGGCCGACTGACCGTCACCGTGTGCTGAGCCGACTCGCCGATGCTCTCCTCGATGTACGTCCGCTCCTCCTCCGTGATGGTCGGGTGAGCCGCCGGACTCTCGTAGGAAACCAGGATCCAGAAGCAGTACCACATGACCCCGAAGGTCCCTGCAGGGAGGGAGAGGTCAAAAGGTCAAGACAACCAGTTTGTGACCAGGAATCAGAAAACATGTCAATATTTATGCAAAACATCCTAAAAACATGTAAAGAGCTGCTACATCTGCCAGTGGAACCAATTCATCGTTTTTATTAAATATTTACAGAAAACAAGCTGAAAATGTCTGAAAAGTTACTTTTAAGTTTTCTTACTTTGTACTAAGATTAAAACTAGACCAAAAATACTTTGTAAGATTTTGTTTTTCTGCCGTGTTTATCCTGCAAACAGGGTTCTTTCTGTGTTTTCTGAGAATGTCAGAGGTCAAAGGTCGCTCACCGTAGACGTAGAAGACGGAGGACCATCCTGAGTACTGGACCAGGATCCCAGCCAGCGGCATGGCGATCACCGCGCCCGCATAAGATCCTGCAGAACCAGTCAGACGCATTGATGCCTGAAAACTAATAAATCTGTTGATCACATTATAAACTGAAACAAAGTCGATTATTTCTATTTGCAGGTTTTATTGTTTTCTCTTTCTTCCGAAACCTGGAGGATAAAAGTCTTCAGTCTGCTGCTTTGGCCTCAACTAGCTCTTATTTTAAAAGATCATTTTGTTTACAGTGAATTATAATTCATTGTATTTGTTGTTTTGATTATTTATTTTAGATATTTAAAATGAGGTTAAATGTTCCTGAGAATGTAAAGTTTAGATCTTTGAGAGTTTGTTCTAACATGATGTTACTGTAAAATGGTCTCAAAACAACAATATTATCGTTTATCGCGATAATTTCTGGGCCGATTTATAATCCAGCAACATTTATGCCAGATATGCAGCAGCTTTAATCCACAGCTCTGTTGGATTCAGGTTATCGTGAAAATGCAGACATGATGATTGCAGAGACAACAGAAAGAAGCAGCAGTGTGATGTACGGCGGACCCTGAACGCACCACAGAAGGCCGTCGTGGCCAGCCGGCTTCGCTCCAGCGGCGGGGCCCATTTGGCCCAGATGCCGTGGCAGGCCGGGTAAGAGACGCCCTGCAGGAGAGGAGAGGAGGCAGGAACACACCGAGAGAGAAACCACGATTCACAACTAGTCATGAGATCAACCACAGAGACAGACGTCAACTGTTTCAAACACACACTGCAACACACACTGCAACACACACACACTGCAACACACACTGCAACACACACACACTGCAACACACACACTGCAACACACACTGCAACACACACTGCAACACACACACTGCAACACACACACTGCAACACACACACAGTGCAACACACACTGCAACACACACACACTGCAACACACCCTGATATTCTCGGTTCCCTTAAAATAAAACCAAACTAACTGAAAAGTAACTTTTCAGCAAGAGATTAATTTATGTAAATAATTCCTAACATTATAGCTATTTTTTTACTTTTGATTGTTTACTTTATTAGAAGTAATTTTCAGTTAACTTGATATTGTAAATATTAATAAAAATGTATTTTGCTGCCTCCTGTTCTAGACGTTGTTTCAGGGATTCAGAGGAAAGCAGGATAGATCTTTAGATTTTTACGTCTAATAAACTCTGAAATCAGTCAGATTTATTTTATTTTTCACTCCCATAAACATTAATAAAGCTTCAGGTTGTGAAGTGAAGAGTTCTGAGCTCCAACGGCTTGGACACTTTCTGGACCAGAATGTTTCTCCGTACCTCCACCAGGCCCTGACAGATCCTCACTATGATGACGCAGCCGAAGTGCATCCGCGCCGCCGTGGGGATCAGCATGTTCAGGCAGGAAGTGGCGACGATGGCGAAGCCAAACACCCTACAGAGGCACACAGAGGTCAAAGGTCAGGGGGAAGACACCCAGAAATGTGAACATCAGGAGGATTAGCTGACCTGTTTGCTGCGAACCTCTGACAGATGAAACCTCCGGGGATCTGAGTGACGATGTAACCCCAGAAGAAGGAACCGTGGATCATCCCAACCGTCTCTGGATCCCAGGTGAACTGAGCTTTCTGACGGGACACAAACGCATCACAGTCACATTTACTGAGGGGACTCAAACGCATCACAGTCACATTTACTGAGGGGACTCAAACGCATCACAGTCACATTTACTGAGGGGACTCAAACGCATCACGCCCACATAAACTAACATTTACTCTTTAAAGCCTCCTGTGAGGATTAAAGGTGAGATGATGAGATCTCAGGTGAAATAAAGTAAAACATCTAAAGTGGCGCAACAGTGACACCTGCTGTCCGTTCAGCAGTACTGCATCTCTTTTGTTTGTTTTTCTTTAATTTGGTGAACATCATTGTTTATCTCCTCTGTTCCCCAGGGGCTCCCAAAGTGAGGCTCAGGGGGCCAAAGTGTGGCCCCCAGGGGCCATCTGTGGCTTTTTGTGCAGCAATTCAAGAATGACACAAATCTGAGGCGTCGTTTTATTGTAATCTTAATCTTGTTATCATTTATGTATTTTTTACATTTATTTTCTTTTGGCCTCTTTAAAGCTGGGTTTACTCTGACATTTTCAGTCGCATCATTTAAATTAAACAGAATCTCCAGATTGTTTGAATAGAAAATTGTTTGACTCTAAAAATCTGAATCAAATTGAATTGTTGAAAGATTTTCTTCTCTAACGACATTTTTACAAACATTCAGAATCAGAACGGAGAACTGATCAAATGAAGAAAAAACACACTTTTTATTAACGAACAATCAGCATCAAAGTTTATGAATGTTTCAGCGTACTGAAGGGGTGCACAAACTCTTTGCCAAGAGACAAAAATATAAATATTTTTGCAAATAAAAATGTTAATGAACCTTTTTCCTTTTACCAGCTCAGAAATTAATTAAAATATATATATTGAAATGAACAAAATGTTAACATTTTTACAAACAGAAAAAGTGATCTATAAGTGATTATAGATTCAGAATATAAGTTATTATAAGGCACCACTGCAAAAACACAAAATCTTACTTTTAATGTAGTTTCACTTAGATTTGAAATTAGACTAAAATCATTTAGAAGTAACTTTTCTGTGAGGTTTGTCAGTTTGCTTTTAGTCAATAATTCCTTCATACTGATTTAAAAAAAAGATTATTTCACTTAAAACATTTTTCTCCATTGGTGAAATAATCTGTCAATGGAACTGAACTTTTTCATCCACATTAAGAAATTATTGATTTAAAAGAAGTTTGTTTTTTTTTCTGAAAAGTTAAATGTAACTTAGTTTTATTTTAAGGACTCAGATATTTGCACCAGAAACTAGATGAAAAAACCTGGTAATATTTTGTGTTTTTGCAGTGTAGTTTACAGTTTTCTGGTTTTAGTTTTTTAATCCAAACTTAGCAACAGGAAGTTGCTCTTACTGAAATGAAGCTGTTGGGTATTTGTCATTCCACTTACTACAAAAATAATTTGAAACCTGGTTAATAAAAGAGTTTAATTTGAGTTGTTTTTGTCTTTCTGTAAAAATTAAATGGCTCCATTGCAGAACTGTGATCGGGGCCACAATAAACAATCAGGAGGGCAGAGAACGGCCCTGGCGCCACCGGTTGGACACCGAGGTCCTGGCCGTTCAGAGGGGAAGCCCGGAGGAAGAGCTGATCCAACTCACCACGATGACCTCCTTGTTGTCCCTGAAGACGGTGTGGCTGTTGACCATGCTGACGATGGCCACGCCCAGGTTGCACCTGATGCCGAACGAGATGCAGAAGCCGATCCCGGACAGGATGGCGATGATGTAGCGGCGGGGCAGGCCGAAGCAGGTGCAGTCCACCACCGGCATCTCCTTCTCCTGCACCAGCTCCGGCCGGCCCTCCGCCGACAGCTCGATGGTTTCGCCATTTTCCTGCTTCTTCTCTAGCGCCCTGCAGCAACGAGAGACGTTTCCTTCATTCGGCAACAAAACGCAGAACTCCACGTTTCAGCTACAGAAAATTTATAGAAACTCCTCTGTTAGAATAATAAGTATCAACAGAATCCAGACTTTAATATTCTGCTAACGCGCTAACAGCAGAGCTCATTTTTAGCGGTTATGCTAATTTTTAAAATGCTTAGCATACTTAGCTTCCCCTAAAGTCAGAGGTCAGCAAATTTCCAAAAACTACACTTGAGTGAGAAGCACGATTTATTTTTACTCAGCTGAGTAAAAAGCAGAAATGACTCCAGAGTTAGAAAGTATTTGGTAAAACGTCTGAGTAACTGATCAAACTATCAATCTTTAAAAACGATCATCAGACGGACTGAAACAGAAAGTCAAGAGGAAATTTTGGTATTTTAACAACAAGAATAACAATAACTCATATAAGCAATAAAAAAAATAACAAAATGAGGCAAAAAATAATTTTTCCAAATCAGTTTTAATAAAATCTTCAGAAACTTGAACAAAATCTTCAGGTGTTAAAACATGTTTGTTTTTATTCAGTGGGAAGAAAAAACTGAAATTTATCAGTTTGAAAAAAAAAAAAACATGCTAGAAAAAAATCCCAGAAATTTTTAGATTAATCTCAGAAATACTTTTGGCAGAAATTATTATTTTTTAATCTATAATGACTCCAACACGCCGTTGTAGATGTAAATTATAATCCCAAAATGAAAACTGGTGCTTCGGGGTTGTAGTCTGATCATTTGAGTTGGAGTTAGCGCTTCAGCATTAGCTTCCGCTAACACTGTGTTGGTGTAGCAATTTAGCGTTAGCGTTGCTAATGGTCATGACTAGTGCTTTAGGGCTAGCATAGCTAGCATTTTGTTAGCCGTGCCCACCACTGTTTTCCAGAGAATCGGCTGTTTTCCCAACATGAAGCTTTTCTCTGCTGGCTGTTTAAAACCCGTCTGGATGCCAGATGGTTTCTGAATCCGTCAGGCTGAGTGGATATTCTCAGCCTCTCCAGAGGAACACCAGCGTTTGTTTCTTACTTCTGCTGGAGGTGTTAATATATTTTGGTTTTTGCTTTGCACACATTTATCTCCTGACAGAAGCAGCTCCTAACGCCACAGAAGGTGTTGGGAACTGCAGAGAGAAACAACAACATGTTTCTCCTCTTCTTCACGTTTCCTGAGCAGCTCTGACCTTTTTCTGCCTCCTGTCTGAAAAACATCAAATATGTATCCAAGGAGCCATAAATGAAACATGACATGTGAAACGCTGAGCAGAAACCTCTTCATATCAATTCCAACTATGAACAAACAAACCGTGGCATGAAAACGTTTTTACTTACAATCATTTTTGCTTTTTTATGTTTCAGATCAACTCATTTTAACAGCAGATACATCAGTTAGCAAAAATCTGTTTAAAAATTGGGATTTTATTTGTAAAGAGTGTGAAAAAGTAATGACATCATAAAACTGATAATTGGTTGTTCCACATTAAACATGCAGTGTTGGTGATAATCTGGAATTAGTTTTTATTGGACAGTTTGAGGAAGTGATGTGCATTTTAAATGTTTATCTGCTCAAAAACAAACTAAAGTAACATTTTATATTATTGTAGATACAAACATTAAAAGGTTTTACATGACAGAACCACGGCTGCAGACGTTTTGGGCTGAATTATCTTCTTATCTGGGTTGAATGTTTTGCCTCTTGATGTTTGTGGTTCTAGTTATTAAACAAATGAACAAACATCATTAATAATCTGTATTTTATGGAATTGAAGATAAAATTTCGTCTGATTTCTAGTTTTCTTTTTAAAGATTTTTTTGTTCTATTGACAACAGTGGCGGCCCAAGAGGGGGGGCTCAGAGGGCCACGGCCCCTACATAAAAAATGTCTCTCTCCCAAGAGAAAGATGTTCATGTCATAGAAAGGCATCATCTTCAATAAAGACATAAATGTACAACCCAATAAATGGATAAATTAATTAATTAATAAGTAATTTTTTTTCTGTTTTGTCCGTTTTTTTCTCTTGATTTCTCTTGACTTTTTGTGTTCAAAAATAATTTATTTTTATCAACTATATGAATCCTTTTTTGTTCCATTTAATCAAAATTATCCACCTGATTTATTTTGATGTCAAATAAACAAATAAATAAACTACATTGAATTATTTCTTTCTTTATTCCTAGCTAAATATTTTTGAGGACATGCATTTTGTTTTACGCTCTAATGGCTGAAGCCGTTTGTCATGTCGCTGGTTTTAGTTTTTCTGTCTGAAGACGCTGTAAAAACGAAATGTCAGATCTTTTCAATCAACTCATGAAACAGGGAGAAATAAAAGCCTCGCAATAATAAACCAGAGTTACTTTGAGCGTGCTTAAAGGTTGCAACAATCCTCAGCGGTGATGAAGTATTGATGATTCTCCAAGTTAAATTATTAATAGGCTATCTCTGGCTCACTCAGTCTATTTTTGTCCGGGCGGGTCCCTCTTCCTCCTTCCTGCCTCCTCCTCATCTTCACTTGCCTTTCCCACCAACAGTCCACAAAACTCCTTTCTCTCCAACAATCACTTCCTGGTCTGTGTCCACCACAAAAATACAAATATTCACCTTATTTTTATATGATCTCAAATCACTTTAAATAGATACACGCTAGAAAACAAAATGGCAGATCGGCGGCCTGAAATCGCTCTGAAACAAGGAAGTGAAAAAAAAAAAATCTAGATTTTTCAAAGATTTTATCTTAAAGTCAGAAAATTCAGTCATCGATTAAATCACTTTGAAACCATTTCCCTCCCTTTCACAATCATCACACAGCACAACATAAATGCCAATAAAAGTTTCGCCGTTAGAGAGAATAACAGACCTTCAATGTGTTCGGATATTTTCTCCAAGGCGCCATATTTGTTAGCATGAAGCTAATCTGTTGCGGTGACTGTTCATCGCTGACCTGTTCAGGAAAATCTGCTGTAATCCCTGAAAGCCACCTGACCTTCCGCTGGATGCCACCTGAAGAACGGAGCCGGACCAGAACCAGAACCAGAACCAGAACCGAGAATCAGGGCCAGAACCGATAATGCTAATGAAAGCAGAAGCACTTCCGGTGCAGGCAGATTTGAACACGAAAATTACAACAGTTTATTTATATTTTATAATGATAATGTATTTAGTGTTTCTTATCGTGATAAACAGATTCATTAGAAAGATTAATTTTATTTGATGAATTTTATTAATTGGTAACGAGTATCCAAGTATCCAAGTATCCAAGTGTCCGAGTATCATCGCTGCTTTAACATGTTTTTACTCAAATAAATGTAAAACTCATCCGTCCAAAATTACTCCAGAATAAAACAGTATTTGGTAAAAACTCAAATACTTAGTAGGTTTAACTAATCAAAATTTACTTTAATATTTCAAAATTACATCATCAAACAGAGCAAAATATAAAGTTCTGTGGAAATTTGGGTATTTTAAGAAGAAAAATGATCCCTTCAAATCATTTTAGGCAAATGGAAAATTAAGAAAATCAGGCAAAAGAAACATTTTTACAAATCAGATTCTTTCAAAATAAAACTCATGAAACTTTAACAGAAGCTGCAGGTGAGAGTCTGTCTGGTGAATCTTTGGTTAAAACAAGATGAATATTTATTCAGCAAAGTTTTTCACAGTCGGTGTCCAGAAATTTTGCTCAAATAACAGTAGTGATTAATATAATTATTGCTTTATTGTTAAATCATTATTAAAATTTGATTACTTCATGATAGAATTACTTTAGTAAAAGTAAAAAGTACAGCGTGGTAAAATTACTCCTAAAAGTTTTTTTTGTTTTTTGTTATTTTCAAAAAAATTACTCAGTATAAATATAACTGAGTAATTGTAACTAGTTACTGAACTCTGACAGAGTTGAGTTGGATTATCGGTTTTGAATCATTGACACAGAAAGTCCAGTAACAACTGGAGGGAAGTCCCAACTGGACCCAACTGGTACCAACTGGACCCAACTGGCCCCAATTGGTACCAACTGGACCCAACTGGTCCCAACTGGACCCAACTGGACCCAACTGGCCCCAATTGGTACCAACTGGACCCAACTGGTCCCAACTGGACCCAACTGGACCCAACTGGCCCCAATTGGTACCAACTGGATCCAACTGGACCCAACTGGTACCAACTGGACCCAACTGGACCCAACTGGTACCAACTGGTACCAACTGGTACCAACTGGACCCAACTGGTACCAACTTGTACCAACTGGACCCAACTGGCCCCAATTGGTACCAACTGGACCCAACTGGACCCAACTGGTACCAACTGGTCCCAACTGGACCCAACTGGACCCAACTGGTACCAACTTGTACCAACTGGACCCAACTGGCCCCAATTGGTACCAACTGGACCCAACTGGACCCAACTGGTCCCAACTGGACCCAACTGGACCCAACTGGTCCCAACTGGACCCAACTGGTACCAACTGGACCCAACTGGTACCAACTTGTACCAACTGGACCCAACTGGCCCCAATTGGTACCAACTGGACCCAACTGGTACCAACTGGTCCCAACTGGACCCAACTGGTACCAACTGGACCCAACTGGTCCCAACTGGACCCAATTGGTACCAACGGGACCCAACTGGTACCAACTGGTCCCAACTAGACCCAACTGGTCCCAATTGGTACCAACTAGACCCAACTGGCCCCAATTGGTACCAACTGGACCCAACTGGTACCAACTGGTCCCAACTGGACCCAACTGGTCCCAACTAGACCCAACTGGTCCCAACTGGACCCCACTGGCCCCAATTGGTACCAACTGGACCCAACTGGTACCAACTGGACCCAACTGGTACCAACTGGTCCCAACTGGACCCAATTGGTACCAACTGGACCCAACTGGACCCAACTGGTACCAACTGGACCCAACTGGTCCCAACTGGACCCAACTGGTACCAACTGGACCCAACTGGACCCAACTGGTACCAACTTGTACCAACTGGACCCAACTGGCCCCAATTGGTACCAACTGGACCCAACTGGTCCCAACTGGACCCCACTGGCCCCAACTGGTACCAACTGGACCCAACTGGTACCAACTGGTCCCAACTGGACCCAATTGGTACCAACTGGACCCAACTGGTACCAACTGGTCCCAACTGGACCCAACTGGTACCAACTGGACCCAACTGGTACCAACTGGTCCCAACTGGACCCAACTGGTACCAACTGGACCCAACTGGTCCCAACTGGACCCAATTGGTACCAACGGGACCCAACTGGTACCAACTGGTCCCAACTAGACCCAACTGGTCCCAATTGGTACCAACTGGTCCCAACTGGCCCCAATTGGTACCAACTGGACCCAACTGGTACCAACTGGTCCCAACTGGACCCAACTGGTACCAACTGGACCCAACTGGTAGCAACTGGTCCCAACTGGACCCCACTGACCAGCAGCCTCCCACGCGCGTTACGCGGCGCACCTGGTTGCACGTGCGCCGGGCGGAAGTGACGGCTTGCAGCCTGCTGCCGTTTAATGAGAGGACTAATCCCGGTAGTTGGGCGTCCCGCGGAGGGAGGGGCAGAGATCGGCCCAGGTGTTCATCCTGCGGGGATTTACGCAGGCCGACAGCTTGGAGAGGAGAAGCTATTTCTGGACAGGATTTAAGAGTTGAGACGCTGCATCAAATCCCAGGAGGGAGAAAGGCGAGTCCATCGATAACCTCCATGCTCTCAGATTCCTGAAAATGCTCCGAACTTTTCCCCTTTAGCCCTACACTGTAAAAAATGAACTCGGAGTTGACATTAGAACGACGGAGAATCCCAGCAGAAAACTGGGGAAATGAGAAAAAACTATTAATAAAATTACAAAACGTGTTCTTTAGTTATTCTTAATTTTGGCATATTTTTATATTTTTATTTTTTATCTTTATTTCTCCCTCTCTTTCCCAATACAATAAATATTAGTGACCCTAGATTAATCAAAGAATATTAGAGAAACAAAAATAACAGAAATGCAAATTAGTCAATTACTGCCAAAAAACTAAAATAAGATTCCTCTGTTTGTTCGTCTGTAAGGTTTCTGTCTGCACTAGTTGGTGAATAAATATAAAAATGTATAAAAGAAAATAAAAAATAAAACACTTGTGTCCCCAAACTAAATAAATAAACAAATATTTTAACAAAAAATGTTTACGTTGTTTTCACAGCAACAATATGTGAATATAATTAATTTCTTACATAAATATTGTAACAGTCGTAACAAAACAATTCTGTTAATGTTTCATTCAAATAGCAGAAAAACTTTTTAAAATACTAAACATTCACGTCACTTTGTGACTTTATGTTGTTGTTTTTACACTAAATTAAAACTTATTTCTGTAGATTTAACAGATTATTGATGTAATTCAGCTGTGAATTCAATCACTGAAACTTATTTCACATATTTTTTTAGTGCCGTTAATTATTTAATGTCTATCGTTTTCACAGGAAACAACATTTTTTACAGTGTAAGTGTTGAGGTTTTTATCCCTTTAGCCTTTTATGACTCAGTGTCAGATTTCTGCTGTGTTTAGTCATAATCTGTCATTAAATCTGCTAATCTGCAGCACAATCCCTGAAGTTTATGTATTAATCCAAACCTAAACACTCTGAGTTTTAACTGAAATATAATTAATTTGTGATAAACCTGCAGACGGTGTTTAAGCAGCCGCTGCAGCATAAAGCAGCAGAAATTGATCCAGAAATCGATCCGACGTTTCATCTTTCGCTGAAAGGACATTTCTGCCTGCGATGAAACCAGATTCTGTTCCTGGATCCCAGGAAGAGACGGCGACTAATTTTACTCCAACTGCAGGTTGGAGCTTCAGTTCGGGCTTCAGCCCTCAGAATGGACCAGAAAGTTCTGGAGTCGGAGCATAAATGCAGATGTGTCAGATAATCCAGGCTTGAGGACATCCTGATCTCCTCCGCTGCTCTTATCGGTCAGACGGGCCGGCCAGAGGCACAAGCACAGTTTGAGGGATTGAACTCAGACAGACGAGCTCAAGTTTGACCAAACGTGACAAATTAAAGGTAATAATTACAAATCTGAGGTGGGAAAATCATGAAATGTTACACTGAAAAAAGAGAATGGCGCTCCAACTAAAAAATAAAGAATTTGTAACATGTCAAACTTCAATTTATAAATTGAAGATATTTAAGAAAACCATAATTTGATTATTTTCAACAAATCAAGTTGGATCTCCTTCTTTTTTTATTTTAACGGTTATAAAACACTAACATGCATCAATACCAGAAAGAATAAATAAATCTCTGAATGAAACTTTTCAGAACAAATATGGAAATCAAATATGAAAAATATTTAAAGAACCAATATAAGACAGAAAGTTAGTCACTCTGGCTAAATCCGTCATATTTACGCAATGAATTAATGTTGATTAATATTCATTGTTCCCTTTAAGAAAATAATCACACGCTCTAAATTACCTCTTTATCTCAGCTAATTGTTTAACAGAAATGTAAAAACCTGTAGAGGAGAACTGGGCGCCCTCAGGTAATACTCCGCCCAGGGCCGCCGCCTCATCGGACCGGCCCTGCGGCAGATCGTGATAATTCCGGTTTTCGCTTTATGGATCAGTTTTAGGCATTAAGAGGATCGACCTACCCGTAAATCTTCCCCAGAGTCTTCGCTGCCGCAGCTTTGAACCTGTCCGGCCGGATCTCCATCCTCGCGGTCCGGTCCGGTTCCGAGCGCACAGCCTTCTCCTCTGCTTCCTAAAAAAATCCGCTTTTATTCACCTGATCATCAGATTCCTTCAAATTCCCAAATCTGAGGCGGCGGTCCCGGGATTTTCTGGTTTCTAATAATCATAAACACATTTTAAAAATCATTTCCAGCCCAACATTTGCTTCTGAATCCACACGAACTTGTTTTAATGTGGTTTGGGTCCGCGGCGGTTCCCTTCCAGGGAACTTTGGGGAGGATTCATGGCCAGGCGGTGCTGAAGCAGATTACCGCTGCCTGCCTGCGCGCTAATCTCCAGCAGTGAGTAGTGGAGAGCATGTCACTTCCTCCCGGCGCTCCGGCTTTTTTCAGCCGAGCCGGGCTATTCTGGGCGCGCAGCGGCCGTGAATGGAGGGAGTGGACCGGACCGGGACACCAGGACTCACCGGGCGGGAACCGCGGGATGCTCTCCGGACTCCGGAAGGCGCTTTATGCCTCCAGGAATCAACTTTAAACTCAGTTAAAATGTGTAAAGTGTTGCATACAACTTTATTATTTATATAAATTACAATTCCGCAGAGTTGGGTTGTAACTGTTTACTTGAGTAACTTTTTTGAAAATAAAAAATGTTCTTTTAGGAGTATTTTTACGACGTCGTACTTTTCACTTTTACGTGAGTAATTTTATTCTGAAGTATTTCTCCTCTTACTTGAGTGAATCTGGATTTTATTTTTATTTTTATCACTGAATGAAAATCAAACATGTTTAACCAAAACCTCTCCAGACACTCAGCTGCAGTTTCTGTTAAATCTCATCAGAATTTTATTGAAACTGATTTGGAAACATTTTATTTTGCCTGATTTTGTTTTTTGTTGCTATTTATATAAACTATTCTAATATTGGTCCTTAAAATACCAACATTTCCACTTTATAACTTTATATTTTGGTCCATCTGATGATGTAATTTTTCAATATTAAATTATTGATAATTTGATCAATGGACTTTTTACCAAATACCTTTTTATTCTTGAACGGCTCCTTTTTACTTTTACTTAAGTAAAAATATCTAATTGCTAGAACGTGTTACTATGACGAAGTATGAAAATTGTTGTGTGTGTATAACAAGGAGCAAATTTTCAGCAAAAACTCAAATATTTTGGGAATATTCTCAGAAATATTCCAGAAAATTTTCCAGAAAAAACAATTCTGAGCTCCAAAAGGGAAAAAACTGCAAGAGAAAAAAAACCCTAATAAATTTCAGTTTAATTTAATAAAAAAATTCTACAACAAATCGTAAATATCTGAGTTTGAAAAGTCAAATAATTGCTAGAAAAACCTCAGAATTTTCTAGAAAAAACTTTAATTTGAGATTAGTCTCAAAACAACACAGGCCACTAGAGTGCGCTACATCTCCAACTAGGAGCTTTAAATATCAAAGGTTTAATAATTACCTTCTTAAAGGGCCAGTACCAAGTGTTTTCCAGGCACATGGTGTCATTTTATAGTACAACCAGTAAATATGTTACCTTCAGTTATTATAAAACTGCCAAAAATATCAAATGTAACCTAATATAACACCTATTATAGAAATCAGTTTTCCTTTAAAGCTTCGTTCCACAGGTGGTTTAATCTGAGAGGAAATGACCTTTAATGACCCCACAATGAAAACCGTCTTCAACAAAAACAGCTTCAGACTTCAGGCACAGCTGATCCTGGGCTTTAATATTTCTCATTTATTCGTTTTATTTCCAGGAACAAAAAACAATGAAATCAGACCAACAGTTCGTCTGAGGCTTTTATTTCCTACTGAGCAAAACTTAGAGCTCACATTAGAGCTGCTGGTGAGGGGTCAGAGGTCACCGGGGTCATGGTTAATAGAGCTAGAGATAGACAGAGAATTAACTAGAAAGCACAGCTGTATGGAGCTAAATTGGGGCCGTAAAATTTGTTCAAGAGTAAAAAAATGAAAACCAAAAAAAACTTAAAACAAAAAAAAAAATAATGAGACACACAAATAATTTAGGAAATGATAAAATTTAGAAAGTGGAAAAAAAAATTAAGCTACAGGAGAAATTTAAAATTGAAAAAGATTTGAAAGGGAAAAAAGAAATTAAATTTGAAACAGGAAGTTCAAACCTAGTATTTCAGTTTCAGATCTTTTTTTAAGATGACTTGGTTTTTCTTGGAACAAACCTGATGGCCCTATTGGAGCTCCATACAGCGGCCTGTGCAGCCGCTTCAGATGCAGCTTTTCTCCAGATCCTGAGCCGATATGGTTCTCAGGGAACGAGAGGAGAGGAAGAGCGGTGGGAACGGCATGGCGGCCGGCGGCGGCGACAGGCGGGGCGCCACGGAGATGATGGACGGCGAGTCCGCCAGCGAGCCGTAGCCCGATCTCTGCAAACACATGGAGGACGAGTCGGCAGCAGGGCCGTGGAAAAACCCGGGAGGGTCCAGGGCGTCTGCGGTGCCCACTGGTCAGAAAATTCAACAAAAACACTCAAAGTTATGAAAAATACTTAAGAAGGCTAAAGGTCTATGACAATAGTCATAATAATAACAGAATAATGCAATAATATGATTAAATAAAATCATAATAATACCACAAGAAAAAATGCAATAATGAGCAAATAAAGTTGAACATTTCAAGAATAAGGTAATAATGCTACAAAAAGTCACATAACAGAATAAAGTTGTAATAATTTGAGAACGAGGTCATAATATTACCGGAACAAAATCAAAATTATATGTGAAAAAGTTACAATGATATCAGAATGAAGTCATAATAGAAAAATAAATGAATCATAGCAAAGATTTTATGTGAGAATAAAGTTCTAATAATATGAGAATAAAATTGTACAAAAATAAAGAAAATAAAACTGATGATAAAAGTCGTAATAATGAACAATAAAGTCTTACTGTACAACTTTATTCCCATCATTTTAAGACTTTAATCCCATAATTTAATCTTTTTCTGAGCTTGGCCTTGTGATGCTCCATCATATTTTAAAAAGGGAAAAAAAAAAAGAAGTAAATTTTTTCTAAACTTCTGTGGATTGGGGCCCAAACCAGCCTCCTGCCCCGGGCCCCAGATCCTCCTAAAACCAACCCTGGACGGATGACTCGGTTCTGATTGGAGGAACTTTCAATGTTTATAGTGAAGAAGCACAACAAATATGAGAGAAGCAGGTGAGTTTTGCTCAGGCATGTGAGCGGGCAGACCTGGGGGGTCCTGCAGCTGCGTGTGCAGGTATTGCTGTTTGGTGTAGAAGTTGTTGTAGATGCAGTAAACTGCCGCCATCAGAGCAACAGTCCCGACAGACGCGGCGATGAAGAGGAAAATCTTGGCGTTGTCTTTGTCTACATGAGCATCTGGATCAGAACCAGCAGAAAAAATAAAATTTTATTAAAATGTTTTTATGCTGCCAGAACGGTTTGGTATGACACATAAAAAAATAAAAATTCAGCTCCTTTTCTTTTTCAGTTGCTAACTAGAAACAACCAATCAGAGCCAGGAGGCGGGGCTTAGTGCTGTCAATCACCCTCCAGATCTCTGCTACGCTACAGCCTGTGGTAAATGCTAAAGCTAGTTAGCATAGCCACCAATGACGGCAGATAAATATTTTCCTGTAAGTTGCTTCTCTGCCATTAGTGCATTCAGCAGCGAGTGCATGAGCTTGATTGGCAGCGTTAAGCTCCTCCTCCTGATTGGTTGTTTTTGGTGAAAACTGCCAACATGGAGACAGTTAATTTATAAGAGTCACTGCAGCTTTAAATCCAGTGGATTTAAAGTCTGGGGAACTTACAAGTCCTCTTAGCGTTGAGAGGAGCTGCGTCGTCCTGAACGAGGAGGTCCCGGATGTGAGGAAGAGGAGGAGGAGGAGGAGGAAGAGCCGGGCTCGTCTTCCTCTCAGACTGCAGGGTGACCTGAGAGCTGCTGGGTGGAAACATCAGCAGCAGGCACAGAGCGGCGAGGCCTCCCATGACGACCAGCTGCTGAAACACAGAAACAAACTGCTCCACATCCTGAGCCTTAAAGGGCCGGTACCGAGTGTTTTCCAGCCACTTAGGGCCACTTCACTGCAGAACTAAGGTGTTGTGTTACTTTCAGTTGTTATAAAAATACTATATATCAAATATGACTTAGAAAAATGTTGAGCTAAATAATAAAACAAAAGTGAGACATTTTGTGGCGTTTTTAGGTAATAAAGCAGTAAATCACTGGATGCCACAACTTCAGACTCAGTGAGCAGGAACTGATCAGAATGGGGCACAAAAAGTGTCACATATCAAAAATAACTTAAAATAACATTTGACTTTCTAATTTATCGCCTTGAAATTGGGCCTCTGTCTCTTTAAGAACTCCTGCTGTTTCTGAAGCTCCGCCTCCAGGAAGTCCTCTCAACATGGCTCCTCTATTAACCCTTTAACGTTTTTACCAGCGTTGCAGTTCCACCACCTGGTTGCTAATTGCTGCTGGCTAGGAGGAGGAGGGGCTAGGTCCACCCAGGCTTTCAGCAACTGAATGGTTGTCATGGAGATGAAAAGATTTCGCTAACATTAAAGCAACTCCAGGTTTGCCTTGATGAGAAAAAAAACATTAAAATGGGACAGAAAGATTGTAATAAAGTCATTTTAAGTTACACTGCCCCTTTAATGGCTTTTATGAGCTTTTAATAAAAATGTTTTTCATTTTTATTTAACAATAAGACTAAAGCTGAAGCCCAGATTTCATCCAGCAGGACTTTCTTCCCCTTACAAACATTCAGACCTCTAAAGAAAAGCCGTCCATTATTAAAAATGAGTTTTTACCTGAGTTTTAGGAACCGAGACGCTGCTTTCCTCTCGCTGGTTGTTGTTCTTTCTGCCTTTCAGGCTGACTGAGGTGAGACTGGATCCAAGACGACAGAAATCCCCGAAGACGTCGATATTTCTTCAGGGAATCCTGCAGAAAAGCAGCATCACGTCCTGGAGACGGAGATTATTAAACGCTGATCTGCAGCACTTTGAACCACAGATAAAAAATAAAGAGGAAACTTCTGAGGATGCTGCATTTTATAATTAAAGTAAAGGATCTTTATTTTAACTAGTTAGTTAGTTAGTTTAACTAGTGATATAAAGAGTGACACAATTTAATTTGAATAAAAACGATCTTTTTACTTCTTCTGGTTTAAAACGAGTTTAAACTTGAAACTTCAGTAGCTAATATATAGAAATCAATTTAATGGAAAAACCCAGTAAGTTCAGGTTTTAGTTTGTAAAAATAAAAACTCAACATCTGAAACCGGAACAGGTTGTATTTGGAGGATGCAGCTCCCCCTTGTGGTCAGTGATGAGTACAGCAACTCAAGACGGCGTTATTTCTTTGCTTTATTTTTCAAGTAAAAAATATTTAATAATTAAATATTAAACAGTTTTTTTAGAATCAATAATCATACATATGTGTGTAACATTCAGACATGTTGGCTGAAAGATGTAAAAACTGTAGAAGAAAAATATTCAAATGAACCTGAAGCTCTAAATGAATTTACTTTGTTTCACCTTTTGAACTGAAACAGATTTATTTTTTCTCCTTCCTGACGTCAACAGAGCCGAGCGTTTCAACATTTTCTCCCCATAAAGCAACGTTCAGTCAGCTTCACATTTCAGACCAGACTGTTCCCCAAACACAGAACTTCCCATCAGTGTTTCATTTCCTGACCTTTGACCTCAGATGTCAAAGGTCAGGAAATGAAACCTTTATCTGCCTTTCCCAGGCAGATTCCGCACAGCAGGGAGCAGAAAGTGATACGGTGGAGAACCTGAGAGCAGAAATGTTTTATCAGCCGCATGTTCCTGCAGAAAACCCAAACAGAACTTTCTAGAATAAACCCTGAAATATCTGAACTTCAAAAGAAACAAATCGCAAGAAAAACAAAATTTAGATTAATCCCAGATAATTTTTAAAACTTTGAAATTAATTTAAACTTTTCTAGAAAAAACAAGAATATTTTCTGAGCAACAAAACTAAAAGATTTGAGAAAAAATAAATAAATTGTTGAATGAATCTCAGAAATGTTCTAGAAAAAAAGGCAATTTCTGAGCAACAAGTCAAAAATCCCTAAATGTTCAGATTAACCTCAGAAGATGTTTGATCTTGAAATTTGTAAAAAAAAAAAAAAAAAGGATAAAAATGACTGAAATTTTAAAATTAATCTCAGACACTTTAAACTTCTGGAAACCTGAATTTTTAAAGTCCTCAAGAGAAATGTCCAAGTTTTCTTCTAGAAAATTTCTTTGGCAGAACTGGAATATTTTTCCTCTTCCTGTGTCCAAATAAGGAAATCCTAAAAATTATCTGCTGAACTGAAACCAAAGAAATGCAGAAATGTTTTCCTAAATAAATTCATGCAGGTTCGTTTCCTTCCTTAAAGATCATTTAAGCAACAAAAAGATATTGCTGAAAAATCTTTATTTTGACAAATACAGACAAAATTCATTTTTACATTAGTTTAAAGTTTTAAAACATTAAATGATTTCAACATTTTGTTCTGCCTTATTTATGTTGAAGGCACTTAAAATGCAGATTTTTAAGTTCACGTGACTCAAGTTGAAGTCAAAATCAAAACATTTAGAGTGAAAAATAACAGAATAAAAACTAGAAATCCCAAAAAACACATAAAACCAGAAACTAAAAATATCTACAAGCTCATTTAATTTATCTTCAGTTTCTACTTTTTACATATTTACAGTGCAGACGTGGATGTAGTTCATGACTGATTCAGTCAGCAGAACGATTTTCCCTCTGAATCTCCTCCAGTGACGAGGTTGAAACCCAGAACCAGACCCAGAACCAGACCCAGAACCAGAACCAGACCCAGAACCAGAACCAGAACCAGAACCAGACCCAGAACCAGACCCAACACTGTAACGGTTCACATTATGGCAGCCGGTCCGGACCCGGCCAGAACAGAGTAAAGGAGAACAGATCCGATCTGGAGAGAAATCACAGTGGACTCAAAAAGCAGGAAGCACCGATTTACTAATTTGATCCAATACCAAAAACCGATATTTATCAGGCTGTTGAGATTTATAACCAACTGCAGTTTTCTGGCCAATAAATGTTTGAAAGTCTGACCTGCACATTCAGATTTTTCTTCTTCCTGAAAAGTCAAAAATCTTCTCAATGAAATAATTACGTTGGCAGCAGCGCTCTGACCTCTGCCAAGCCGGCTGGGTTGGCGCATCGTCAGTCACTTATTCGGCTATGGAAGAATAAAATAACAGAAAGTCAGTGGACTTTCAGGACAAGAGCAGCTTCACACGTTTCAGCCAAACGCCGAATGTTTTGGAAATGCAAGTAGAAGGAATGTAAATACATTTAGGGCTGCAGGAAGTGTCGGCTTTTATAACTACATTTAGTTTAATTAGAGTTTAACGCCTTAAAATTTGAACAAAATTGCATTTTTCTTCTAAGAACCTTCATATTCACACGTAACGCCGCTGTCTTATAGTGTCAAACGTCCCGATATAAATGGTATCGATTATCGGCTATAAGAGCAGGATTGATATCAATACCAGCCTGAATTTTCATATCTGTGCATCCCTAAATATTCTATTATCTTTTCTTTGGACCAGAACCGCTGACAGCATTTCAGCTGAACGTTCTGCATTTGTATCAGCAACAAGACAGAAAAAAACATCGGAAGCTGCGGTTTTACTTATCGGATCGATTCTGATAATGATACCGATGTTCACGCCGATATATCGTGAAAATAATAAACATTTCTGGTTTTCTCTGCTGAGTGGAAACTGTTCTGGACCAACAGTCATCGTAAACATCCAGGCAGCGACGAGCTGCAGAAACCGAAACGCGTCAAACAGCAGCTGGTGCTCATGAGGTCAGCAGGTCGGACACGCCGCCGCGTCGCTTCACTTCTGGACGTTAGCGTGACCATCAGAGTTCGTAAAAACACGAAGTCGTGAAACAATGGTTCATGGTTTCAGTTCCTCAAATATCAACTTTTAAAGACATTCCTGTTCCAAAAATAATTTAATCCATCCATAAACTTATGGATTTAATTTAACTTTGTCAAAATAAATAAGGGAAAAGGTTTTAAATATTTAGAAATGTAACTTTTTGCTCTGGAAATGGTGAATTAAAGTTCATTAGGGCAGAATTTTGGTCATTTCTGTGACGAAGCATTAAGGCCAGGACGAGAAAAAGAAAAAATAATGATGAGAATAAAGTCACAATATTATCTAAATAAAGTCGTAACATTACGAGAATAAACTCAGATGACAATAAAGTCATAATACCAAAAAAACTGAAAAGAAAAACAAAAGTGATACAACCAGAATAAAAATCGCAACAATATGAGAATAAAGTCGTACGACAAAAGTTACAATGTCGCAAGAATAATCCTAACCAGAAAAAAGTTGTAATAATAAAGTTATAATATTACATTATAGTCATATTACCAGAAGTTTTAATGATATGCGAAAAATAAAGATATTACCAGAATAAAGTTGTAATAATAATAAAAAACGAGAATAAAGTTGTACGGCAAAAGTTATAATATTGCATAAAAAATGTAATGATTGGAGAAAACGCTGGAAAGATGCGATAATAATAAAATAAATCTGTAAAAGTAGGAGAATAAAGAAACGTTACGATAACTAAAACAAAAAATGAGGAAATTTGAGCATCTGGTTCAGAAAACACATCGCGATATTATCGCTTTATCAGCCGATATCGATGATACACTGATGATGATTTTTATATTTCTGGTTTTTATTTTTTTAAAACTGCTGCTCCGTTACACGGCAGGTCGTTGCTAGGCAACCGAAGAGCCAGAGAATTGGTTAATGCCACCAACCTGCATGTTGAATATTCAACCAGATTATCTATTGAAACTGATCATGTTTATCACTATTTATGTTATTGATTTATTGTCCAGCCTGAAGGAAACTGATGTAAAAAAAAAAATAAATAAATAAAAAAAATATTTTGTGTCACAAGAAACCGAAAATCTGATCATCATTTTTCTGTCAGAACCACTTTTCTCGTAATTTTACGACTTTTCTTTTGGTAATAATAATATTTTATTATTGTAATTAAAAATAATCTCTTAGTCCGGCCCTAATCCTGCGTCGTGTTTTTCTCTAAGACTCAGACGGTGTGAAGCCGTTCCGGTGGTCCGGGTCGGTCCAGTCTGCGTCGGTCCGGTCCGGGTCGGTCCAGTCTGCGTCGGTCCGGTCCGGGTCGGTCCAGTCTGCGTCGGTCCGGTCCGGGTCGGTCATGTCTGTCATGGGCGTCTCGTCAGAGCTAACGATGCGGTAGAGACCCGTCTCCGTGTCCCTGCTGCTCGGCCGCCTGCGGTCCTGCAGAACCGAGTAGATGAACCCGACCGGGACGGGCAGCATGGCGAAGATGATCAGCAGAGCCAGAACCGCCAGAGCCCAGCCGGGATACGGCAGCCGGACCTCCGACGCCTGGAAAACAAAACATCCATCATTCAGACGGTTTATTAAAATCACAAAGGTTTTAGTTTTTGTTTTCCTCTTTGCAACAACAAACTTCAACATTTCAGAGTCAATAAACATTGTTTATGTTTACTAATAAAATCTGAAAAGTGCGTGGTGCATTTGTGTTATAACTTTGACTTTGTTGTTTCACAAACAGAAAGAAATAAAGAAATAAAGCAGGAAGTAAGAAGAAAATAAAAGCCTGTTAGAATCTCACAGTTTCAGGCTTTTATTTTCTTGGTTGTTTGTGAAAGTTTTCTAATGAGCCTCTGGAGGCGGTTCTGACCCGCTGCGTACCGTTTCCTGGTTCCAGCTCATGTACGTCGGCGTCTCCATCAACATGCGGACGCTGGTGGCGCCCAGCAGCCCCAGCATGGCCAGCAGACACACGTACTTCCACAGGTACTTGTACACCGCCGACGGCCTCCAGCCCAGCATGGCCTCCATGTCGTCCAGGAACCTGGAGGGACACCAGCGTCAGCGGGGAGGACGGCCGCCGCGGCGCCCCGGCGCTGGCGGCGGCGGCCTCACCTGTCGGCGCCGTAGAGCCACGAGACGCTGAAGGTCTCGAACACGACGACGATGATGAGCGGCAGCGTGGCGGAGTAATCGTCAAACATGGTCACAAAGTAGTTCCCACAGCGCTGCGTGAAGAGCAGGCCGATCAGGAAACCCGCCATGCAGCTGGCCACTGGAACCAAGATGGACGACCGTCAGGGGCAGAGGTCAAAAGGTCAACCAGTCAGAACGACGCTGAACTCAGAGGTATGAAGTGGAGAATCACCAGTGAGCTTGGTCTTGTTGCGGGCCAGCGAGGCGAAGCGGTCCCGGAGCGGCGCCAGGATTCCCTCCATGGTTCCGAACATGGTGCTGAGTCCGAGGTTCAGCAGCATGAGGAAGAACAGCGCCGACCAGAACGGGCTGCCGGGCAGCTGCATCATGGCCTCCGTGAAGGCGATGAAGGCCAGACCCGTCCCCTCCACGCCCTGCCACCAAACGCAGCCGCCGTCAGCGCCGACCAGAGGTCAAAGGTCAACCTGAGAACACGCCTCACCGTCTGCATCTCCTTCTCCAAATCGCAGTCGGTCAAATTGGCCAGAGTGTCTGCATGCTGGTTGAACCAGGAGCTGTAGGCCCGCCAGTCCACAGAGTCCGGGTCGGAAAGGTCAAAGGTCAGCGCAGGCAGCAGGCCGGCATGATGCTGCCACTGCAGCCGCTTCAGGTTCCTGCAGGAAACGAACGAGTGAGAGAGAAAAACGTCCCGACTTCAGCAGAAAATCTGAAATTAAACAAAGAATCTATGGAGGATAATAAATAAAAATAAATAAAACATGAAAATAAAAACAAAGAAAGAACAAAAATAATAAACAAGTGAAATGAAGAGAGGAGGAGAGAAAGAAAGAAAACAAAAAATAAAAACAAAAATATCAACAGAAGAAACGTTTAGAAGGAAGAAAATCCAGAAAAACAAAAAGTGAGGAAAGGAGAGCAACATGGACGACCTCTGACCCCACCTGGCCACGCAGGTCACGACCCTTTTCTTGGCGCGGAAGCCGAGCACGGCGAACACCACCAGCGTGGCGAGCAGCGAGGTCAGGAAGTTGATGGAGGAGACGGTGAAGGCGTCGCGGTGGCAGTTGTTGTTCTTGGGGTTGTAGGAGGAGTAGGCGATGATGGAGCCGAAACCCAAACCCAGAGCGAAGAACACCTGGGTGGCCGCCTGGCGCCACACCTGGATGTCCGCCCAGATCGACAGCTGCAAACACAGCGACAGGTCAAAGGTCGGCCCAGGGAAACCTCGGGTCGGGTCGGGTCGGCGTTACCTTGGGGTAGAACATGTGGGCGATTCCCTCGGCGGCGCCAGGCAGCATGAGGCCGCGGATCAGGAAGCAGATCAGAACCACGTAGGGGAAGATGGAGGAGAAATACATGACCTGGAACCGAACAGATCGATCTGATCGATTATTGGAAAACCTTCCAGGCCGATACGAGCAGCTGGACGGTTTGAGACGAGGCAGACGTTAGCTGCTGCCGTTAGCAGCTTAGCATTAGCGCCTGCTAACTAGCAGTTAGCATTATGATCCTTTATCCATCCCAGTTAAACTTAAAGCTAAAAAAACGTGTCACAATGTAAGAGTTTCATATCAGTCGATATCAATAATTATTGATCAGGTTTTTGTTTTAATTATCTGAAGTTTTCAAACTTTCCCAGTTTGGAGATAAAAATGGTACAAATAAAGTAAAAAAAGGAAACTTTAATTGACTATTTTATAATTTAAATATGACAAAATGTTTGTAAATATCGAGTCTCAGCTGGATGCAGCGTTTTCCAAATGAAACTTTTTAACCAAACTTTAGATTCTCCTCAATGGTTCGAATATTAAGAACTTTCAAGGACTGGATGAAGAAATCAAGCACTTTCCAAACCTTGAAAACACCAAATTGAAATGTAAGTAATTTCCAGACCCAGAACTGAAACTGAAATGTTTTCAATCACTGATGCAGAATCACTTTGGTAAAAACCGATGAACGACCTTGACGGAGGACTTGATGCCCTTGAACATCCCCAGGCAGACGACGGTCCAGGCGGCCAGCAGGCAGCCGACCATGTAGGGGTTGAAGGATCCCAGCTGGTCGATGGAGTCGGTGATGTTCAGCGCTCTGCGGTACCAGAAGAACGACGTCGGGGAACTCGCCTCGCATTCCTTCTCTGGAGCAAAACAAACCTTTAGAAAACCGTCAGATTAGTCCACCTGACCTGCAACGCTGCGTGTTCTTACCCGTCACGTTTCCGTGTTTGGGGCACTGTTGCCAAGGCAACGGGTACTGGAAGGAGTTGCCCAGGTAGAAGAGGCTCCAGGCGAGGATCACGTTGTAGTAAAGCGCCACGAAGAAACAGACCTGAGGAGAAAAGAACATCCAGTCCCACGACTCAGGAATCCGTTTCTGAATGATTTACAGTTTGTAACACAAAACGTTTTCTGTTGAACTGTAAACTTGTGGATTTTAATGAACCTTCAATGTGTTTAAATAAATCTTTTCCTCCAGTCTGAATTAAAAATCTGAATCGAATCTCCAGAAGCTCAAAGATTCATATAACTAATATTTATTTAGTTAATCAGATAAAAACAATAAAAACATTTTGCACATTTTGTGTTTAACCACATGAGCTCAAGTTATTCAATACTAAACGTTTTAATGGGAAACATTATGAGCAACATCATTAATTAGATCGTTCCAATTAAATTCTTATTTTTCTTGCCGTCAACAGTAGATGATAAATCTGCAGCTAAAAATCCTTCTAGTGTTTGAAAAACAGCAATTATTCTCCTGATTATTTTATTGATTAACTGATTAATAATTGGATGTTTATTGTGTTTTTTTAGGGAATATATAAAAATATATTCATTCACATATTTTTGTCCAGTTTTGGCTTCATTACTGATTTGAGAATCTTGTTCTTTAGAGTCGACATACTGCAGTTAACGATTAATTACTAAATTAGTTGACTTATTATTTCAATGATCAATTAATTGCAATTAATCATTTCAGTTTTCGTTCTGAGATCTGATCGCTGGTAGAACAGTAAATATTTCCAGGTAAATCATAAATCAGATGTTCTCTTGGTGTTTTTCTGCTCCGATTTCCTCTGAACTGTAAACGTTTCATGTTTCTCGCTGCGTTTTAAACTTCTAGTTTTCCTACCACACAGCTGGAGTAACCGATTCCCGCCAGCCTGGGAGAGATGTACTTCCAGACTCCGATGCTTCCCTGCCGGATGTCCTGGCCGGCCGCCAGCTCCAGGAAGAACAACGGGATTCCAACCAGCAGCATCAGCAGCACGTAGAGCAGCAGGAAGGCTCCTGCAGAGGAAACCAGAGGCTTCAGCCTGGTCACATTCAGACTAACCCCATTTGGAAATGTTGGCATTTTTATGGGAACGTCGATGTTCAGAGAACAGGGAGGGATGTTAGCAAAACGTTACAAATTTCCAATTGATAACAAAATACATTTTTTATGATTTCTGGGATTTGTTCTGGATTCCCAACTTAAAATGAGTAAATCTGTGAAAACGAATGTAAACGACGTTCCTGGGATCAGATCCTGTTTGTCTGAACATGCTGCTGGATTATGAACACATGAATTCATGCTGTCACACCTTTCTTACTGTGTAACTGCCTGAGGACAAACTGACCAACCTGCTTTAAAACCTGCCATGACTTCGTACTAACAAGTGTTTTAAGGCTGTTGTTGTTTTTGTTTGTTGTTGTCAAAACTTTATTTGTTTTCCATTTCCAGGTAATTGTGTCTTATTTCTATTTAGAGAAATAAAATCAATTTAGGCTTAGTCATGTTATGTTCTATTTTCAGCGTGCCAGATGATTATTTGTGCTGCGCAACGCTCTCACTTCTACCAAGTAACTGTTGACGAATGCTAACGCTAGTTAGCAGAGAGACAGAAAGAAGAGAAGGAAAAGATAAAAAGTTTCAAAAGTGTGGAATTGCCTTAAGTTAAATAGAAAAGAAAACGTCTCAGAGCAAAACGAAGTTCAGTTTCACAATAAAACAGCACATGATTAATGGATTATTTCAGTAACAAGACATTTTCCCAGGTCATCAGTGAAACAATCTGTCAGGACATTTTAAAATCAACATTAAGGAATTATTCACCTAAAACAAGATGGATCTGAAGAAAAGTTACCTTCAGGTTAGTTTTGTTTTCTTTCTTGTGTACTAACATATTTGTAGAAGAAACTAAACCAACAGTACTTGGTGGGATTTTGAGTTTTTGCAGTGCAGCACATTTTTTTGTTGTATTTTCCAGTTCTACATAAGTTTCTTTGTAATAGCAGTTTTACAGATGAACTCTTGTTCTGACGTTAGTTTGAGATGTTTCTTTGTATTGTTGGTTTTAAACTGCAGGCAGGACAACAGTTTCTTTTAGATGCAACATTGTTTCCTAATTTGTTTCAGCTGAAATAAATCTGAAATAAAATAAACATTCAGTCTGACCCAGAGCGGCTCACCTCCTCCATTCTGGTGGCAAAGATACGGAAACCTCCAGACGTTTCCCAGGCCGACGCTGAATCCCACCTGGGCTAAAAAATATTCCACCTTGCTGTTCCACCCGGCCCGGGACGGAGGTTCTGAGGCGGCCGGCGGCCCGGCGTCGGCGCCGCCGTCCGGGACCGCCGCTCCCGTCTTATCGCCGTCATCTGGCAGAGGCTGCTTCTCCATCTGGGAACAGAGCGAAGGAAGAAACCACCGAGCGTCACGACGCCTGATCAGCAGATGTTAGCAAACACAGAACAACGTGAATCTTGTGGATCGTTTTAGAAGATTTAACCGGTTCTGGGTTCCTTCACTACCAAATGGATCAGAAAACGTTGACCACTGGGAGGAGGAGTTACACTGAACCAACCGACACAAAACAGAAATAATATTGAATTATTTTAATATTTGGCTCTCTAATGCAAAGTCTGGGATGCAACTTTAGAGAAACAGACGTTAATCATCGCTGCCTGGCACTGAACGGAACGGAAATGTTTTCAGGTTTCTTTCTACAAACTTTTTGAGATTAATTTCTAAATTTTAGGTTTCTTTCTAGCAATTAGTTGATTTTTCAGACTGAGAAATTTTCATCTTTAATTTTTTTTTAAATTCTGAAGATAATCTGAAAATTTCAGGGTTATTTAAAACTAATTTTTGACTTTCCTAACTGAAAATTTTTTTTCTATATAATTTCTGCAACTGATCAAGAATTCTCTGTTTTTTTGGCAGAAATTTCCTTTTTTATTAACAGATCTATCAGAGTCGGTTTTCAGAAGTCAGAATTCTGGGCAGGCAGGTCGGGGACAGCTCAATCTCAAAATCCAATAGGAACATCCACAGAATCATTTTTTAAAATTATTTTTTCGGACTACCAATAGCTGCTGTTCTTGCTCAGAAGTTAGAACAGAAACACAAACAAGACAGAGAAACCAGTTACTATCGGCCCAGTTTTACTTATCGAACACATGCCGATGTTGTTGCCGATATATCTTGCATCGCTAATACACAATGAGAACGTACAGAAACAGGACAGGGAAGTAAAGGCATGTTGAGGTGAATGTGAAACTGCAATGCTAACCACCCGGCGAGTAAAGACAAGTCTATTTACCTGGGTTAGGATAATCCCAGATTAGGGGATTTACCTCGTAAATGTAAATTCCTCGTGCTTCAGATAGCTGAGACAGTGATAAAACACCAAGACTAGATAACTTGGTCACCATAACAACCCACACGAACAGGAGCATCTCCAGCTTTCAACACTGAACACAAATCAACTTTATAAGCAGCAGTTAAAGTTAGCAAACAGGTAGAGAACATGCGGAAAGATCAAAGAAACTAGCTGTTATCCTTTCGTTCACGCACGTGCGGCTGCGAATTCAACCGCCACGCTCACACGAAACCCGCGCGCCACCGTCTGTCGTCACGGTTTGAAGCAAACACTAAGCACGCGACGCTACAAATGTTACAGTTTAAGTGTAAAAATATTAAAGAGCCATAAATTTACCCGCGTGTTCTTCCCACCCAGCAGGACGTGGGCTCCGGCTCCTGCCCGTCTTCCGCCTGATGCAACGAGCCAGCCCGCCGCGATGCGTTCACAGTCCCCTCGGAACGGAGGAAGAGAGATATATTCATGTCCGTAGAGACTAGCTTAAATACGTAAAACCCTGGGGCGTTTACGTATTTAGAGGTTTGCAGAAGCTACTGCTCGATGCCGAAGTCCCGGGTTCGATTCCCAACCTTGACACATTTGCTGAATTTATTTTCTCCTTCTCATCTCCCCTCTGAATATTATCAATAAAAAATAATTGTGCCAAAAAATAAAATGAAAATAAATCTATAAATACATAAATAATAAAAGCCAAAAAGAATTTTGCTACTGATCCAGTTTATGTTTATCTGGCGCACAACACCGGTCACAGACTAGACGAAAATAAATTACACACGCTGTTTTCTGTAACTTGAACGTCGCCGATAACAAACGTGAATGAGCCGTAAATACTTGAAGAGATTAGGATTTAATTTTCCAACACGTGTCGGTGTTTTCAGTCAGGCTAAACAGCAGAATTATGCATCAGTTTATATAATAAAGAAAAACAGAGAGAATGTAACAGTTAAAACTGTTTTAAAATAACATTTCAATAGTTTACCACTCTCCTTTCATTTCAGTTTGCTGTATCTTTAATGGGTTTTCTCCTTATTTAGTGGTCAGACTTGGTTAAAATAATAATACAAACCAGTAGAAGCAATAACAACACACACACAGACACACATACACACACACACACACACTGGATGCCACGTAAGCCGCCTGCTCTGGAGGTAAATAAAACAGAAAATAACTGAGAAACTTCCCCTTTAAAGACGTGCGGAAAAGTCTCCTAATTAACCCAATAAATACTCTTTAATTACCTCTAATCGCAGGTAAAAACTTCTCCCAGGTTGACCAAATGTCGTCTCACCAGTCAACTCTTCAACCTTTACGTGGCGTGACTCCGCCCAAACATTTCCCATTGGAGGAAAACAGAGGCCGGTACAGACTGTAAAATTAATTTTAAGAATTTTCTTCCAGACTTCTGAGCGTAATTTTAACAACAAAAACTTTCTGAATGAAACTTTTCCAGAGGATTCATCCTTATGAGACCCAGAGTTTTGGACCTTTATGGGAAATCATAATATAAAATTTATCTCCCACATATTTAATGTTTTGTTTCGAAGTAGAGTTCAAATGAGAGAAAAATTCACCCGAAAACTGAAGTTCTTGACTCAAGGTGATTCCTCTCTAAAGCTTAGAGCGCCCTCCACTGGGCGCCGGTAAAATAGCAGGTTCTTTAACATTATATGTGATAAAGCAACATGAAGACAAAGTAATGCAGATTTACAAAGCAGAATAAAAAAAGATTAATTCCGTCAAAATATTTTACTGATCAAAACCTGAAAGGTGTGGTGTGCCTTTGAGTTCTGCCCCCTTTACTCTGACACCGCCAAACAAAACTAACTGCAGCTGATTAGTCAGAATATTTCATCTGATCTTAAATTCAACTCAACTTGAATTTTAGCACATTTTATATTTCTTTATCAACAATGTTGGTAAATTTGATTGTACAGTTTGTAGACAAATTAAAAGATGAATTTTTAAAAACATGTTAAGATTTAAAGGGTTTACTTTGTGACAGATTTTTATTGTAGAAATGTTGAAAGCTGTTTTTGTTCTTCCAGTTCCTGCATGTCCGCTACATGGTATGTTGTTCTGAGCTGAACTACGAAACGCTCCTCAGTCAGAGGCTTCTTCAAGGTCGCTGTAATACAGACTGCTACAGGAGCTCTTTCCTGCCAACAGTCATCACCAATTATTTGAAGTAATATGAATTACATTTACCTTCCATTTAGGATCAATAAAGTAATTGTGAATTTGAATCAAATTCAATTAAAAAATCAAAACAAAAAAATGAACAAAAGAAAAAATAATAGGAATGAATTTGTATGGAGAAACCTTAATGGCAATAATCAATTACTGAATATGGCAAGACCTTTTTAACAATAATGAACTCTTCAATAAAATGCAGCTACAAAACGTTTCTCCACTAAAATGAAGGAAAATGAAAGTTTTGTTTGTTATAATTTGTCGTTCTTCATGTTTTACTGAGTAAATATTGTCAGTTATAAACCTGATGCTGTTTGTTGAAGGTTGTGTTCAGTTAAATGTTTCACCTGATAAAAAGCTGATTCAGTTTCACAAAGAGACACAAAACTGAAGCAGAACTTTAAACCAAATAAATGTCATTATGTAACATTATAAGACATAAAACAGTTTTTCACTTTGTGTCGGTTTATTGGGAAACATTCATCCCTTCAAATACTTAAGATAATAAAAAATGTAAAATAAAGATCGGTTCTCAGATGATGATTTTATTCACAGTGACCAAAAATCAATAAAAATAAATACATAAATTGGTAATTAGTTGGTTAAATAACATTTAAATCTATGTTAATAACAGAGCTGTTATGTGTTGTGTTTGGGTTTCTGTTCAGTAAAAACATCTGAACTTTCTTTGGCTGGTTATTTTATAGATTTTCTTTGATTTCTTATCATTTAAAGAAACAAATTTCCATCTGTTTTCAAATACACAAAGCCTTCTTTATTAAAACCCTGTTATTTGCTGAGGATGTAGCAGGTGAGCCATCCAAAGTAAATATTTTCATCTCCTGGGTTCGGCTGTTTGGGCGGGATGGGACACACCTTTGCGTTGACGCGGAGGCGCCGGCGGACTGCAAACCCGTCAGCACAAGAACCGCAGCCGCTCCAGGTGAGTTCATTCATCACAGCTGTTCAGAAAACTGTCCAATTGTTACCGATTTAACAAGAACAGATCATGAAGGAGAGCTGGAAGAACTGACAAACTGGGTCATTCTTATGTTTCCAACCTGGAATGTCAAAGTTTACTGACTGACTAAACTGGATTTACTGACATTTCCAGAGTATCTCTAGTTTAATTCCTCTGATGGAGTCAGAAAGTGTTAGAGGAACAGAGTGTTTGCTCCGTGTGAGCGGCAGCAGCAGAAACGGTGAGAAACGGTGAGATTCCTCGCTGGCCGGACTGGTTGGGCGGCTCACAGGCGGAGACGGATCGGCTGGCAGGCGGAAAACAATCGGAGGTTGATTTGAATGAAGCCGGCTGTTCAGAGATACAACATCAGGTTTAGATAAAACATCCAAATCTGTTCAAAGCTCTGAGATTCATTTCCTGTCTTTCCTCCAGGCCAGAAGATGACGCGAGTCATGAAACATCTGGTAAACGTGAGTATCATCAGCGTAGAGAGTGATCTTCCATACAAACCTGGGCACAAAAAACTGATCACTAAGAGTTGATCAACTTCAAGTAAAAGTATAAAGTAGCCAAGAAAATACTCAAGAGTAAAACAGTATCTGGTAAAACATTATCCATCATTTAATGTTTAAAAATGACATCATCCCACAGACCAAAATATGAAGGTAAGTGGAAATTTGGTATTTTAAGGATGAAAAGGTCAATAATTCATATAAGTAACAAAAAATAACAAAATTAGGCAAAAGAAAATGTTTCCAAATCAGTTTCTTTCAAAATAAAACTCATGAAACTGTAACAGAAACTGCAGGTGAGTCTGGAGGTTAAAACATGTTTGTTTTCCATTTGGACCCAGAAAGTTTACTCAAGTAGGAGCAGAAATACTTCAGAATAAAATGACTCAAGTAAAAGTAAAAAGTACAGCGAGGTAAAAATATTTCTAAAAGTCCATTTTTCCAAAAAGGAGGTTACTCAAGTTAATGTAACTGAGTAAAACTAAACTCTGCTGGAAGAAATGAAGAGAAATGAATTTCTGATTTTCCTGTGTTTTATTTTTGCAGCACCTGCTGACGTTCTCGCTGCAGGACGGGAACGTCCAGGGCGTGGAGGAGGCGCAGGCCCGCCTCTCCTTCCTGGCCGACAACAACAAACTGTGGAGCCAGAAGATGCTGCTGGACATCGGGAGCAACTCGCTTCGTTTCCGAGACGCCAGCAGTCAGGTGAGGCTGAGCCGCATGTCCGTTTCAAACCTGCACAAATCTTTGTCCATATTCTGCCGACGTCGAAAACACAGTTTCAGAATTATGATGTTTCCACTAAAGGAGCAGTGCCATGTTTTCCATTCACATGGAGCCATTTTATAGCACAAGTTTCCTTCAGTTGATATAAAAATCCTATAAATATTAAATATGACTCAAAAGAAATTGAACTTCCTGATTTAACTGTAATTGTTCCTCTGTCTCTTTAAAACTCCTCCTCTTTCTGAAGCTCCGCCTCCAGGAAGTCATTCCCAACATGGCTCCACTATTAACCCATTAAGGGTCACTATGAGCAGCAGCTCCTATAATGAGCTCAGCAGCTGTTTGCTAACTGTTGCTGGCTAGTCTGGAGGAGCTGAGAAGGGGAGGAGCTACACCTCGAAGGCGGTGCTAAGTCCACCCAGGCGTTTTAACGGCTGAATGAAAACTATCTGTCTGTGATTGGCTGTTTTTTTGTTTTATTTACATACAACTTCAGTGTGTGAAAGACACATGAAATTTTGCTCATTGTTTTGGCTCTTTTGGTGTTCCATATGTGGGGAACAAGATGATCAGAGTGGATCCGTGTCAGACATGAATTCAGCAGCTGAGTGTGAGATTTAAGCGTTAAACGCCACAAACTGTTCAGTTTCATTGAATGAAATGTGTGGGAGGTGAAACAGAGCCGCTCATTGAAAACCAGAGAACCTGTCAAAATTAGTTGGTTTTTTTCCCCCACCAGGGGGTCTTTTTGTGGCTCTAGTGTCCCTTATGTGACACTAGGCAGACAGGAAAGGGGGGAAGACATGCGGCAAATGTCGGCCGGGTCCAGGAATCGAACCCGCGACGGCCGCGTCCAGGACTAAAGGCCTTCATATGTGGGTTGCGCTGTTCCCTACGCCACCACAGCACGCCCCACTTGTCAAAGTTAGTTAATCAGTTTGTTTAAATGTCTCAGTTAGTGGCGAAAAGCCAACTTTTAGCAAAGTTCATGAATTCCATTATTTTTATTAAAGCAGTTTAGATGTTTGGACCACCGTCCTGCTGGAACATACAATTATATCAGAGTTTCGATCATCTGACTCAGATTTGTTTGTTTGGCTTTCAGGCATAAATCCCTTCACTAACTGTGCAGCAAAGTGGTGGTGGCATCATGCTGTGGGCTGGTTTCACAGAAAGCGTTATAGTTTGGAAAAAATGAGGAAGCAGAAGGACTAAATACTAGTTCTTCAACTTTACAACAAATCATCAGCCAAATGGATGGAAATGTTTCATTCCAAATGTTTCCTAATTCTCCAAGCAGGGCCGGCCAAAACCTTTCTGGGGCCAAAAACGATTTTCACTGGGGCCCTCAAACCAAGATGTCAGCATCAGATGCGTCATCATTTCTCAGTTACTCTATGTGGAACAGACGTACACTAAATTTACAGTAAATAAGTTAACAAGTTTCATACCTTACATTTCATCAACAGCTGCTTTATTTTTGTCATTTTAATTTGCTCAATTTTATCGCCAACGGGATCAGCAGCAGAAGATTAATCTATTATTTGTGTACCAAATAGAAAAATATATAGAGATAGTTTTTCCCTGACTAACAGCATTTAGTTTGCATTATTCAATGGTATGTCGTTGCTCATGGGAGCCCCCTGGTGGTGTGGAGGCCTTAAGCAGCTGTTTAACTCGCATATGCAAAAGTTTGTGGACTCAAACTGAAGAGTGTTTTCATGCAGGACGAACTGGAGCGTTACTCGTTCCGAGACATCTACAGGTGCGACACCGTCGCCATAGAGAGGCACTTCCCCTCGCTGCTGCTGCTGATCTGCCAGCGATCCGACCAGAAGAAGCCGGACATTCACTTCTTCAACTGCGAGCCGATGCAGGTAGGAGCGGCGGCGGCGGCGGCGGCGGCGGCGGCGGCCGGCTCTGCTCGGCTTCCCTCGCTGACACTGGTTGTTCCCACAGGCAGAGCTGATCTGTGAAGACATTAAAGGCGCCGTTTCCAAAGTCTCCAGCGACAGCAAGATGGCTCCAGACGCCGAAAGGTACGAAATATATGGAGAGAAAATCCTGGAAAACATCTAATCTGATGTCATAAAAACTCCCAAAGATCTAATCGAGGTTTTGATTTCACCTCTTCTGTCGACATGGAGATAAACTCTCAAATTAACACAAAACTGCAGAAACAAAAACTGTTACCAAATATTTTGATTTAGTTTATACACTGAAAAAAAAGAATGGAGCTAAAAATCCGGGTTAATTTGTTACATGTAATAAAAATAAGTTTGTCAAATTTAATTTATTTCCATTTCTTTAATATGATAATTTCACAGATTTACTTCATTTAATTACTAATAAAAAATTAACTTGTTTTTTTAAAGTTGGATCACCTGTTTGTTTTTTCAGTGTAGAATAAATATCAAAACCAGAAATGAGTTCAGTACTAAAAAATAAAAATGGATTTGGTATCAAATACTTTCTGATACATATTTAATAATTACATCATTAGACAAATTAAAACTAAACTTTTCTGGAAATTTTGGTATTTTAAAGACCAAAATCTAAATTATTTATATAAATAACATAATCACATAAAATAAAATATAGAACAACAATATTAAAAGAAAATAACAAAATCAGTCAAAATAAAAAAAGTCTCCAAATGAATTTCTTTCAACTTGTTTGAATTTTTGGTTAAAGATTAAAAACTGAATTAAAAGAAACTTTTCAGTTTGTTTTACCTCAATAATTCCTTAATATTGATTTATTTTTAATAATTATTCCACTGGCAGATTATTTCAATTATAATGTGGGAAAATGTCTCATTATGAGTGAAACATTCAATATTAGCTAAAACAATAACGACGGATTAAATTATAACTAGTTACATTTTCTTCAGTGAATTTTGGAGCAAAAAGTATTTTTATGACACTTTATTATTTTCTACTCTTACTTGAGTTAAATTTCTGCATTTTTCTCCCCACTGAATGAAAAACTTTTAACTCACCTGCAGTTTGTTACTTATATGAATTATTGTCATTTTTAGCCTTAAAATACCAACATTTCCACTTAACTTTGTATTTTGATTTGTCTGATGATAATTTTAGATATTAAATATTGATAATTGATCAGTTACTCAGTAGTTGAGCAAACTTTTCTCCAAAAACCTTTTTACTCTTGGTTTTTGGGTTATTTGTTTGTGTGTGTGTTTCTAACAGACGTCCAGGTTGAGGTTTTTCCTCTCAGTCGGTTTTGATGTTGTGTCATTTTGAAGCCGTGGGGCTGAAAAGGCCGGCAGGGCGGCAGAAACGCAGCAGGACAGTGTAAACAGTGAGACCCGTTTTACCGGTTTGTGCATAACTTAAGAAGGTGTGACAGTGAGAGCGAGGCCAGTGAGACACAAACGGTTTGCTGACAGGATCTGCTGCTCTCTCTGGTTTCTCTTTCACTGAAGCTCCAAGGACAAACTGAACACGGTAAGACGGACAGAAACCCACTTTCTATCAAATTCACCCAGAAACAGAGGGAATTATCAGGTAGGATTTTTAAAATGTGAGATTTAAAAGTTAACTTCAAACTTCTTTTTTTATTTCTTTTTATTTTTTATTTTTATTTTTATTTTTAGCAGTAATTCTGGTTACAAGATTAAAAGGTTTTGCATTTAAATCAGGGAGTTCAAACTTTTTAGGCCAAGAACTGTTTTATTTTGACCAGCTAGTTAAACAATAAATGAAACACTAAATCCAGGATAATTATGTGGATTTCTGTAAATCATAAATTTAAAACAAGAAAACAAAAAAGAAGTAAACCATATCCTACATTTAAAATTGTCTTCTGAACTTTGTTTTATCCTTTTAGCAACCAGAACAGAATATGGTCAAATTTTGATGAGTTTCTTAAACTAAAACGCTGAGGTCAGCGATTTTCTTTTTACCATTCAGATTAATTAAATTCAAAGCAGAAACCTGGATGAATATTTTGCTTTACTTTACCTGATTTCAGTCAAAACTTCACCACAACATTGTTTTATATCTGCATCAGCTGCAGGAACTGTGATGAAGGGCCGCCAGGAGTCATTCTGAGGGCCGTAAACGGCCCCCGACCCGCACTTTGGACCCCCCTGATTTAAATATTCGGAGAGGAGAATTTGTGTTGCATGTTTTTGACTTCGTATTTGACTCTTCAGCCCTTGCCGAAGGGCGTTTACACAACAAACAGCAACTTTGACCTTTAACCCCTGGATGGAGCCCAGCAGGGGCGGTCCTAGCCGGTTGGTGCCCGGGGCCGACATGCATCATTTACATCTTCATGTACCTTCATAGGTTTGATTTGATCTATTATTTTATTTGAAACAATGTGAAAGTAACTATAATACTATAAACATGGAGTTAAAAGTAAATAAACAAACATAAAATATTAGTAAAAATTTAATAAATAAATGTAATAAATTAATATCTCACTAATAGTGATGTTTATGTTTACAAATTAAACATTGTCGTAGCAAGCTAAATATTTATTTCTCAAAACTGAATATTTTGTTAGCAAGCTAATATTTAAAATATAAACTAAATATTTTATTAGTAAGCAAAAATTTTAGTTAAACAAAATATTTTGTTAGCAATCTAAATATTTAGTTCCAAACTAAATACCCAGTTAGGAATATAAATGTTTAGTTTACAAACTAAATTCTGGAGAACGTGCCGCCCTACAGCGCAGGCCGCCCTGGGCAGCCGCCCACAAACGGCTCCTGAAGCCGAGGATTTAAAAGGTGCCTCTCGTCTCCGGCAGGATTCCTGAGAGCAAAGAGAAGATGTACGAGCTGTACGACATCCCGAACCCGCCGTTCCCGTTCGCGCCCACCCCGCCGCCGGTCAACCCGCCGCCCTACCCTGGACTGAGAGGTAAGAAACAAAACGCCGTCGTCAGTCTGTGGGTCAGCGGTGAACCCAAACCCGATTAAAAGGATCATAACTGAACCGATTCCACAGCAAACGGACCAAACGGGCCGGACGTCTCCTTCCTGCGCGCCGAGAGAGAAGTGGTACGTTTCAGTTCCTCACTTCTACACTGCAAAAACACAAAACCAAGGATTTACTAGATTCTCAAGCAAATATGGTTTTATACTGAAAATTAGACGAAACTAACTTATAGTAACTTTTCAACAAGATGGAGGAGCTTGGTTAAAGTCAATAATTCCTTAATATTTGAAAAAGTTTTAGTTCCACTCAAAACAAATCATTTTTCCAAATTATATAATTATAATAATCTGGAGCTAAAATCTTTTCATCAATATTAAAGAATTATTGACTTGAAATACAAAAAATCTGTAAATAAATTGCACCAACAGTCAAAGATGAATAAAATCTTGTTATAAAGTTGCATTTTGATCAAGTCATGTCACAGTTCAATACAAAATATTTACATGTTAAATATTTACTTAGAAACTATTAGCTCTACTTATAACAAGACATTTTCCTATGAGAGAAATAATCTTCCATTGGGACGTTTAGTTTTTCAGAAGTATTAAGGACTTATTTACCTAAAACAAACTGTTCTGGAAGTTTGTTTTGTCTTATTTGAAATAAACTCGACCAAAATACTTGGTAAGACTTTGTGTTTTTGCAGTGCAGTGTTTGTTCCCAAACAGAGTAAACACAGCTGTGCCTCCGTCCCTCAGACCATCCTGAACCACTGCTTCGACGACATCGAGTCGTTCATGGGGAAGCTGCAGCAGACGGCCGACGCCTCCGTCCTCCTGACCCAGAGGAAGAAGAAGAAGAAGAAAAGCAAGAAGCAGACGGCTGAAGGTAAACGCCGCCTGATTCTTTTCATATTAAAAGCTTCCCCTCACAGAGGGAATAACTGGTTTGTTCACTGGCCTCCAGATGATCTGTTGGCAGAAAAAGCCCGGCCGCCGTCAGAGGACGAGTTCATCGACATCTTCCAGAAGTTTAAATACAGTCTCTGCCTGCTGGTTCGTGTTTTCACTGGACTCACCGTTTATCGGCTGCCGAGCCTCCAGATGTAACGACCGGCTGTGGTTTTCCCTCCAGGCTCGGCTGAAATCCACCATCGCCAGTCCGTCGTCTGAGGAGCTGGTGCACCACGTCTTCAAACCTCTGGACATGGTAGGTCTGGAGCACAAAGACAGGAAACAGGAAACACATGAAGACAGGAGAAAAAAACGCCTCCATGTTTCCAAAGAAACGTGGAGACAAAAATGTTTTTAAAGGAAATCTGAAAGATTAAATCAGAAAAATAAAGGAAAATTTCTCCTCAATTCTCAAAACTGTAATATTACTGAAGATGATTATTTAAATCAACATTTAAATAATGAAAAATTATTAAAATGATATATTATTTAAATAAGAAACTGGACAAAAAGACAAGCAGCATAAAACTGCTAAATGTGATAAATGGAAAATGTTTAGAGTTTATCAAGTCCAAAGTTCTTCAGGTCGTTCTTTAAGGAACCAGAGAAGAAGAGCGGCTGAATTCAGCTGCAGGTGGAAAAACACCTGGAAACATGTTTCATCTCTAAATACTGGAAACCAGCAGCTTTACTGGAAACCAGCAGCTTTACTGTTTACAGTTCCCAGAGGAAGCAGCCGGGTTCTGGTCCGGTTCCTGAACCGATCCGGTTCCACTTGGAAGCTCAGAAATAATCTAGACCTGTTGAGTTTTTCTACTTCCTGTTTTCAGGCAGGGTCTGCCTCTGATTGGCTGAAGTTTAATTCTCCTCTGATTGGCTGTTGGATGTTTAATAACAGTTTAGTTTCGTCCTGGTTGGTTCTTTTCCTCAGATGGTGAAAACGACGGGCGGTCCGACGTTCGGGGCGTCGGTGTCCAGCCCGGCCATGACCAGCTCGGCCGTGTCCCTGCTGCGGGACACGCTGAGCGAGGACGAGGCGGCGCTCTGGACGGCTCTGGGGCCCAACTGGACGCTCCATCGGTCAGTGGCAACGGATCAATCAGTCCAGCCTCAAACTATTAATACTCTAAGACAGAAAGCCTGAAAGTAAATATTTGTTAGCAAGCTAAATATTTAGCTCCAATTTTAATATTTAGTGATATAGCTAGCAACATATTTGATTATAAAAACTACATATTTAGATAGCTGAGAGCTAAGTGTTTAGCTTGGAGCTAACTAGTTAGTTAATATTTAAATATTTAAGATTTTAGTGTCTAAGCTAAATATTAAGTCAGTAGACTAAATATTCAACTTGCTAAATAAATGTTTTCCAAATGTATCTCGCTAAATATTGGGTTTGTAAACTAAATATTTAGTTAGCTCCAAGATAGATAAATATTAATATTTACAATTAATATTAGAAATATTCATACTTATATATTTAGAGCTAAATTATTAACTTTAAATATTTCTATAAATATTTAAAGTTAAATATTTCTAGAATTATTTAGCTCAGAGCTTAATATTTTGTTTGCTTGCTATCTAAATATTTATTTCAGCCAGTTAAATATTTGCTAATGAAATATTTTGTTCCAAACTGTGGCATTTATAAGTGAATTAATAAAATATGATAATATTATGTCTTCTTGCAGGTTAAATAACCCAAATTAATGCTGTAAAATTGTTGCATTGTTTTTTTAAACTTGCTGCTATTCCAGCTGTTTCTGTTTATAGTTCCTGAAACCAAAAGCAGAACCAGCAGGTTAAAACTGAACACACCTGGGTTTTGAGCACACCTGAGCTCAGGTGACGACAGCAGTCAGTAACGCAGTGTTCCCTCCCAGCGCTCAGCTCAGAGGACCTGTCGCTCCGTACAACCCAGTGTTCCTGAGCGGCTGGAAGCCGGAAGCGGTGCGGGCGGACGGGCAGGTTTGGGAGGATCCGGTCGAGTCACAGCACAAACACGAGGCCCACCGAGTAAAACAGGAGGTACGGAATACCTGAGCCCGGCTCAGCTCACCTGGGTTCACCGAGGTCAGGAGACGGCAGCGGCGAATCAGCTGCACCTTAACGCTCCTCTGACTCTGAGGGGTCAAATGTCAAACCACCAGAACTGACACCAGAACCAACGTTTCTGGACCTTTAATCATCCCAGAAGTTATCACGATAAATTAGAATATTGTTGTTTTGAGTGATATAATGGTGGCTCATTAATGCAATAACTAAATCTCAAGCTAAATATTTAGCACCAAACTAAATATGTTATTTTTTAAAGTAAATGTTTCATTACCAAACTAAATACGGTAGTTTGTTAAATAGCAGTTAGAAAGTTAAACATTTAACTGCAAATTAAATATTTAGTTAGTAAACTAAATAATCTGTAACTTAGCAGTTAGCATGCTAAATATTTAGCACCAAGCTAACTATGTTGTTGCTTTTTTAAGTATTTAGTTACCAAGTTAAGTAAGTTGTTAAATAGCAGTTAGCAAGTATTTAACTCCAAAATAAATAATTAGGTATCAAGCTAAACATCTAGTGCTAATCTAGGTATGTTGTTATTTTTAACTAAGTATTTAGTTTTTAACAAACTAGATATTTAAATTGAAGCTAAACATCAGTCGGACTCGGATGAAATCACAAACAGCTGGACTTTATTTACTAATGACGTGGCGTCTGAAGGTTATCAGTAGAACCAGATTTTATTTAAGGTATCAAAGTAAACGAGGTGCTAAATATGAATGCAGAAAATCCTTCTTCATCTTTTAATAGGAGACAGAAATGAAGAAAGCAATGTTTTATTTTAATTTGACTTTGTGTTTTGTAATTTCAAACCCACTGAAACAGACTGAGATGAATGTTTTAACTCATGATGACATCACTTCCTGTTTACCTGCAGCAGCTGCAGCAGCAGGTGCAGCATCCAGCTCCCCCAGAAATCAGAATCTACAGCAAAGAGTAAGTCCTGTCCAGCAGCAGGCGGCTCTCTGGCTGCAGGGAACCTCATGGCTGCTTGTGCTGCTTTCAGGGACAAACTGCCGGCCGAAGCCGAGCGGCTCTACATGTGCAGCTACGACTTCATCGCCAGGAACAACAGCGAGCTGTCGGTGCAGCACGGGGAGACGCTGGAGGTCAGCCTACAGAAACCCAAATCATTTCTGATCAATACATTTTTTGTGTTCTTTTTAAAAAATCCAAAGTTAAGTCTTTTACCAACACTATACATATTTCACTGCCAACACCTTTGGAAAAAACACAAACAGATAAAAATAAATATCAGTTGCCCAGTTTTGTTTATGGGACTGATACTGATATGTTAAAAAAATGACAATATATTGGCACCAACGTGCTTCCATAGTTCATTCTAAACAAACAATAAGCAGTTTTTCTCTTTTTAAAATTAGTTTCAATATGACAGTGGTGGCCTAATAATGCCACGGCCATAAACAAACTGTTACTTTTCATAAAGTGCCAAACTTTTTATATAATCAAGGCATTTTCTTGATTAATGTGTGAATACACGTATATATGTATATTAGCTAGAGCTAGTTAAAAACCTAGTTCTAGCTCTGTAGCTAGCAGATTTTCGACTTATGAAACTGCAATATTACATTACCATCTGCAATAGTTTAGAAAAAAACTGGACATTTCTGAGATTACTCCAAAAAACTAATCTCTGAAAACATAAATATATGTTTTACATTTTAAATTAAACAATAGTTAAATAACTGTCTAGCTAGCTAGCTAGCTTATTAGCATCTATCATCGTTGTTGGCTCACTTCTGTTAACAATGCATATGATTTCCCTTTCCTGTACTTCTAATTTTTATGACGTGTTTTACCGGTTTTTCCTGATCATTTCCGTCTTTAACCAGGTGCTCGAGTCGTCCAAGCGCTGGTGGAAATGTCGTAATCGGTTCGGCCAGTCGGGCTTCGTCCCCTTCACCGTCCTGGAACCAGTAGAACATATAGAGAGTCCTACAAGCAGCAGGCCCCCCAGCGTAAGACACACACACACACACACACACACACACACACACACACACACACACACACACACAGACACACACACACACACACACACACAGAGACACAGACACACCCACACACACACACAGAGACACAGACACACACACACACACACACACACAGAGACACAGACACACACACACACACACACACAGACACACACACACACACACACAGAGACACACACAGTCTTGTTTTCATCACTTATGGGGACTTCATATTGACTTCCATTAATTTCTGCAGCCTAGCCCTTACCATAATCCTAATTCTAAACCCAACCATTCCAGAATTAAACCACTAACCCAAAAACACCAAGAAAATGTCCCCACTACTCCTTGTGGAGTATGGTCCCCATAACCCCACATTGTAGACAGAAATAGGTTCCCATAAGGATATAAAAACCTGGAACACACACACACCTGCACAGCAAGCTGCAGCATTGTTTACCTCCCCGTCGCTGCAGCTTCCTCCGCCGGCTCCGCTCATGAAGTCGGCCAGTCCGGTCCCGCCGAGCCCGCCGACCCTGAAGCTCACCCCGTCCCACTCCCCGCAGCGGCCCCGCGGGTCGCCCACCTACAGCCAACAAGGGCCGGTGGCAGACGAGACCGATAGAGGTGAGAATCTCTTTGTTCCATCGGCTGTGATTCTGAATTATTCAGTAGGTTTCCCTGAGGGGCTCCGGTGCTGAGGAGGATTTGGTCCAGAAATGACGATATTCAAAGTGGAAACAAATGATCTTTGCGTGTTTAATGCTTCAATTTCCTCTTAGAAACCAGAAATCAAAACGACTAAAGTATTTTAATCCTGGAATATAAAATATCTACGACGTGTTAGAACGAAAAAAGAGGAGTACATTTCTGCCAAAAAAGAGAGAAACTTCGAGATTAATCGAAGAGGTTTTCTGGGAAAAAAAGCTAAAAAAGTCGAAACATTTTGACTTATTTTTAATGGAAAGATTTCAGAATTTTTTCAAGAAAATTTTTGACCATCAGAAATCAGTAATTAAAAAAAATTTTCTAGAAAATTTCTACAAACTTTTAAACTTTTTCTAGTACATTTTCGACTTTTTGAACTCAAATGTTCACGTTTTTGTTTCAAAAATTTCTCTAAAAACTCTCATTTTTTATAGCAACTTTTAAACCTTTTAAACAAAAATATTTTGGTGTAAATTTCCTGTGTTTCTGCCACGCCATCACAGACTTTCTATTTAAATGTGTTGTTTTTATATGAAAAAGGGATTAACAAATTAATAAATTATATTTTCCATTTTGTGAAATTACTTTCCCTCTTGTCATAAAAACGTTTTCCTTTTTATTCTCCGTCGCTGTTTTCCATGATTTCTTCTGTCTTGTGATGGGAAGCGATGCGTTCAGGCCGGTTTATTGATTATTTGTGTGTGAACATGAAGTGATGCTGGTGAACGATGAGCTGCTGCAGAGGCTGACCAACGGGAAGGCCAGCCTGAGCAAACCGCTGGTCATCCACCGGTCCGCAGACACCGCCGTGCCGCTGGACTACCACTCCCCCCCGGAGGAGGTGGCCGAGTGGCTGCGGGGGAAGGGCTTCAGCGACCCGTGAGTGACCGCCGCCTGGTTCCCAGGCTGCTCAGGCAACCTGCGGGTCTCACCTGTGTGTGTGTGTGTGTGTGTGTCAGGACGGTCCAGTGCCTCAGCGTGCTGACGGGAGCGCAGCTTTTCTCGCTGAATAAGGAGGAACTGCGCGCCGTGCTGCCGGATGAAGGAGTCCGGGTCTACAGCCAGCTCACTGTGCAGAAATCCCTGCTGGAGGTGAAGCCGCTCTTCAAAATTCATTTCTCTGCCCTTCATTGAACGAGGTTTTCTTCAACACCGAAAACATTAAAGCATCAAACATTAAAACCATCAAACACGTCGGACAATACCGAGACACGTAATAAAAACCTCGGTCACATGACCGACGTCCTTCTCTGACCTCGATATTCCCATTATTCTAAAATGGGAATATCGTTGGGAATATCAGTACTGGGTAGTGTGATGGTCCTACGTGCTTAATACGTAATTTCCTTCAAAAAAAAATAAAAATTAACGAGGTTAATGTCAGAAATTTTCTAGAAAACCCTGGAAAGTCAAACATTTTCAAGAAAAACAGACTTCTTGCAAAAGGGAAAAAATTAAGACTTCTGAAATTCCCACGTTCCAGTTAGCTTAAAGCTAAATATTAGTTAGCAAGCTAGGCCGTTAGCTCCAAACTAATATGTAGCTAACTGAATGCTTAGTTAGCATTCTGAATGTTTAGTCCACAATTTAAGTAACTCCAAGCCAAATGTTAGCTTGCTAACAATTTAGTTTGAAGCTAATATTTAGCTACACGGTAAATGTTTAGCCCACTAATTAAAATATTTACTTTAAAGTTAAACATTTAGTTTTAATCTTCATTCATGGTGAAAATATGAATAATATAAATACTTTGTTGTTAAATTTTGACTAATTTTACAAACGGCCCCTTATTGCTTGTCTGGAATAAGAAAGTTTCCAAATTCAGACTTTTTTCACCACTTTCAAGTTTACAAATTTTTATCTTGGGAAAAAACAGAAATCTGTTTTTAGATAAAAAAAAGAATGTAAACCTTTAGGATTGTTGGTGGATGATTCTGAAGGGTTTTTTGTCCCGCCGGTACCGCTGACCGGGTCCAAACCGCCTGTAACCTGGTTGTTTTGGGTGTGCAGGACGCCAAGCGGGCCACGGAGCTGGAGGCCGTCATGGAGAAGCAGAAGCAGAAAGTGGATCTGAAGCTGGAGAGCAGCACGCTGTGAGCTGCAACGTGAAGACGCTCAGCTGGTTCTGATCCGACTCAGGCGGATAACGTGACGTTGGTTCTGCTCATTTAAAGCATCCGGCGGTTTCTGTGGATGAAGACGTTTTCTCTGCTGTGCAAAATAAATATTTAAGCTCCTTCTTGTCTTGGTTTCACTCATTTAGCTGAAAATCCAAATGAAACAAAAACGAGACGACAATAAAAGTTTTTTTTATTGTGACTTTAAAGAAAAGATTTCAGCCAAACTGAACAAATCAGGGGAGCAAAGCATCCATTCAATCTGCTCTCTACACTAAACGGGCCGTAAGGATCCATGGCGGGCGGATCGTTTCCGTGCCAACAGTAGATGTTAAATTAAAGAGACAAGGTGAAACTAACAGGAAACTCGTCACCAGAACTGAACAGAACCGGGTCGAACTCACTACTTTTATTTTTTTAGTTCCAGAATCAGAAAATAAAAGATTTTTTCATGTTTTTTTTTTTTTTTTAAGTGGAGATTCAGCAAGACTACAATTTAAAATCTGTTTGGGTCAAAATTAGAAATGTTTTTAAACTGGGAGACATTCAAGAAAAGCATGTGACCACGACAGCAGGAAGGAAGCCTCCGAGGGACAAAACAGGGCGGGCCTTCCAGACTAACATATTTACAGACCTTTATCAAAAACATCAGAAAAAAAGAAAAAAAGAGTAAAATCAGTTGCATTTTATGATTTTTTGACTAATTTAATACGTTTGCAGCCATCTGGTCTGATGAAACAGAAGTCATGTCATGGTTTAGCTGGAGGTGACTGCATGACCAAATATGGAGACGATGAGACGCAGGAAGGCAACGACTACGTTTAATAAAAACAGACAGAGTGGAGAGACGGGAGGCAACGAGTCGCCGTCGTTTGGTCTTCAGAAATCCCCGCCGGCGTCCCGCTCCTCCCCCCGGCGGGAGTCCGACCGGCCGTTCAAGCTGTCCCGCTTGTCTCGGTCCCGGGAGCGGTCTGGAGACGAACGCTCGCGGTCCCTGGACGACCTGAAAGAAACGGCCAATCAGACGGTCGATCAGCTGACAGGTAAGTGATAAAATCACAACAGCAGAAAGAAACGTTTACATCTGCAGTCATTATTTATTTCTTTCTGAACAAGACAAAGAAAGAAAGAAAAGCACAAAAACACAAAGAAAACAGGACAGAAAAAGCAAAACAAAGACAAAAAAGAAATACAGAAATAGGAAAAGAATACGAAGACAAAGGAAGCAAGATAGAAAGATAAAGACAGGCAGAAAGTGAGATGAGAGAAAGACAAAAGAAACGATAGAAAAAAGCCATGGATCTAGTGAAGCGCCCCCCCCCCCGCCCCCCCCCCCCCCCCAGCGCCCCATTGGCCGGCGCCCCCCTGCGTCCTACTTGTGTCTGGAGCTCTGCTCGTGGCTGTGGCGATGCCCTCGGCTGCGGGAGCGGGATCTGCTGCGGTGCCGCCGCTTCCTGTCCCTGGAGCGTGAGCGCGAGCGGCGCCGGTCCCGGGACGAGGAGCGTGAGCGCCTCCGTCTGCGGTCACGTGAACGGGACCTGAAGAAAAAAAACAGTAAACAAACACAACGAAGCGCTTCAAATCCAGAACTCACCCTAAAGCTTTTCATGAAATAAAAACTCCTCAACATCCAGTAAGCTCACCTTCTATGCTCTCTGCTGCGGGACCGAGTCCTGGGAATCAAACAGGGTCACGTTAACACGCTGCACCACAACAACCGCAGGCTCAACGTTTCCATTCTTACCTCTTCTTCATCCGTTCCTCTTTTTCTCTCTCCTCTCTTCTCTTTAGGCGCTCCTGGTTCCTTTTCTCCTGCTTCTCAACCACCGTTTTCTGATAAAAAAAAATATTTAAAAGAGAAAGAAACTCTATTTGAAGCAACACTTCTAATCTGGTTCCTTAATTCTTTATATTCACTGCAAGTTTAGTCAATATTACTTAAAATAACACATTAAAGGTGATCCAGTATGCTTCCACCTACAGGTCAGGATCTCTCTGCAGAACACTTTTTGAACAAAACTATTCTTAAATAATTAGATTTCCTTTCAGAATGAGCCGTTTTAGGGCGTATTGTCCCTTTAAATCCAAATAATCTGCAACTGGCCAACTCAACATTTACTCTCACATGAAAATGGCAGCAGAATAGACGTGCAATAATACAACCACATATTGTTGAAAAGCAGAAATGGATACGGCAGAGAAACCAGCTGACCAAACATGCTGGAACTTTCCTCAAGTTGCTAGGTAACAGGGAGTGGCTGCTGATTTGTGACGTTACGTTCAAAAAGGTTTTGAAACACTTCATTTTCCCGACACTAAAAGAAAATGAACTTATTGCAAAAAACACCTGGGTGTTTTTTTTAATTGCTTATGTTTGTGTGTTTGTTTAGAACCAGTAGAAACTTAAATCCAATTAGAAAAACGTGTGAAATGTGAATTTTGCACATCAGGTCACCTTTAAAAACAGTTTTTAAGGGGAAGTTCTGGACGTACCTTGAGTTGGTCCAGTTTCTCTCTGATCTGGATGAAGCCCAGGTGAAGCTTCCCACCAAAATGGTCAGCCAGGCGGCGGTCGTTGTCATGGAGACCCAAGTAGGCGGAGCAAACCTCACAGACGCGGAGTTTCTGTTGCTGGAAGCTGGAGGCCGGCATGGAGTTTCTGTATTCCTCCTGCCAGACGAAGACGAGGGGAAAAGAAAACCCGCGGTGTTACCTTTACGAAGAGGAAGCACTTCCTGTTCCTGGCGGCTCTCCTGACTCACCTCGGCATCCTTTTTCCTGGTGCGGACCTTCTCCACCTCCTGCAGAACCTTCTGGGCTTCGTCCACGTTGCCCTCAGCGCCGAGCTGCTCCGCCTTCGCCAGCAGCTTCCCGATCTCCTCGTTCAGCTCATGGACCTTCTCAGCCTGAAACGCAGCAATGCATGATGGGTTTAGCTGCACAGCTAACACACACACACACACACACACGTGAGCAAAGCTCCACCTTTGCAGCCACTTCTGCACTGATCTCCTCCTGCGTCTCAGCCAGCCGTTTCTTTGCTAACTCTGTCCGCCGGTCGCAGTCGGCGATGAACGTCTCCAGGTGATCCACGGCCTTCAGGGGGGAAACAAACATTTATCTGATCATTAAGGCTGATTAGCAATAACCAATCATCATTTTCTGAAGGTCGTTACTTACATCAAGCTCGAAGAACAGATCTCTCTCCTTGGAGGCAATTTCGTAGTCGGCTCGCAGCGCCAGGTCGTGGATCTTTGTGCATTCGCCCAGATCCATACGCTGCAAAACAACAGAAATTATTGAACACAATCAAACTCAAATAAACTCCTTTATGCATCTGAATATGTACAAAAAGGTTTTAATAAAAAAAAACATGCTGTGTCATCATCCTCAAACTACTTCCTGTCTTCTTTGTGGTTTCTGGCAGTGGTAACATCTTGTTTATGATCACATGACTTGTGTGATGCAAAAAAAAAAAGAGCATTTCCATTGCAGTTTTTGCAAAATAGACTAATTTTGATACAAACAAACCCAACTCGAAATTCTCATGTTTCCAATAAGCTAATTTAGTTTTAAAAAGTCTAATTATGAATTAAATGTTGAATGAAAATGCAGCCGGTGACTAAAAATCCTCAAGCCAAATGATCTGCTCTGCAGCTTCGCTAAATATTCTGTAAAGTCTTTTATTGCTCCCACCAAAGCGCAGCGTACCGAATTGTTTTTGAGTTTCACCAAAACGCTCACGCGCCATCGATGTGTGTATGCTAAGCTAAGCAGTAATTTTAGTTGAAGCTTTGTAAAATTTAATAGTGTTTATAGTAGCTAGCTGCTCAACCTCTCACTGCTAGCTAAGCTAGGTTGGTGGAAAAACTGACTCACCAACTCTCTGGTTGCCTAGCAACAACCTGCTACTACTAAAAAGATCTTATTTAGAGAAACTTCATAATTCATTTTGTTTGTTTATTTAAAATGTTTTCCAGATCCAGAGTTAAATATTCATCAGAATTTAAAGCCTGACAATCTGTTCTCATCATTATGCCATTAAAACAATATTATCGTTTATAGTGATAAAGTCTGGGCCAGTCGGTCGCCCAGTAACAGTTGCCGTGGTTACCGGCATATGTTGGGGTGTGACCCACCGTTCCAGACAGGATGTCATGCGGGCAGCAGTTGAGCAGGTGACTCTTGCAGACTCGCTCGTCGGTGAACTTGACTCTCTGCCGCGTCTCGTCGCCTGAAACAAGAGAAGAAGAGTGAGGAAGAGGAGGAGGAAGCGTTAGGCTACGCTAACGTTAGCTGCAGCTGTCACAGGTACAAACCTTCCCTTTAAGGGAACTGGACTCATATCTGTTTCTGTGTTAACCATAGTAAACATAGATGTTAAACATGTAGATCTTACTGCTGTATGTCTGGTTCTTACCTTCCCAAAGAATCAATAAATCATGTTAAAAGCCCACAATGCTGCTGGAAGCAGACACACTCCGACCCAGTATCAATATCTGTATCAGTGCCGATATTGGAAAAATATCAGTGGCAATGGGCCCAATCTATTCAGTGTATTTCTACTCACTTTACATTATATTAAGAACTGATAAACTTTCTGACAGTTTGCTGCCGTTTATATTAAATATTTGGTTTTTGTCTGATTTCTTTCTTTTGGCTGTTTGAATCCTAACCGACTGAACAAATTAAAGTCGTTTTGTTTTTCCATGTTTAACAGCAGAGTTAGTAAATACATTTCCAATTCAGTATGTTTATGTGTGTTTCAATAAATCCAGCAGTTTTTCTGCATCGGATCAGAACTAAACCTCAGACATCAACACTGAAAGTGAAAACGTGGATCGGTGCGTCTCCAGCTGGTGGCAGCAAAATGACATTTACTTCTAACTAAAAGCATAAATTATGTTTTTAATATGTTCCTGGACAGAAAAAAATGAACTAATGCACAAAAAAAAAAATCACTTTGATAAAAATCTCCAGCCAAGCCTTTCATAACAATAAAACACTTCAAAAAAGAATCCAAGGGAAAGAAATGCGGTTATACACACTGCGATCTGCACCACATACTGTACCCTTCTGCATCTTCAACACCTCAGCTGCAGAATTTTAAACCCGCTGCAGAAAAGTTTAAATGGGAACAGATTTCTGGCCCAAACCTGCAGTAAGAAGTTGGGAGTCATACACAAGTCAGATTGTAAATGAGTGGATTGCTAATCTCTAATCTGCCGTGTAAAGGCGTTGCAGCCAGTCGGCTCGTATGGAAACAACGCAACTAGACGTGTTAGCTGAATGTAACTGATGTGCCACTGAGGAATTATACGATTATTTAAATAAAAAGCTACAATAAACTCCGAAAGGCAGAGAAATTGTTTGGATATTGATCATAACAGCTTTAAAAATCATGTGTGACTCACGGCTCGATGAACATGAGGCTTTTCTGCAACTCCCTTGCAGATTGATGTAGGCTGGCAATGATACACTGAACCTTAATGAATAAAATAAAGGGGCCACAATTGTTCAGTTTGTATGCAACACATGTATGGGAAGAATCAGAAATGAATGTGATCACACACGCACACCACACAGACCCGCTCTGACTGAACAGATGGAGCCGCCAGCGCTTCAGAGGCCAGAAAAAAACGCAACAAATTAAACCTGAAAACGTTGATAAATGAATCCATTAACTAAGACAAACCCAATCGCTTCTATTCGCATCATTTATCGTTTTTCTACCAAAAACTGGATGATAAAAGTCTTTTATTTTGGTGTTTTGGTCTTTTATTTTGAAGGATAATTTTGTTGAATTCATTTCATTTGTTGTTTTTATTTTAGATATTCAAAATGTCTTCCAGTTCCAGAGTTAAAAGTTCATCACAATTTGATCTTGTATTATTATGTTACTGGAAAATGATCTCACAACAACGATACTATCGTTTATCGCAATAAATTCTGGACGACTGATCATTTCACATTAGTTATGGAGACAGGGCTGATAAATGATTAAATGCTTTCAGTGCCTCTAAAAGTATTGAGTCTTTTCAAATTTGTAATTTACAACCACAAGTTTTAATTTGATCTACGACAGGGATGTACAAAGTGTGGCCCAGGGCCATCTGTGGCCCTTGAGTTGACTTTGTGTGGCCCCTGACTGCCTGTCCAGAGTCAAGGTTCAAGTCAGGTCAAGGTCGGCCATCCAAACATCAAATTCAATTCTTCATGAAAAGAACATTTTTAGGTGAAAACCAGAGATTTTCTCTGTTAATTAAGCACAAAATTTCCTTTGACTTTAGGAAGACTGAAGACAAGATCAAACATTCAGTGATTCAAAGTAAAATCAGACACATTTCATAAACTGGGCTGAAGAAACAGACACATTTACAGCTCAGACAAACAATCATCCCCAAATTTAGCTAATGGTCCATTTATGCATCATCTATGATCCCTGTGATTTAAATATTCAGTTTCTTCAACAAAAACTTTTATTTATTTCATTTAAATATTGGATGTTTAGTTTATCCTACATAAAACTAAAACAATTAAAAAGTAAAAATAAAACATTTTTTGTGGCTCTCCTGACCTTTGAAGCTTCAGTTTTGGTAAAAGGTTTGGACAAGCCCCCGCAGCATGATGCTGCCACTACAGTTTTCTGCAGCCTTTACAAACCCAGCAGCCATATTTGCTCCCAGGCCAGATAGATCTGATTTTAGGTTTTAATATAAATCTAGAACTGAAACATTTTGTGATGCTAGAATTCATGGAAAATTAATGTATACAGTTTCCAACTTGACAAAAAATGGAACTAAAACAGTGACACAGGTATTTTTTAGTATCAATATATTATGGAAATCCAATTTATAACATAAAAAGATTACTTGAACCAGCAGTTTATATTTACATTGAATGATTATTTGACTCTTTATCATTTCAAGCCAGAGTTATTACCAGATGCAGGCCAGAACCAGGACATTGGCAGTTAGACGCAGATTAAGTTACAAACATGTGGACTGTATGTGAACATAACATGCTCACATAATGTGGACATAATTTATGGGAATTAAGTTCCAACAAACCTACTCTAAAAGGCACTATATTAAAGATACATGCCACAGACTTTTTTTTTACTTTATGTTTGTCCAGGGAAATATTTGGTTGTTTGTGGTCATAATGTCAAAAACTTCAATACTTATGCGAGGCACCTAAAACACGTAATCAACTGATGTTAGCGCAGAGTCATTGTTATTAATTATATATAATAAATATCAATTTAATGAACCACTGCATCGATTAAAATGCGTATGTTTGCCTAATACTTTGAAAGCAAATTTAATTCCACAGAAGCTAAATCAAATTAGCATATAAAGCCAATGTGGGGCAGAAATGTAAAATGTATTAAAATGTATTCAAAATGAAGAACAGTAGTTAGGAGTTAATTCTTCCGTTATAAGCGTAATCCGGTGGGTTAGTTGGACATGGTCCAGCGCGTGGCAGTATGGCGCCGGCAGCTTCCTAACTCCACAATAAACACTAGACGAGCTGGAGCTACCCTAGCCCACATTCTAGGAAGGATAAAATGCACATATTTATGTCAATTTAAAGTAAACACGGCGGATGGATACAGTAAGCGCTAAATTTAGAACTCATTTTAAGGCCTGGAAGCAGTTTTCCTGTGTTAAGAAGCAGCGCTCTGTGGTACATCCATTCAAGCAGGTCTGTCCACCACTCGCCAACACAAGCCAGCCTCAGCAGAGCCTCCATCTTGGCTAGCTCCGTTAGCTCCCACAGCTACTCACCATCCCTCGCTGTTCCCATCAGCTGGTCGAGCAGCGCTCTCATCTGAGCCTGGGCGGACATGGTCTACGGCGACTCCGTCGACAACCGAACAACTGAACCAGCTCTTCTATTTGTTTACCAGGTTGAACCGTATTTTTTTCCAACCATCACCGCTAACTGATTTTCTTTACGTCGCGAACTGATCAGTTTCCGTTTAAAATTACGGAAATGACGCGGTAACTTCAATGGCGTTACAGATCTAAGATCAACCAATCACAGTGCTCTAACACCAGTGCCTCGGCAACTATTAATCCCTGAATTAAGACTGTCAGGTTGCAGCTATTTAAAGCCCGTCACACTCCGTTAGGTTTTTATTTAAAAAAGGCTACATTTAATTTTAAATGGAATTGTCGTGGAAAAACGGTATTATCATTGTTTTATGCATTTTTTGTTGGTAGAAATTATAAATATTTCATATAGTAACACCTGTCAGACAAAGTAAAGGTAAAAACAGACATTTAGGTTCTGCTTATCTCTGATTAGTTTGCGCAGATCTGGGCAGCTGCAGAACAAGACCAGTGACCGACGAAGATCGGTTGAAAGTTAACGTAAGAAAAATTTATCCTTTTAATGCCGCTTTTTAATAGTTTTTGCTGAAATAATACTTGTTTGTAGTAAAGATACCGATCTCGCTGTTGTGTGGATTTAGCATTTGCTGAACAACTTGTGTTGGCAAAGTACCTTCACCTGTTTATGAACTAATTTCGCGAACTTATATGCCCAGTAAATACTAAATCTTTAATTTTATTTAAACAAATTTGAGTTGGGAGTTGTCTGAGTCCAGGAGAGAGTTTAATTTTCTTGTTATGAAGCTGTCCCTGGTTTAACTGGCAGTAAATAACCTGAGGCCACTGTGACTAACGGGGCGTGTTGTTCTGGTTGAAGATGGCAGGTTCTGCTGGGTGTTCTGTTTCTGGGCGCATATGTTTCTGGAACCAGTTCTGTCTAAATGGGCTCAGAGCCACAAAGGTTGATACAGCAAAGAAAACCGGACCGAAATTATTCTCCCACTCAAACATTTTCCAGACTCTGTCTCTTTAAAACAACAAACAGTGTGATAAAAATGAGGAAAATGAAAATGTTTACAATGAATAATTTATGGTTTGAAATCAACCTCACAGAAACAAACATTTTCACCAGATCTTTGCAAAACAGCTCATTAGTGATTCTCACCACAGGCTCCCATTTAGATTTATGTCTGGACTTCAACTAGGCCATTCTAACTGATGGTTGTGGGCTGGAAAGGAGCTCCTGTAGCAGTCTGTATTACAGAGACCCCTTAGAAGCCTCTGACTGAAGATGATGTTCATAAACCAGAACCAGCTTCATCGGCTTGTTTAAGCAGTCTATTAAAATAATTACTGCTAGCTTTAGCAGTTCTTAAAAGTATATATGATAAATATATATTTATCATATATTATATTTTCACAAAAGAATATTGTTTTTTTCTGGGTAATTTTTTTGTATATAAAAAAATAATCTCAGAGTCATGTTGCTGTTGTTGATCAGAAATAACAGGTTTAGTTAAACTGAAAGTTAGGGTGGTAAAGGTTGTTGACCTTTAACCTAATCCATCCCATAATAACCTCCAACAGGTTTTCTTGACATTCATCCATCTTCCCCTAACATGATGCTGCCACCACCATGCTTTTAAAAAGTTTAGTCTGGGGGAGAGTTTGAGCGTTTGCTCCTGGTTTTCCGTTCTCACGCCGCTTCCTGTTTCAGCTCTGCAGGCCGGTGATGCTGTAGGCGCCGCCATGGAGACCGCAGAGCAGGCCACCGAGGGCTCCCCTCTGAAGCCGGCAGGAGACGGGTCGGAGCCGGCCGCGGCTCCGGCAGAACTGCAGAAGAAGAGCTGCCAGGGGGGATTCTCCAGGATGAGCCACTGGAGGACGGCGGCGTTCTTCCTCTCCCTCTTCCTCTGCCTCACCGTGGTCTTCGCCTTCTCCTTCATCATCCCCTGCCCTGAGCGGCCGCAGTACAAACTGAACTGGAGCAGAGACTTCTCCGACGCAGGCAGGCGGATTATTCTAATCAATTATTCTGGACTATTATGATTAATTAATCTGATGATCGATTAATTGATTATTCGGAACATTAATTGACTGTTCTGATGGTTAATTGATGTAACAATTATTTGATTATAATGACGATCCATTACCCAGACAATTAAGTCAGATTTAAAAATTGCCACATCTTTTCTACTTTATATCATGTTTTTCATACAATATTAGAAATGCATTAAAAGATACAAATGTAATTCCCTTCTTCTATAAGAAAATGAACATTTAACTTCCTAAAACACAGTAATCCCTTTAGTGAACGTTTGATGGTAGCAGAAGTTTCATCTGCAGCATCAGCACGGCGTCTGGCCGACACGGGGATTATTTCATGGATTAACTGAGTGATAATTGGATAAAATAGGATTTTTTTAGCTAAAACTGGGAGGTTCAGACATTTTCTGGTTTTTGTTTTATCTTAAATGCAGAATGTTGATATTTTTGTGCAGCTTTGGCTCCATTACTGCTCTGAATGTCTTGTTGTTTCAGCTTACCACTTTTACTCCAGTGAAAGATTAATCGATTAAAGATTCAATGATCGATTAACGATTCAATGATCAATTAACCGATTAACGATTCAATGATCGATTAATCGTTTGAGCCGCAGATGCTAACTGCCGTCTCTCCTCTCACAGTGACCTACGACTTCCTGGCTGTTGAACACGCCAACAGCGACAAAGTGATGGACGTCCTGATCGTCATCAGAAGCCCAGAAAGTTCTCCAAACAAGTCGTGTTCTGACGAAGGTGGAGTCGCGTTCGGTCGGCGTTTCCCTGCAGCTGAGAGGTTGGTAGTTTGATTCTCAGAGTCTGTCTTCCAGGCCTGACTTCGCCGTGTCTGTTCCTGCTGGCGCTGGACGGGACCAAAGGAGAGACGCTGTGGGAGCGGCCGCTGGGGGGCGAGCTGAACTGGGCCCAGTGCAGCCTGCAGACTGGGACCAGTTCATCCTGGCACTGCCTGCTGTCCCATTCGGACAACCTGACCGCCGTCAACAAACACAGCGGTCAGAAAAGCTAATTATCTATCAAAACAGAAACGTTTCCTCTGTAAGAGCCTGAGGTCTTTGTGTAAACACTAAGAAGAAAACCGTAGTGCGTCCTGTACCTGTAGATAAACTAATTAGGACTGGGCCTAATAGATTAATTGTGATTAATCGATTATTACAATAACCGTAAATTAATGTAGTAATTGATTAATCATTATCTGGAGCATTCGGAATAAAACATGATTTTACTGAAAGAACATCACAGTCAGAGTGATGAAGCTAAAACTGAAGAGAAAATCTGAATATTTTTCCATTTTTAAGCTTTTTTAATGAGAAAAGATCTTAGAATCGTTTCAAAGACCTGATGTTGAGAATTTGATGCTGATGTTAAAAGATGAAATATTTCCTGATCTGTAAAAGTTATAACTCAACAAACCTCATTTTAATTTTTGGTATATTTTCTTTAGGAGTTGTTATAAAATTATTACTTTATTTTTATAACATTGTAACTTTATTCTGGAAATATTAACCCGACGCAGCGAAGCCTCAGGCAGGAAAATGATTCTTAAGTAAGAGCAGCTCTACTTTTTACTAAAGTAAAATAAAAATATTACTGAAGTACTGAGTAACTGATCAAATGATCAATATTTAAAAATTTTATCATGAGACGGAGGATTAATTATGTTATTTTAAGGATGAAAATGAAAATAATTGATGTAAATATCCAAAAATAACAAAATCAGGTAAAATAAAATGTTTCCAGTTCAGTTTCTTTTGATTAAAAATGTTAACAGAAACTCAGGCGTTTCTGTCTGGTTGGTTTTTCACTCAGTGGGGAGAAAATCCAGAAATTTGACTTAAGAGAATAAAAACTTCATAATGAAATTATTCAAGTAAAAGTGAAAAGTACAGCGCAGTAAAAATACTCCTAAAAGTACTTTAAAGAAGTTACTCTGGTAAATGTAACTGGTTACTACCCGGTTCTGGTTCCAGGCGCCGTGTTCTGGCAGCAGCCTCGGCCCTCGGTTCTGCCCGTCTCCCTGCCCGTCCTCAGTGTCCCGGATCTGGACGGGGACCGGGTCGGCGACGTGGTTCTGGTCCTGCTGAATGGCACACAGGTAGACCGGTCGCCGCGCCACGGCGGTTCTGATCCGACCCGCCGGATTTAACCGCTTCCTGTCCAAACCCGCAGACGCAGATGGTGCTGCTCTCCGGGCAGACGGGGGATCGGATCGGGTCGGAGGTCACCATCGGCGGCGGCGCCGTGCAGAGCCACCTGCTGCACCGCACCGAAGGTGGATCGTACTACGTGCTGCTGCAGAGAGGTTGGTAGCTCAAATCCTGTCCGACCCGGATCAGAGTGAATGTAGCGACTAAAACTAACGAAGACTGAAACTGAGAAAACATTTTCATCAAAGGAGATTTATAACAACCATGAAACTACTGTGTTGCCCTTAATTTTAGATATTTCAAAAGTGATAAGTTATTTTTAAAAACCAGGCGGGTTTCACCAGGAGCTGCAGGTTTTATTCTCTAGTTTTCTAAAAGTTTAAATTCAAACTCAGAAAATCTTTATTCATCAAAAACATCCATTAAATGTGGTCATATTTCATATCATTCAAATATCTTCAGTCATTATGGCTGATGTGAGCAGGAAGGATCTCCAGTAGCAGTCAGTCATCCAGCGAACTTAAGAAGCCTCTGACTGAAGACTGTTGCTGTATGACCCGTTCTCTAGTCTGACATGCTAACAGCTAACACGTTCTGGATGGAGCCAAATCGTTTTAGCTACATCTGCTAATCCTCCTCATTTACTTTTGATATGCAGAAAATTACAAAAACAATCTAATATTTGACATTTTATTAAATTTTTTTACTAGAAAATTTCTGATATAAATCTGAAAATGTCTGAGTTTTGGGTCATAGTTCAGGTGCTGTTTGAGGTTTTGAGATGCTAATCAGATGCTCCTGGCTGTAAAAACAATATCTTGTTGCCACGGTTACGTTTCATAATCCTTCCGAGTGCTCAGCATCCAGAAACAAAGAGCTGCGTTTCCTCTGGGCCCTGGAAGCAGCAGGGTCGGCGGCGCGAAGCTGACCTGAGCTCCTTCCTGCAGCCTCCGGCGTGTTCGGCCTGCCGCTCCGGGAGGTCGCAGCCAGAGCCAAACCGGGTCTGGGTCCGGATCTGAAGCGGGACAAACACCTGGAGAAAACAGCCAGCAACGCAATGGGCCTGGTGCCCATCTACCTGTAAGAGCCGGCCCGAGTTACCCAGCATGCACCAGGGGTTCTGGGGTCTCATGTCTCCATTTGCAGATCGGAGGCCAGACGTTTGCTGAGGATTAAAGACTGGGACGATTCCTCCGACCTGCTGGTTGTTTCTAGAAGAGAGGTGGCGCTAGTGGACGGACTTTCCTTGAAGCGAATCTGGAGATTCAACGGCAGCTCCACCGGGGGGTCAGGCGGCCTGTCTATGTCTATATATCTATATATATATATCTATATCTATATGTCTATATATCTATGTCTATATGTCTATGTCTATATGTCTATATATCTATGTCTATATATCTATGTCTATATTCTATATATCTATGTCTATATATCTATATCTATATGTCTATATATCTATGTCTATATATCTATATCTATATGTCTATATATCTATGTCTATATGTCTATATATCTATGTCTATATATCTATGTCTATATATCTATGTCTATATATATCTATGTCTATATATCTATGTCTATATATCTATGTCCAGGGCTGTCTAGCTCTCTCCTGATGCTTCTCTCTCTCCTCCAGGTTTCCGTCCTTCGGTCACTTCAACAGAGACGAGGTTCTTGATCTGGTGGTTGAAGTTGAAGATGATGATGTCAGAAACTCCACTAAGGTGAGTCCATCATCATCGTCATCTTCATCGTCAGACCTTCCTCCCCCACGTCGACCCGTTTCGACCCCTGGGCCCCTCTGTCCTGCAGGTCGCCATCTTGGACGGAGGGACCGGCGGTCTGCTGTGGGAGGAGCAGCTGCAGCCCGGCGCCGGCCCCCCCCGACTCAGCGCCGTCCACACCACCAACTCGGTGTCCGTCTTCATGTTCTGGGGCCTGATTCGGTCCGGGTCCAACTCATCGGTAGGTTCTGCTTGTGTTGGCCGGCGTCCGGCCCGGAGCCGCCGCTCAGCCGGTTCTGCTCTCTGCAGGAGTCGTCTGGCGGTTCTCAGCGCTCCTACATGCTGCACCCGCTCTACCCCAACGTCCTGCTGGAGTTCAGCCACGACGTGGAGCGCATCGTCGCCTACAGAGGTAAAACCAGGCGGAGGCAGCATCATGCTGGGGGGGAAGCCCAGGAAACCCAACCACATTATGGGATGGATTAGATCTGAGCAGATTCAACATGGAGGTCATGAAATCCTCATTTTTTATTTAAATCTATCATTTAAAAAAGGAACAAATTTCTGCCAGACAAACAGGAAATTTCTGAGTTTCAAGTCAAAAATGTTTGACTTTTGATACGGAGAAATTTTCCAAAGGTAATTAAAAAAAATTATATATATATATATATTAGAGTTTTAAAAGTCAGAAATTTTCTAAAAATCTCTAACAAAACTTTTCTAGAAAAACAAACATGGAAAGTTTCAAGACAAAAAATGGACTTTTGAAACTCATAAAACATCCGTGTTTTTTTTCTTCTATGCAAGTGGAACTCAGGGCGACTGAATACAAACACTCCACACTTTTCAGATTGTAGCTGTAAAATATTTTGAAAACTGAGAATCATTTCCTTAAGGACTTCCTGTCCAGATGAAATACTCCGAGGGTTAAAAGGTGAGGAAGTTGAGAAGCGTTTTATGGAACCGTTCTCCCGTCTTTTCCAGCCACCCTGATGGAGCGCGGTCGCCACGCCGCCTACTTCCTGCTGACGGGGCCGGAGGCGGGCGAGGCGGGCGGCGCCGTGGTTCTCACCAAGCGGAAGCTGAAGCAGGACGTCCCATTATGCAGCGTCCGCCACATCCGGACCAGCCAGCAGACGCACAGCGACGCCGAAATCCGGGAAGCGTTCAACCGACTGCGCTTCAGCAGTGACTGGTGAAACATGGCCGCCGGCTGGCGAAACATGGCCGCCACGCTACGACTGTTCCTCCCTACAAAGCCAAAGCTCTTACTTTTTCACAAGCCAAAGAAAGTCCTTCCTGCTTTACTTTAATGGAAAGATTCCTCCTGACACCTGGACAGGTGAAGGTGACGTTGCTATGACGATGTATTACGGCCATTAGAGATTGAAAAAATATTCATTACGTTTCAGAAATTTTGAAGAAAGTACTTCAAAATTTTAAGTACTTTGAAAAGTAAAAAATATGCTAAATCACATTTTTGAATTTAAAGTTGCGTCTTTAAATCTATATTTAACAGAAAAAAGCTTCATATATGAAACTTAAGGTTAATTTTGAGATTAACCTTAGAGATTTTCTAGAAAGAAGGTTGGAAATGTCTGAATTTGAATAGTCAAAACGTTTCTGGAAAAAACTCAAAATTTGTAGAAAACAAAACTTGGAAATTTATGATTTTCGAAAGTGAAACATTTTTCACTTTTTAAACTCAAATGTCCACATTTTTTCTACAGTTTCTGAAATTAAACTTTTCTTTTTAGAAAATTTTACTTTGTAAGCTAAAATTTTCAAGTTGTTTTTTCTAGAAAACCTCTGAGATTAATCTGGATGTTGGAGGTTTTTCTCTAGCGATGTCCCTGCTGCGCAGCCGTACGTCCAATCAGAACTCTAGAAAAGCCGCTGCATTCACTGACCCAGATCTGATCCAAGCTGGATGATTTTCACGTCTGTATCTTTGTGTCGTTTTTTGCCTTAAAGGAAACATTGCAGCCTCTTTAATTTTTTACAACTCAGCAGGAAACGGATCGCCTGGTTCTGATTCAGACCAGAACCAAACAAACACTTAAATGTTGTGGATTTGCTGTCAGTTTAGACATAAATGTTATGTGTTGAATCCAAGATGCTGGAAGTTTTAAGATCTGCAGGATTAGAGCTAAAACTTCATGAATCATTTCTGAAATTTGACACTGTGGTTCATTAGATCAGCTGTCTGCTTTCAGAAGTTTTCCTCCTCAATACGAGTGAAAACAGAAACACTTGGTTGTAGATTTTCTTGCTGTAATAGATTGAATGTTTGGGGTTGACATTTTATTTGATGAAATGTTTGGATTGAATAAATAACTTTTTAAAATAAAGACTCTAGTTTGAAATGTGGAACTGTGTTTGTGTTTCTTTAACAAGAGACCAGAACCTACAATCCAGATCAGATAAAACCTGGACTTCCTGTTTACAAAAAAAAAAAAAACATTTGAAAGAGCAAAAAATAAAAAACAAATGTATTAATACAGAAATACCTAATAATTTTGTATTAAATATCTTTTTGCTGGTTAGTGTCGCTGCTTTGCCACCCTCAGTCAATCAATCAATCAAACTTTATTTGTATAGCACATTTCAGCATCAAGGCATTTCAAAGAGCTTTACATCAAATCAAACACAAAGATACAATGCAACATAGAATCAACAATAAAAACACAACATAGTCAGATTCCATCAATAAATTTGCAATTGATCACCCTGTTTATATCAAGCAGGTTGTGGATGTGTTGGGAAAGGAAAGATCATCCCACCGGACCGGACCGGAAGGACCGGACCGCACCGGACAGACCGCAGCAATTAAAGGGAAAAAAACGTCCACAGGAAACAGAAACTAGACAAGACAGGAAGCTGCTGTTTTTTACTATAATTGGTTCCATAACAGCTCAGATGTGATTGGATGTAACTTTTTCGTGTGTTTTTAACAGTTTCAGATGTTTTCTTTGTTGACCTGTCTGCAATAAAGATTGTATATATATATATATATATATATATATATATATATATATATATATATATATATATATATATATATATATATATATATATATATATATATATATATATATATATATATATATATAAATAATCTCAGTCTAAGATTCTTCTAAAAAATTTCTGAGATTTTTCCTGCAAATTTTTTTTCTACAAAATTTGAGATAAATTTCAAAATTTCTGAGTTTTTTTCTTTTTGCAGAAATGTATCTATTTTTTTCTACTTATAATGGCCCTATCTATGTACAATAAGCTTCATATATGAAACTTAAGAAAATGTCTGAATTGCTCCCAGAGCATCTGGTTTTTGTGATTTATCTTTAAGAAATGAGACTCATCTGACAGTTGAGGCATCTTAACTTCATCAAAAGTTGTTAAAACTATAAATATTCGGGTAATGTAAAATATTTAAAAATGTCAGTTCAGCGATTATCAAAAATAAAAAGCAAGAAACCGGGCAGCTCTGTCGTTCACATCTTCATATAGAAAACCTAACAGACGGACACAAAAGCCAGAAGGTCGTAAAGAAAACTCCAGTCCTCGTTCCGAAGACAAAGCGCCTGCGCGGCTTACATGTCGGCAGAGGGGTGTGTCACACGTACAGACTGACGTACAGACGTAGAAACGCTCCGACGCTATAGTGAGAACACAACCAAAACAGACATGACACGTTCAGTACCGAGTGTGTTACTCCAGAGTTTTATTTTCTGTTTTATTCTGACCTTGGTGTGGAAAATATCCCGCAGTCTGCTCATCCCAACGAGCGCGTGTACATTACACCAGTAATTTCACTCGAACAGCGCCCTGCCAACATGTGCAAAATGTCAAAGATCCAGTAAACACGGAGTTTTCTGCACTTCCGCACGACGTGTCCCCCTTTGATTACAATGAATTTCTATAGGCTGAATGCCAAACGAAACACGTTTTCTCCTAAAAACTTCTGTTTTTAATTACCAGTAACTGTATGAGAAAGTACTTCCGCTTTATTCAACTTAATGTTTTTCTGTTGGACACTACTTTAAACACAATAAAACCTTCCTCCTGCTCCTTGATAGGGGGTTAAGGCTCTCCGGGATCTCCTCTCCCGTCCTCGGTCCTGCATACAGGAAGTCTAAACTTCAGACTCTCTCCGTTTGTCATTTCAATGTGACCTGAGCAGTCCGCCATAATATCATAACAGGGCTGCACGGATACGTTTCTCCGAACCTGAGCGCACGCGCTTCGCGCTCTTTGCCCATCAGTGAGGAAGCACGCGCACCGAACCGTCCGCTGTAAAGACTCTGAGCTCTCGCCGCATCTAAAAAGGTAATTTTCACCTTCATGGCGTCTCTAAGCGTTTAAACGGGCTTCCTAAAAAAGGGCTGGAGTGTGTTTCAGGCGGGGAACCACCTTAGCTGCCGGTGTTGAACATTATTTGATCTCCAGGCTGTTTACAACGACGTTTAATGAACGCCAACAGTAACATATAAAATAAAATAAAAAATACACCGACAAGCTGAACCTGGTTATGCGGAAAAAACGCTCCTTTAGCAGAGAGGAAATACCTCTGCGCCCTGGAGGAGTAGGGCAGGAATGTCGTTTAAGTCACAATATATGGAGGCTAAGCAACCAGCTGGTTTCGGTTTTTTCCGTGAAGGAGGAACCGGAGCTCAACGCCGCATTGGTGAACACAACTCCCGGTGCCGCATGCGACACCCCGAAAATAATCCCCTGCGTTACCAGAACCGGGCTTTCAGTGCGAACATTCAGGAACAGAACCGAGGCAATTTTTCTTTTATGTAGTTCACATAAAGGACTACATAAAGTGTCTACGGCACTGCCGGTGGCTAAATGAAGGTACAGCAGTGAGTCAGTTTTCATTGATATTGACTGTTTTATTGATGATTATTAAAGATGGCTGAAGACATTAAGACCAAACTGGACCAGTACCGAACCGCTCCCTTTGATGCCCGATTCCCGAACCAGAACCAGACGAGGAACTGCTGGTCCAACTACCTGGGTAAGGATACTCCTCAAGGCCACAGCACAACTGGCTAGTTTACCTGAGGAAGCAATAAGTTCAGCTTAAAGTCGGTTTATTTTCTGTCAGGATGATTTTAAAATGTGTAAATTTAGATTTTTTTTCTCCATTTTCTCTGATTCCAGACTATCACCGCTGCCAGAAAGCTCTGAATGCTAAAGGAGTAGACACCACCCCCTGTGAGTGGTACAGGAGGGTCTACAAATCCCTGTGCCCCATTGGCTGGGTAAATAGATTCAATACTTTCACTAATAACTTTACTTTTTAAAAATAAAATCAATATTGTATTCCTGAAGACAGACTGTCTGAGCATCTTAATGAGCCGCCATGTTTGGTCAGATGTGCTGAATTTCGCCTGGAAATGTCAGTAAATATCAGAGTGGATGAAAATCCTTCTAATTGTTTTCCTGTGAACTTTGACCTTTCAGATTGAGAAATGGGATGGGCAGAGAGACGACGGGACGTTTCCAGGGAAGATCTGAGGCTGCCGGCTCTGAGGATGTAACGCTGTTAGCTGAATGTTTGTAAAAGCGACGCCTGGTCGTCATCTTTCCACTACGACCACTCTGCTCAGCAGCAAACTGAAACCGAATGGTCATTCCTTACAAAAACCATTAAATGTACTGCAGATTCTGCATTAAAATGTCTCAGGATATTGATGGACTTCCAGTGTCTACTGAGTGCTTTCCCTCTAATAACGGCACCAATGCACAATGGCTCTTAAAACTAATTATGTTTTTGAACATACATATTATGAATAAATGCAGATTTTAGTCATTTTTCAGGAAATAAATCCATTGAATTTTCACAACAAAACACTAGAATGAAATTTAATTTCCCTTTGAGATCAATAAAATACTTTTAAATGTAAATAAAAATACCAGAAATAGTTTTTAGATAAAATTCGCTTGTCGCCTGGTTGGAAACGGCTTTTTTCTTCTTTTTTTTGCATTATTTTCACTATAATTAACATTTCATGGACATTTTTGCTAAAAATGTATTCTTTAAAAAGGATGACATACGTTTCAGGTCAGGTGACATTAATTGATCCAAATTAGTTTCATTGAGCTGGACTGATGGGGAAAATGGTTCTTAATGAAAAAATACAGGTTTTAGTTATTTTCAGGGAATAAATAGATTTAATTTCCACAACAGCATGAAAATAAAAAGTACCTCTAATTGTTTTTAGGTAAAATTTTCTCGTCCGGTTGGAAAATATTTTTTCTTTTTGTTTTTTTTACATTTTCAAAATTAACAAACTTAGTAAAATTAGTTTATTTAGCTCAGTTGGGAGAAGAACAGTTCTTTGGATGTAAAAGTTATGTCTGTAATGTAGAAATAAATCATAATTCATCAAAAAACCTTAATAATTTTAACATTTTATTCATTTAAATAAACCTACACCGAATACACATAATAAAGATTAAAAAAATAAATATTTAAAAACACTAAAAGTCAAATATACAACCATAACCACAATTAATATACAGAGAAGGATTAATGTTGATGTTGGACATTGAAAACCATAAAACTGCATTTCCTGCACAGTGAGTCCCAGAAGGAAGGAGAATATTTATGAATATGAACAGTTTTCATGCTCACACCGGCAAACATTTGAATTTAATCCACAGAGTCACAAATACAGACACACTTCTCTTAAACGCAAAACGGCTGAAATTTTTACTCGTTTTTTTTTTACTGGTTTTACCGTTTCTTCCAGTTAACCCAGTGGTGTCCAAACCTTTTGTCCTGGGGTCAAAACTGGCAAATTTAAAACAACCAGAGGGCCACAAAATTCATTCAAAAAAAGCAAAATGGAGTTTAATGTGACTTTTTGTTTTATTTTACCTGCACAAAAAACAAAATGTCTATGAAATCTGTTTATTACACTGCAAAAACTAAATTGTACCAAGTATATTTGGTTTCTAGTACAAATCTTAGTTTTCTTATTTCAAGTGTATTTACTTGGAAGTACATTTTCAGCAAGATACATCAGCTTGTTTTCAGTAAATAATTAGTACTGATTAAAAAAAGTTCCAGCTCCACTGAATATTATTTCACTTACAACTAGACAACAATATTTGGTAAGGTTTTATGTTTTTACAGTGCACTAAAGATCCAAAACATAAAAAAGACAACCTCCAATTGTTTTTTATTTTATTGGCTGTTTTTGACTTGACGTCGGCGGCCAAATAAAATCATTTGAAGGGCCAAAAACGGCCCCCGGGCCACGCTTTGGACACCCCTGATTTAATCAGAAGAGCTTGGCCGTTTCTGGTTTGTTCCTGAATTCACTCAATATTTAAGGACTCTGCTCAAATATCCACCAGTAACTGAACCAGAAGGTTGCCGACGGCAACAAAACGTGGGCAAACGCTTCAGCAAAAATGTGTGTTTTAAATAAAAACTCCAAACTGTGAATCTAAATCTTGTTTTCACGACAAGCTGAAGTCACGTTTTCATGATCAGGCCGCCTGGAAACCGAACTCCAGCCCAGGATGAGCGTGCCGTATGTAAACTTCTGGCCCAGCGAGGAAATTAAAGCCGTTTTCAGCTGATTCTGTCAGGGTGAATACACTGCAAAAACACAAATCTTACCAAGTCTATTCTTCTTGTGTCTGGTGCAAATACTTTACTACACGTAAAATAAGTCCAAAAATAACTTACAAGTAACTTTCCAGGAACATATAGAGCTTGTTTAGAGTCAATAATATTTGTTTTAAATATTTATAGTATAATCTTGACAGGTGCAACAATTAAATCTGCATTTCAGGTAAAGTTGAAAATTATTCGGATGAAGCTGTGGTGAAGAAGCTGAGGTTTGTTGCATATTTTTTGTTTATTTTAAATATGAGTTGAGTAGTTAATTTTATTTTATGTGAATTGGGGGCAGAAATGATAAGTTTATGCTTCTCTTTGCTCCTTTTTTCATTATTTTTCTAAGTTATTACATAAAATATTTGTATTTATGAGTTATTAATGAGTTTTAGTTCCACAGGCAGATTTTATTACTTGTAAATTAGTTTTGTCTTATTCAAATGAACTAAAATATTTGCCCTAGAAACTGAACAGTACTTGGTAACATTTTGTGTTTTTGCAGTGCATTTAATGAAGTACAGCGTTTAGCTGTGATGAATCCATATTTGTAATGTTTTTAACGCTGTATGTTTGGATTTGAGGTAAGTCGATAGTATTTGCATATCAAGTTACGTATTTAGAGAAAAATCCAACAGAAAAACGCTGAAGCTGCACTGAATCCACACAGTTAGGAAGGTCACTTATAATGAAGATCTGATGCAAAGCGGAGAAATAAATAAAGATTTTATTTAATTAATCAATCGATGTTTGCTATACACACACACTTTGCATAATTTCAGCTTTTTCTTTGAACTAGTGACAAATTTAGAAGGTTTTAATTACTCAAGCCACGGTTATAAATCAAAATGTTTTTTCTAAACTAGCATCATAACTGGTATTTTCATGCTAATGGCGCTATAAGCTAATGGTTTGGCTCATAGGGAGATATTTACATGCTGAAAGTTGCATTAAATATGCAGCAGCAGCAGCAGACGGGTTCAGTAATAGGCACTGTAAACGGAGTGAGGCGCCCCCTGCTGGAGGGTTAATGTCAGTTTTCACAGCCAAACATGGAGGAGAAATTCAACCAGAAAGCAGAAATCTGAGCCCAGCGTCCGAGCGCCGCAGTTTGTTCAGTTGCTCACCAGACTGTGGAGGAAAGGCGAGGTCTCCACGTCGCCGCGGCTCAGATAAAACTCCATGTTTGTGGTCAGAACCGCCTCTTCCCGTGTTTAGCGCCGTCAGTCATGCAGGTTTTGGGCCGGAGAGCTAAAAGGAAACGGAAAGAAGAAGATCAGGATAAAATGTAGCTTTCTAAATATCAGAATAAAATCTATGAATTTTTTCGTACCAGATCTGATTATTTTTTTAAAGACACTATCAATGACAGACAATATGATCAAAAAGTGGTTTATTTTGGCTGTATGATGGAGTATCAGGGCCAGACTACAATCATTTTTATTTTGTTATGAGGAAATGGAGATAATATTAGCAGAATAAAGACACAGTTTTACCAGAAGAACATCTTTATGAGATGTTTTAATTAGAAGTTATCAGGATCTAGATCAGTTGGTGATACTTTCAAATAAACTCAGGAGTTTGATCATTTAAAATTCTGTTACTGATAATAATTTGATGCTGATGTGTTAAAAGATTCAATATTTTATTATTCTTACAACAAATTTCTGAGTAAAACTTCACAACATGCTCTGTATTCCTCTTTTTAGTTTTTAATTTTCATGGAGGAATTCTCATTAAATTTATCTGATTCTACTAATATTATGACTTTTTGTAATATTATAACTTTATTATAATAGTATTAAAACTTCATTCTCGTATAACAACTTGTTTCTCATGTCTTGAGTTTATGCTCATATTCTTACAACTTTCTTACAACAATATGATTTTACTGTGTGACTTTATTATTGTGTTAATTTAACTATTTATTATTTATAACTATTTATTTCAACTTTATTGTGATGTTTTTTTTCTAATAACACTAAAACTTTGTTTTAGTAACATAATACACTTTATTCTTGCATTAATGACCTTATTGTTGTAGAACTTTATTCTCGTCTTATTACATAATTTCTTCAAATATTCTGACTTTTTCCTTATAAATATAAAATAATAAAATCTTAGCTTGGTCCTAATATTCTGTGATAAATTTAACCAGAATCCAAATTTAAAAAAGATGGCCGCCCTGGTTGTCCTCTGAGTTATGAAAACCAAAGGAGTTCAATGGTGGAAAAAAATCCTGATTTTCCAAAAATTACATCTTCAAAAATCAAAAATTCAATGAATCGCCCAGCATTAGTTCATGAATTATTAATTGATCAGTTTTGGTGAATCACCAGGATCAGCTGTCTGCTTCTTCTTGTTGTGATGAACGATCTGATTCTCATTGGTCATCTTCACATCCTGGTCCTCCACATGGTTGCTGCAACACACAAGTTAACACATTTATTCAGCCAGACCAGTGGACAGGAGCAGCAGAGACTGGGAGTGACCACTGGGGGCGCTGCATTACAGGGAGTGACCACTGGGGGCGCTGCATTACAGGGAGTGACCACTGGGGGCGCTGCATTACAGGGAGTGACCACTGGGGGCGCTGCATTACAGGGAGTGACCACTGGGGGCGCTGCATTACAGGGAATCACCACTGGGGGCGCTGCATTACAGGGAATCACCACTGGGGGCGCTGCATTACAGGGAGTGACCACTGGGGGCGCTGCAGTACAGGGAGTGACCACTGGGGGCGCTGCAGTACAGGGAGTGACCACTGGGGGCGCTGCAGTACAGGGAGTGACCACTGGGGGGCGCTCACACAAAGCCTTCAGGGCTTTAATACTTACCGTTGGTTGTGTCTGCTGCTTCGGGGGCTGAAGGAGAGAAAAATTATTAAAAATAACCAAATTACTGGAGTTTAATCGAATGTATTTTGTAATCTATCAATAACTTATGAAAAGTGTCTTATCTGGTGTGACGTGGAAGATTTGAGCTCTGGAAATCTTAAACTAAACATGAATTAGTTTGATAAAATAACATAACGTAGCCATTTTTTACCAAACATTTTTATTTCTAGGTTTGGCTTTTTAAAAGAAATACATGCAGTTAATTTTTTTCAAAGAGGGTAAATAATTTTTATTTTCTGCAATTAGAAAACAAAAACATTTATTCTCAAAGTTTTTTGATCCCTGTTGACTAACGTAACTTTAGTTAAGTTTAATTAAGCAGTTAAGAGCAGATTTGATCTATTGTTGTAGTACTTGAATAATATAATTATGACAACACACAGAGCAGTAATTAGTCAAAACTGTACAAACCTATAAACATCTTACATTTAAAATAAAAAACTGCGGCGGTTTGAGCTTCACCTGCTTCAAATTCTGTAAAATTTATCCTAAGAATCTTTTCCTGCCCATTTAGTAATATTAATTAATAATTAGTAGATAATTAGCTATAAATGTTCATGCATTCACTATTGTTCATTATTTGCTTATTCCAAAAGTAATTTAATTATTGGCAATTTGAAACTTTCAATGCATTTATATTATTGTGAAAAATGGTTTAAATGATTTAATGAAAACTCAGCAGATGATTATTGAATTAATTGCTTAATCATCAGAAAAACTGATTGTTGGAAAAAACTCTAGATAGTCTGTTACTAAAAGAGTCATTAGTTGCAGCTCCAGTTCTTTTATTTCAAAATCTAAAATTCTTGTACGAATTATAAAAAGAATCCGTTTTGTTTCAAAGAATCACGTTTTATCCAGTCTGGAGGCTCGAACGGTTCTGTGGGTCGTACCGGGCGCTGCTCTCGGTGTTAGCGGGGGTGTATGAATATATTTGAGCTTGTGGAAGCTCCTGTGTGTGGATCAGCCACCTGATGACGGTGCTCCTCTCGCGCTGCGCCACGTAGGCGTCGTCGGTGAACAGGACGGTGTGGTACGGCACCACGGGGTCACAGGTCGGCAGGATGCCTCTGGCGGCCTGGCTCACGCAGTCCAGGACGCCGTTATAGACCAGGAGGTCGTCCACCAGCAGCTGCACACACACACACACACACACACACACACACACAGCTGTGAGCAGGAAACTAAACACACCCTGCAGCAGATGCAGAGCTACTGACCCCGAACTCTTTGACGCCCCTCTGAGGCGTCTTGGAGTAGTTCCACAGCTTGATCATGGACACGGTCACCGGCTGATCGAAGATCACGTAAACACGGTTCACCTGCAGGGAAAACACACAGACCACAAGTTTACATACAATCAGCCCGGTCCGTTTTTATAGCACATTTCAGTAACAAGGCAGCTCAGAGTGATTTCTGTCATAAAAACAGAAAGTGACGTTTTATTCATTAACCCTGGAGTGTGATTTAAGGTCAGCCCGTGAGGACAACAGGTGTATGTAAACTTGTGGTTTCTCCTGCATGTTCTCGGTTTATCTGGTGGTTTTGGTCTGAATGGATTTCCTCACCGTTCCTGGGAGAACCGGGGCCAACCACATGTGCCTGCCGTCCTGCGTGTCGTTAACACCGTCGATCAGTTTATCGGGAGTCCGGACGTCGCCGCTCACGCTGTCCAGGACGTTCACGCTGTCGGGAAAAGCTGCGATGTCTGGCGCAGACGCAACGTCAGGGATCAATGAGACAAGTTCAGCAGAGCCCATAACAACACTACTCTGAGCTGGTCAGTCAGAGGACACATCAGGATAAAATCCATTCATATTTGTGGTTGGAGAACGTCCCGTTTCGCTCACCGCTGGAGGATACTCGTTTCCATCCGCAGCCTCACCGGAACCGAGGCTAATGAGAAAATAACACCGAAACACCGTTGAAGATCGTATCATCCTTTTACACGCTTTCTGCGTCGGCAACACAGACCCGTTGCCATAGCAACTGACTGTGTCAAAATTAATTTAGCACAACTGACCTTCCTCTCCCGCTATTTTTTAAGTAAAAGTTTTTTATGAACTTGTTACTCAGCTGTCGCAGTGTTGACAAGTCGTCGTATTCATGTCTTTGGTCGGCGAGCAGTTTGAAGACGTGACGTCACAGGAAAGGATACTGTTGTCTGTGAGGTGGATCTGCTGGTGGTTCTGGTTGTAGAACTCCAGTCCGTTCAGGCCGATGTAGTACGGGTCTCCCCAGGTGGTCAGCAGCTGCAGCTGGAAGATGACTGGATGACAAAGAGTCAAAGAAAATACAGAACCGGACCGAACCGCAGCAGTTCATCCGGGCTGCAAATTCCCAAACTAAAGATAAAATAACATCAGTAGCTGCGGATTATTTTAGCTGAAATTGGTTTATTAAAACAAACAAAACAAAAATAGTTTTCCTTCTTCAGTTTCCGGTGGTTTGGCCCGTCTCATTAAATTTAGCAGAACAATAAAGTAATTATTGCGATAAACAATAATGTTGTTTTGAGACCATTTTCAGGGAATCTGTTATGCTGCATTAGATGGAAGTTCATTCTCAGACACATTTAAATTTTGTAAAAAAAAAAAAAAGAACCAAAAAAACGAATAAAAAAAAACCAAACAATTGGTTTAATGATGGAACAAAACAAAACTGCTCTTTAATATACATTAATCATGGCGCTCATTGTTATTTTAAATTAACCATTAATTGCTTCTTTTGCGACATGTTGTCTGTTTTGCATCTTTTGTTTGTTTTTTTACGTTTGTTTCTGCAGCACATTTTGCACCTGCCAGCCACCGTTTCATTGTTCCTTTAAATTCTCCTGCTCAGCTGTTTTTCTTTTAGTCTGAGTAAATTATTTTATTAATAGTAATAGAATATTGTTTGTCTTATGTTGTGAATTTGCTGTGACTGTACAGAATCTGAAAACAGAAAACCTTCCATCATCACCTCCAGCTCTGCTGAAGTTTAAATCCAAACACCAGTAATAAATAAAGCGATGGTTGAATGTTTCCGGCCGGTCGAAGTGCTGCCGGTTCTGGATCAGCTGGGCTTCACTGAATCCACTTACTGAGTATTGATCAGTTAAAGTCCAGCGGGTCTGATCAATCTGGTCCAGAGAGCCCAGTACCTCCAGTTTCCTTACAGAAACCAGTTTTCTTTCCCAATTAAACAAGCATTTTCGTAAATATAAACAAGTATAAACACATTAATATCACAAACTATTTTATTTTTTCATTTTTAGCTGCTCACCATTAAAGTAAAACACAATATTTTATTGAAATGAGCAAAAATAGCCAAATTCCTGTAGAAACCAGATCTTGAAAATAGTATCCTAAAGTTGTCGGTCGATGTTTTTCTTTTTCTATATTTTTATTGATTTTTTATTTTATGAGTTTTAATTAAATTAAAAGCAAAAACGTGTTTGTTAAAGATGAATTCATTTTCCTCTTTAGGGAGATTTTATTTCATCTGTATGTGTTTAAACTCAGACTGAACATAAAGGATCTTCCATGGATAAACCTGCAGCTAGCAGCTTTTGTGATGCTAGCAACACAAACTGTTAGCATCAGATGCTAAAGTTAAAAATGAAGTTTGTGTTTTGAACTATGAGTGAGATCCTGGTTTCCAGGAAGGATACAGCCACAAGGCATGATGGGAGCTTCGTAGTCCATGCTGGGCTGCTCCGGCCTCTTCGAACCGCCTCTGAAAATCAACCAAAACCAGAAATGAGTCGATGTTTCGGTTTGCCTCGCTCTGGCGAGCGCTGTGCTGCGTGCCTCTGGGCGTCGTCGTGGCTCCAGCCGTCGGCCGGAGGCTGCAGGTAATCCACAAACAGAATCTCCTGGGCGAAGTCGAAGTGGCAGTTACCCGGTCCTTTCCGGACCAGGAACCCGTCCGGCGGGGAGATGGCCACCTCGTCCAAAAACAGATGAAGGACTTTCACCTGAATCAGGAACAATCAGACGCATCAGGTTACCAGATCCATCAGAGATCCGATTGGTCCGGATGGTCCGGACAGAACCATTCGGTACCAGACTGCAGGTTTACTGACACCCGTCTACTTCAAGCTGATAGTTTCATCCTCAACAATAAATACAGCATGAACTATTTTTAATTAAATGGATTTTCAGTTTTTCTTTTCTGAAGGATAAGAAGTTTTAAATCACTGCAGATCCAAAAAACTTTCTGCTTATTCTCACACTAACAGGGTTTTGTGTTTCTCTCTCTCTTTAAAAATGTTTGCTGCATCATGTGAAGTTTAATAACAAAAATAAAACAGATTTGGTTTTTCTAAAATCTGTTTCCAAGTACAGGTGAGCTGATAAATGTGATCCTATTGATTATGAATTACACAGAAACTTGTTTTTAGTTTGTTAAAACAAATATTTTGTGTCCTATAAATAAACTCCAGATTTCCAGGTCAGATCTCCCAGTTGGGTCATTTTAAAAAGCTTCTTAAAACTTATTTTTATTTGTTGGCATTTGAATTCAGGCCTGAAACTGAAACTTTTCTGTTGTGATGTTTTATTTTTATTTTTTCTTTGTCATTTGATTCTATTGTGTTGTTGTCTTGTGCAGTTTTAACCTGTTTTTAAAAGTGCCTTTAAATAAAATTAACATTGTGTTGCACTTAATATTTTCCTCAGTAAAAATTTTGCTCTAAATAAAGCAAATAAAAAAAGAAAATCTCGATCTGCATCAAACATCTGTTCTGCCGGGCCACACAGAGTCAGTCAATGGGCCATAAATGGCCCCCGAGCCACACTTTGGACACCAGCGGTGTCCATCAGTGCAGCAGAAAGCGCCTCTCACCCCTCTGTAGGAGTCCTCAGACGACTTGTTGTAGTTCCAGATGCGCAGCCCGGCGACGGCTTGCTGCCTGCTGAAGGCGACGCTCAGGGTGTGAGACTCTCCGGCGGAGAAAGGAATCAGCCACATGTGGAGGTCGTCAGAGGTGATGTTATGGCCGTCGATGAGCCTGACAGGGAGAGGACACGATGACGCCTGGACCCGAACAGCACAGACCCAAATAACCAGAACGGCACCGGCCCCAATGGCGCTGACCCGTTTGTCTCACTTCTGGTTTCCATCTGACTCTGGTGAATTTTGAGCAAACTTTTAAAATATTCCAAAATAGAAAAAGTTAATTTATTGTGTTTCCATCTGCTGGTTTAGAGCAACTAACTAACTAACTAACTAACTAACTAACTAACTAACTAACTAACTAACTAGCTAACTAACTAACTAACTAACTAACTAACTAACCAACCCATCAAAATGTGCAGAAAACAGGAAATGCCAGTTTGGTTGCATTTCAGATGTTTAAAACAAAAAACCAATCAATAATTATCAATATCGACTGTTATGAGACTCTTGGATTTCAGTCATATTGTCCATCCTGAGCTCAGAACCACGACTGGAGAGGAAAGTCTCTCCTTTATCGCATCATTTATTTTTTACAAGCTTAAAAACATTTTGGGGAAACTGAGGAAGTTATTTTGAATTTTTCCTTTTCTAAAGCGATTCTTCACAAAAAGAACTAAACAGAAACGCGTCTGTCGCTACAGATTTGATTGACGTACTTATCAAGGGTGCGAGAGTCGTTTTGGTACTCTGGCAGGTCGTTGAGGTCGCGCGGCGACGCCGCCATCATGGCGAGGTCCAGAGGTAAACTCTCCCCGTCCTTCCCCACCACCTCCAGCCCCGTCAGGCCCATGTAGTGGGAATCGCCCCACGTCGCCGTCATCTCCAGTCTGAGGCCTGGAGCAGCAGGAAGTACAAACATCACAGCAGGAAGTACAAACATCACAGCAGGAAGTACAAACATCACAGCAGGAAGTACAAACATCACAGCAGGAAGTACAAACATCACAGCAGGAAGTACAAACACGTCCTGAGGGTTAGCTTCTACATGCAGGTCAAAGTTCAGCACTGGACTTTACTTCCATGGCGCTCACGCTTCACTTGTTCTAGCAAAAGCTCTGAAACATTCAAGCTAGAATATAGAAACCCAAAAGTGCCATGAATCACCACTTTTACCACACATTTTAAGAAAAGTCGTCCAGCTCTAAATGGCTCCAGAGTTTGTGATGATGATGATAATGATGATGATGATGATGATGATGATGATGAAATGATCAGAGGACTCACATTTCCCAGAGAAGATCCCAGGAACGTTCTGCATGTTTTCCTCTGGTTGGTTCACCGCGGCGCTGAGCTGAAGCTTCAGCTAATAAAACATTAAAACACATCAATGAAAACAGAACGGAGAGGAAACGGGTCTGTTTGGTGATGAAGGTCGTACTCACTGCCAGGTCTTCCTCTCTGAACCCGGCCTGGGTGAAAGGTCGCTCGTCCCCCTCTCCGTCGGCGGTCCGCGGCCGCTGCAGCTCTTCCTCACACGCCGACCCGTCGGGTCGCTCGTCTCCGCCCAGAAACGTCTCGTCGTAGCGAGACATGGCCTCCAAGATGGCGTCATCTGTGGTGAAGAGGATGGTGTCCCCGAACTGGTCCAGGTCTGAAACGGCAGCGGAGGGGAGGAAACGGGACGGTACCGACCCGGTTAGCATGCTAGCATGTTAGCAGATGGTCCTGATGGTTGGTGACTCTTCGCTGTCGCTCTCGTACCTCCGGACAGCGTTCCCGACGCCTTGGCGATCTCGCCCCTGAAGATGCAGCGGCCGTCCAGCAGCATCTCCACCTCCCTGGCGCCGCGGAACGAGTGGATGCGCGACTTGTTGTAGTTCCAGACCCGGATCATGGCGATCTGCTGCGGAGCGGCGAAGTCCAGGAAGACGGAGTGGCGGCGGCCCGGCGTGAACGGCGCCAGCCACAGGTGCATGTCGTCCTGCGTGCGGTTCACGCCGTCCACCAGGTTGGCCGCCACGCGCGGGTCTTTGCCGTATGCCGGAAGCACGTTGATGTCCGGTGGGTCGGCGCTGATGGCGGCAGGGCGCAGCGGCTCGCCGCTGGCGCTGAACACCTCCAGGCCGTTGAGGCCCACGTAATGGCGGTCGCCCCAGGTGGACCGGATGTTGAGAACCAGCCGCTGACCCTGAGGCAGAACCGGGATCTCAAAGTCGTCGTCTCGCTCCGCGGCTGGGTCGTCGTCCGGGCCGTCGCTCTGCGGCGCCGCGCTGATGGAGGACGGGGGAGTTCTGGGGGTCGTGGCGGGGGTCACGGGGAGCGTGGGGGGCCCGCGACCCCGGCGCTGGAGGAACTCGTCGAAGACGTCGCCTTCGAAGGCCATGTTGGAGATGCGGCCGCGCTGGAACTGGTTGAACTTGGTGAGGGAGTCCCAGGACTCCATCAGGGAGTCGTCCTGCCGGCTGTGGCAACGGGACGGGCCGGAACCGGACTGCCGGGCAGCGCCGACCAGAGACATAGGCTCATCTGAGGAGCAGATAAAACATCACAGACTGAGGTGGAACGTCTGGAACTGCCTTCCTTGTTCACAACGTTAAGGGGCGGTGCTGTTTTCCTGCATGGCGGCCATTTTAAAGCTGTTACCTTCAGTAAAACGCTAAAAACATCAAATGTGCCTTAGAAGACATTAACTTTCTGATTTAACTCCTGACATCGGGCCCCTGCCTGTTTCAACAGCTGAATGGTTATCAAAGCAAAGCTGCAGTTTGTTTCTGATGAGGAAAAAACAAGTTGATTTTACACACACTGTCCCTTTAAAAGTGTGTGTATCTGCTTTTGTAATAAATGTGTTTTTATGCACAGAAGCAGAAAACCCGCCAGTCTGTAAGCAGGAGTTCCTACCGGCCACTAGGTGGCGCTGCTCCTTCGTCTGCCTGAAGGAGCTGCGGCGCCCGCTGACGGGCCGCTCCTCCAGCAGGTCGCAGCTCGGGTCCAGGGAGCGCTGCCCGCCGTTCATCAGCCCGTCCGCCCCTCTGCACACGCGGCCGGGGTTACAGGGCAGCATGGAGGAGGAAGAGGAGGAGGAAGGCTTGGTTTCCATGGAGAGCTGCGGTACCAGCCAGCGGGGCCGTTCCCTGCCGGCCTCACAGCCCTCTGGAGCGGCCCGGTTCGGCGGCTGCAGCCACTGGGGAGCGACCCGGCAGGCGGACGGCTGGGTGGTGACCGTCAGCTGCATGGGCGCCGCCTGATCCGCGGAGGCGGACCGGTCCAAGCCGCTCCTCTGGGCAGACGGACGGCGAGCGGCGATGGGCGGGAGCGGCGCGTCTAACATAGTCCTGTCCGTCGGGTCGGGCAGAACCGCACGGTGCTGCTGCGTGCCGCCGCCCTCCCCGGCCTGCAGGTGGCGCCCCGCGGGCCCGGCGCTGGGCAACAGGAAGGCCTTCAGGTCGACGGTGGAGCCGTAGTCGAAGACCTGGTTCCCGCAGCCTTTCTCCAGCTCGCCGTCAAACACCAGCTCGCTGTTCAGGTACAGACGGACGTGGCGCGCGCCGACGTCCAGGTCCTGCAGGACAAACGGCAGAGAAACGGCCAACAGATTGATCCATTATTCATGATTAATCGATTAATGAAACGGGGGTCAACTGGTTAAGCAATCGATTAATCGTAATACTTGATTATTGGAATAGTGACAGTTCTTAAATCATCAGTAAAGGAAAACATTTTATTGCACTTTATGCAATAAAATGTTTTTCTTATTTTTATATAACTGAATTATTTCTTTAGTATGGTATAAATAAAGTTAACAAAAAATCTTTTTTCTTTTCTGACTGATAATTTATTCTGATAATCGATTAATCGGTTGGGCGAAGCTGCAGCTGCAGCCAGAGGAGCATAAAGTGAAGTTAAAATGTGACATTTTTGGGACAAAAAGTTTGAACACCTCTGATCTAAAGTATCGACAGGTAGGTTGTGGTTAAGTAGAAAGTGCACACCACACTTTTCAGATTTGTTTATAAATAATTTGATGGCTCTCTGCTCCACGTCATCTTGGTGTTTATCCAGATAAAATCCTTTAAGGTTTGTGGCTGCAGTATCTCCTGCTAACTGCTGCTAACTGCTGCTAACTGCAGCTTTGCAGCAGCAGTCAGAGCGACTCCAGATCCGCTGAACCCAATCTGCACTCGACCTCCAGAAACTCCCTTCAGTCTGAACGGTCTTACCTCACATGGTGGTTCTGGGTGCATCTGAGAAGCTCCATCAACGTAATTTTAACGGTTCTAAGAACAGCAGAACCAAACGCTAGGCTAATCCTCTGAGCTAATCCCACTCTGCCCCACATCCAGACTGACTGGCAGCTCCACCAGCCACTGCTGGGGCTGAACCGACGCGACGCAGCTAAACCGGGTCGGCCGCCAGCAGTTCAACAGGAAATCTGTGAACCGGGTCGGTTCTGATGGGACGGAGGAGTACTTATGCTTGCGTACGGTTAGGCTTCTGTTGTAGTTCCAGATTTTAATGGAGGAGATGCCGAAGTCCAGAGCGCGCTCGGTGTTCCTGATGATGAAGTAGAGCTGGATGGGCGGGTGGAAGGGACACGTCCACATGTGGCGCCCCCTGGTGGTCTGACCAACCAGCAACAGGAGAAAAAAAACAGGAACAAGAACAAATCAGCTGATTTTACAAAACAATCCATTTAAATATAACTGTTGTTAACATCGTTACAATTGATAGCACCGCTAAAGACAATAATATTTTAATAATTATCACAACTTTTAAAATTAAATAAAAATAATTATTATGTTTAATAACAATAAATAATAAACATATTTTATTATCATTGACATATTTATTATTACTATTATTAAATGTAATCAAAAATAATTTTCACATCTAATAATAATTATCAACACCATCATATTTATTATGTTCAAGTCCATCTAAATTATTTTTATATCAAATATAATAACGTACTTAATATTATTAATCTAAATAAAAATTATTTTTAATGATAATAATTATATTTATTTTGTTATAGTTATCATGTTAGATTAATGTAAATAATTGTTAAACTTAATAATCATTTAATTTTAATATTACTACGACTATTATTAATATTACATTGATTATAATAAATGTAATCTAAATATTGATTATATTTAAGTAGCGTTATTACTATTATTATTATATATAGTTTTGTCTAATAAACTGAGGAAACTGAAGCTGCTCTTTTCTCCGGTTGAGTTTTTACACGATAATAAATCTACATTAAATGATTTTATATTTTTGCCTCTTTGTGTTTCAGTTCACACCCCAAACATTTGAACGTTTCCTGACAGGAAAAGTGAAGGTTCGACTCACAGCTCTATAGATTTTAGCAGCCAGAACGGACCCACCTTGACCTTCCCGTTGACCAGCGCCGCCAGGTTCCCCGGGTGGTCGGCGTTCCTGATGTCGATGTCGTGCGGCGACACGAACAGCTTCCTGTTTCTGCGGCAGAAGAACTGCAGCTCCGTCAGGCCGACCTGCAGCGCGTTGCCCCAGTTGGACAGGATCTCCATGGTAACGTACAGCGCAGGGGGAACGTCTGCTGGCGGCGGCGGCGGCTCTCTCTGCAACGCCGACAGAGCTGGTCACATCAGGCAGAGTGGACCGGTTCCGGTCCGGCAGCGTGTGCCGCTGACTCACCGGCAGCTTGGAGAGCTCTGGGTTCTGGTCGGGTTCTGCTTCCAGCTGCTCCAGGGCCTTTAGGAGCCTCTGCTGCTGCCTGCACAGAATCACAGAGGTCAGGCTGGGCTCGGCGCCCCGCAGGACGCCAGCGGCGTGAGACGGACCTGGGGTCCAGCAGGGTGATCCTCTGCATCGCCACGGAGACGCCGCTCTCATCCTTCCCATGACCACCAGGGGGCTTCACGTCATTGACCTCCTGATGACCCTCAACCTGGAGGAGAGGAGAGGTCAGCAGGACGCCACTTCCTACGCAACATTCTGATAAATCACTGCATGGATGATTAATTATTGATTAACGGTTTATTAGCTTAAAATTAGCTCCATCTGCTAGCTGGGAGTCTAGAGCTGGGTACTAAACAGTTACATTTACCCAATTAATTTACTTGAGTAATGTTTTGTAAATCACTTTTCCATAACTCCTGACATTGGTGTTTTTGGTTGCATATCTTATAACGTTAGGTGACGATAGTTACTTCTTTGTTGGGTAGGTTTTATTTTATTTTTCCTTGCTGTAATTGTGTACTTTATATATATTTTTTTGTATATAATGAAAAAACACTAAATTTAGCTCCAAACGACAAACTACGTAAAAACGTCTGCTTGGACGCCATCCAGCAGAGGGCGCCGCTGGTCATCCTGAGCGGAGCCAGAGACTGAAACAAAAATGGCGGACGGGAAAGAGAAACGGTCTAAAGTCCGGTGTGGGTTAAAAAACAACTTCATGCTGTTCTGTTTGTGAATATAAACTCCTTCATTCATGACGGAGCTCCGTTAACGTCTCGTCCAAATGTTACTGATGTGAAGGAAGGTGAGGATAAGATGACAGAAAACATTAACACGATGCAGAGTTCATTTTTAGGACTGTATTAAGTTTATGCTTTTCATGGAGAAGAGTTTTAACTTTCCTTTAAGAGCAACAACAGTCTGTGTGAACATCTCTGTGTTTACAGGGATTTACCTTTTTCATATATTACAATCTTTCATTTTTCTATTCAGGAACCTTAGAGGTTTGTGTCTCAGCCATTAGTTATGGAAATAGAAAATTACCGCCTATCAATTAATTAATCATTAGTCAATTAATAAGATCTGTCAACTTTATATTCACTTACTGATCAACAACGTGCGTCCATAGTTTCTATTCAAAGGGTGGAAGGTTGACGCCCAGCGACGCCCTGCTGTGTTTGTTTCAGTGTGTGTGTGTGTCAGTGTGTGTCAGTGTGTGTGTCGGACCGTGCTGCGGCTGCAGGCGCCGGCTCTCTGCCCAGGGCTGCAGTTCTCTCTCTGCATGGCGTCCCGGACGCTGCAGAAAACCTGAGCTGGGTCTGGCTCCTCAGCTGAAGCCTTCCTGGCTGCTGACAGCGGCCGCTCTGCACGACTCCTCGGCCCTGAAACACAAAACAAACAAGCTGTTGATGCAAAGTTATCTAAACTTTACCTCCACATTTTATAATGGAATAGAACGGCAGCATCGCACAAAAGCTCCAAAAGTGTTAATAATATATATAAAATCAAAATGAACAACAGGAACAACAGAGTTTAAATGTAAGCCTCATATTAAAACTCTCACTCTGTCCGTCCCAGCTGGAAGGCGGCCTGTCTAACGTTTTGCTCTTCACCAACAGCGGCCTGGTGGGAACCAACGAGTCGCTGCTTTCTCTCCTCCTCGCAGACAGAGAGCGCTCAACCCTACGCCCTACAGGAGGAAAATGTTTCAGAATAAGCATCACTAATTTCCACCTAAAACAAACTGCTACTGGTAATCCAACACCTGAAGAGTTTCATTATGGTCATGAAGGTTCACAGTTTGGGATTTTATGATTCAGTTTTTTTTCCCAAGAGGCAAAAAGTTACAATAATCTGAAGGATCAGAGGTTAACCAGATAAACTGTTTATCTCCTATTATTACTCTTTATTCTCACATTGCTGCAACATTTTTCTCTTATTTTCTCATATGTTACTTTATTCTGTATTATGACTTTTTGCATTTTCTTTTGTATTTTGACTTTTGCTTCACATTATTTTTACTTTTTCACTGTAATATTAATTTATTCTGTTAAGACGTTTTTCTCACAAGTTTAATTTATTTATTCTCATAATTTAAATTCATTTTTTCTAGCCTGGATCTAATTCTCCGTCACACCGATGAGTCGGTTCTTGTTTTCAAAAATCACTTCAGGTTTCTGTTGAACGATTCCTCAACCTGGAAATGAAAGGATCATCTCTAAAGCCTCATTAGAACCCATTATGGACCCATTATGGACCCAGTCTGGTCCCAGCCGTCGGTTCCTCTAAGCTGCAGCTACCTTTATGCGAGGGTCCAAAGTCCAGAACAATGAGGTCGGCGGGGTCGAACGGACTGCTGGGTTCGCTCTTCCTTGAGCTGTTGGAGGATTTGGAGAGCGGCAGGCCGAGCTCATCCAGGCTCTCGGTGCTCTCCTCCCTCTCTATCTGCTCCTCGATCCACTCCTCGTCCGACTCCTCCCCCGCTGAGCCTCTGCTGCTCCGCCGCATGCTGACCTCCAGGCTCCGCCGCAAAACCTGCTTCACAACCGCAGACGTTTGGCCAAACATCGAACTATCTAGCATGCACCCGAGCAGCGCTGCAGCTGAACTGTCTGAAAACACAAAGCACATTCAGACGGTTCCTCACCTTCACCTCCTCCAGGCTGAGGAGAACCTTCTCGCTGTGCTCCGGGTCGGCCGGGCCGCCCTGGACCTCCGGCCTGCAGCTGAAGGAGCGCTGAAGCTTGGAGGAATCTCTACATGGCGAGCGCCGGCCGGAGCTCTGCAGCGATGGAAGAAAGACGGGAAAATGGAGGAGATAGAGACACTAATTAGGAGAGACAGTTGCATCTCAGGCGCGGCCCTTCCTCTAAATAAAACACGACGGCGTCACAGGGAATCTCCCCTCTACCTCCATGTCCACGCTTTCATACGGCTCGAAATCCTCAGAGTAACGTAAATCAGGGGAGAGCTTCACTCTCAGGCCGTCCTCCGTCCGGATCTCAACAGATTCCTGCAGGAAGAGGAGATGAACGTCTGAACACAGCCGGACAGAAACCATCCCTCCATCCATCCATCCATCCATTTTCTGTTCACCCTTCTACCCTAATGGGGTCAGGAGGGTTGCTGGTTCCTCTCCAGGTCGCCAGTCTGTCGCAGGGCAACACAGAGACATACAACCATTCACACACACACACACACACCTAGGGAGAATTTAGAGAAACCAATTAACCTGACAGTCATGTTTTTGGACTGTGGGAGGAAGCCGGAGAACCCGGAGAGAACCCACCATGCACAGGGAGAACATGCAAACTCCATGCAGAAAGACCCCGGGCCGGGAATCGAACCCAGGACCTTCTTGCTGCAAGGCAGCAGCTCTACCAACTGCACCACTGTGCAGTCCAGGACAAAAACCAGCCACATTTAAAACTAAAAAGGTATTTTCTAGTTTTATTACAGTCATTTTATTATTGTTGCTATTTTTACTTGAGTAAAGTTTCTGTAACTTCACTGAATGAAGAAAAAGCTTCATTTTCCTTATTAAACTAAAATATTTTATTTTAATTAAATATTCACCAGAAACACACCTGCAGTTTTATTAAAGTTTCATAAGTTGTTTTTTTTTTTTTTTGAAAGAAACTGATGTGAAAAAAAGTTTCTTCTGCCTGATTTTCTTATTTTGTGATAATTTTCACTTTTTGTCTTTAAAACACTGAAATTTCCACATAATTTAATATTTTTAGTCCGTCTGATGATGTAATGTTTAAATATTAAATGCTGGATGTTTTGATCAGTTTCTCACCAAATACTGTTTTTATCTTACTTTAGTAAATTCTTGGCCAGAAAGGTTTTGGCTCCTCTATTCTGTCTCTGGGTTTTGGGTTTTGCACCAGAGTTAAAATAGTTTGATCGTTTTCATGCTGATTACCTCAATTAATTAACGAATGCTCAACAGAAGATACCATTTTAAAGAAACATGTTAATTGTTGTTGAACAACCAGCTGACTGAAGTTTCCTCCAAACTTCGTCGTTTAGCGTCAGAGTGAGGAGTACGTAATTAACGCCAACAAATGACGTTAATTACTGATTTCACATCAGTTTGAAAGGCTAATCAATAGATTCATAAACAAAAAACAAACAATATCACATCTACAGTTTTAGTTTTATAAACATACATTTAGTTACAGTTTTTATTTATTTCAGTTTACAGAAATGATTTCTCTTTTTCCGTCTTGGTTATCTGGTTGGTTTTAGTTAACTGTAGAACCTCGGTTCGTACCTGAACCCATTCCTTCCTGCGGATGCGTTCCGGCGCCGTCTGACTCCTCTTCCGGCTCGTCTCGGATCCCAGAATCCCGCTGTGCTCGGCTAGCTGCTGGGCGCTCCAGCAGACGTCTGCAGGCGAGTCAGAGAGGAGCGACTTCATCCACAGAGAACAGGAAACAGCATCGCTCATGCAGACGGCGGTCAGGAGCAGAAGGAAATAAAAGCTGTCACTATCGTTGATTCACTGGGCCGCTCAGAACCGGGCAGCTGTCAGAACTGTTGGAAGGAAACCCAAACCGTTTGACCCCAGGAGCTGTGTGTAAACGTCAGAAACTAAAGCAAGCTTTAAAACAAACAGAAATGATTCGGGTTAATCTACCGACCCAAACTAAAAACGACAGCAGTCGGTTTTTAACTGCATACCGGCGGCCCTCTGGTCCGGCAGAGAGCAGGCGGTTCTGGAAGCCTTGCTGTTCCTCCGACTGGACTCGGCGTTCGCTCCATTAAAGTAAATGGAAAAGCCTTCCTCCAGCCGCTCCAGCTCCACCTCCCGCTGACCTTTCACCCTGAGGCGCCGCAGAGCTCTGCTCAGAAAATAACATCAACTTTAGGTTATAGTTTAAATCTTTAAATCTGTTCTTCAACCATCAGGCTGATTAAGGTTCCAGTTTTGATCTTTTGTGTGTAAAAACAAACAGAAAAGGTGATTAAGTGAGTTACACTTTTTATCACCTTAAAATTTACATAATTAATTAAATGAAATTCTGGCTCTGAAAATAATCCAACATGATTCTGTAGCAGAACCTTGATGAAGCATTCATGGATAGTAATATAAAAAATCTGAATAATTCATTAAAATAAAATATAAATTTAAAGGAAATCACATTTATAAATAATTTATTATATGCTAAAAATTATTTAAGATTCATATTTTATAAAGAAAACTCCTGGGTAGACAGACAGATATTTTTTTTCTGGAGGAAACTTTTCCTAGCTGCTGTATTTTCATACGTTCACATTCATGCGTCGTTCCTAAGAGAAGAAACGACCCGGCGGCGCCGACAGTCAGGAAGTCGAGCATCAGAGTGAAATCCAAACCGACCTTCAGTCAAACTTCACCTGTTTTTCTGCTGGAGGCCGATTAAATATTCATCCAGAGTTTCATCTGCAGCAGAGACCAGCTCCGCCTGTCGGCACGATTTCCTCCCCTTTAACCACAGAAACACAACGGAGGAAACATTCACCCTAATTCACTCATTCATATTCATACAGATCTGTGGAGAACATTATCTACAGACTGAATGACTGGATGATGATTACAGAAAGAAATCTGACAGGAAGAGCAGAAATAATGTGTTAAAGCACTAAAACCTTAAAGTTTTATGGCTTTAATTTGGTTATTTTGATGTGCTGGATATTTAGAAACATTCATGCATGCAGACGGGTCAGCAACATCAAAACAGAAGCATTAATTTAAGGTAAAAGAAATGAAAGAAAGCAGGAAGTGCTGAATCACACCAAAACACAAACATCAGTCATGATGCGTTGAGGTTAAAGCTGCTTCCTGTGGCGAACCCAGAAAAAAACACTAAACCATCACAAATCAGCATCAGCAGCTTCCAGAAGTATCGACGTTTTTATCACATTACAGCCAAACCTGGAGGGACTTGGTTCAGATTTAGTGCATTAAAGCACAGCTGTGAAAATGAAGGAAAATGATACTCAGTCTATAATTTTTCATAACAAATTAAAACCAGAAAGTGTGGCAGGTAATTATTTTCTGTCAGGGCCGGCCCAAGCCTTTTTGGGGCCCAAAAGCCAGCATGTCAGCATCAGATGCCTTATCATTCCTGAGCCCCTCGGTGTGTGCAACAAACCTGCCATCATTAGCATCATTTGTACTTAGCTTACATCATCTCAGTGCTATCATGGATTTTAATTTCAACCTTACAGGAGTAGCAAACTAAAGACATAATTATCTGAATTTTGAAATGCAGAGTGGTATTTAAGTGTCCCACTTAATTTCTTACTTACTTTCAAATATTACTTTCAAATATTGATGTTACTTTCAATATTTGAAAGTAACATCAGCTGATAAACTCTAAGTTTACAGAAAAAAATTGAAACTGCCATCAACAGGAAGAAATAAACTATTATTTGTATAACAACTATAAGAACAATGTGGAAATTGTCCTTCCATGTATAATCACACTTAGTTTGTATGATTCAATGTTATTGTTAACATGTATACATTTATTTTATCATGCTACACCAGTGCTCTTGGGGGGCCCCTGGTGGTGTGGAGGCCCTAAGCAGCCGCTTAACCTGCATTGAATTGGGCCGGCCCTGTTCCAACATGTTAAAGGTGTATTAATACCTTATTCCTAAATAATATTTAACACCACCTGAAACCCATGCTCTGTGATTCTGACAACCATAACACATGACAATGGAAATAAATCAAAGGTCTTACTCCGTTTCTATTAGGCTAATAGTTACAGCATCTGAAGCGTCAGGAGCAAAGCGGAGAGAGCAAAAGATAGAAATTAGGTGTTAGTGATAGAGAACAGATACCAAGGCCTGCATCAGTGCATTGATCCCTGGTTGGATCACAGAGAATGAGGAGCAATAATCTAAAATCAGGCCAACAGTCACCTGGTTATCCATGGTGTCCTGCAGCTGCTGGAGGATCCCGCATCCTGCCAGCCGGAGACCATGGAGGTTTCTGTAATAACCGGAGCTCAGTCTGGTTCTCCCTGCAGGAGGACACAGAATAAAACCCCACGGTGAACCACGACAGGAGCCCTGAACCTGAATTTAACGGTTTGATGTGGGAGGCATCGATGCTGCTTCGCTAGCATCAACACAGCTGGTCAGCCCGACCCTGAACGAGCATTTTCCTCACAGCTGGCGGCTCATGACGCGTTTTCACCATGAATAACACCTGATTTATTTACAAATACAACCAAGCTTTTTTCTTTTTGTTCACCGGGTTTCATTTATTACACCTTAAATCTGACAGGCGAGGTTAAAACCTGTTAGCAAGCAGCTAGCGCTGCAGCTAATAACAACCTGAACGGCTGAGGGGTTTAACACCCAACAGCTCTAAATGTTCATAAAAACCCAAATAAAACTTTAATGTTTCCGCTGTGATAAACATAGAAGTACTTACAGGATATAGAAAGCCTAACTTTATCCGTCAAATGAATACAGAGTTTATTTATTTATTTATTTTTTTAACGTCTCGTGTGTTGATCGGTTACCAGGAGAGATTTCAGCCAATCAGAGGAGCCGCATCAGCGTTGGACACGCCCACCGACCCTCCCGGCGCCAGCTGTAACAAAGTTAATATCTATGGATGGATGAAACACAGATGGATGAATGGGTGGATGCTGCACACCTCTACATCATCTGATTGCGTTTCATCCGTCCGTCCGTCCATCCATCCATCCATCCATCCGTCCGTCCATCCATCTATCCATCCATCCATCCGTCCGTCCATCCATCCATCCATCCATCCGTCCGTCCATCCATCTATCCATCCATCCGTCCGTCCATCCATCTATCCATCTATCCATCCATCCGTCCGTCCATCCATCTATCCATCTATCCATCCATCCGTCCGTCCATCCATCTATCCATCTATCCATCCATCCGTCCGTCCATTCATCTATCCATCCGTCCGTCCGTCCATCCATCCATCCATCCATCCGTCCATCCATCCATAAACTCACTCAGGCCTTTAAGGTCAAAAATTCAACACTGTTTTTATTTATTATAAATCAGTACATTTCTTATAAAAAAAGTGGGCTTGAAAAAAAACCATATTAGATGTAAACCAAACAGATCAGGAAGTGGCCACCACCTCTATGACGTCACATCCTCTTCACCACCCAGCAGGTCTAATTCAGTCTGAACAGTAATCATGTGGTTAGCATCGATCTGTGCAAAGCATTCAAGTACAGCAATCAGCGGGCCGTTGGTCTGAGCAGCCAGCGCCAGCAGCATTAGTATTCGCATTATTCATTTTTATTTATCTTTTACTTTGGAAACTCCTGCCTGAGCTTCTGCATAAATTACTCACAAATCCTAGCTTTTAGTTCCTGCAGAAAGATGGCGGAGATCAACGTCAGGAGAAAAAATAAAAACAGGACGAGGCTGGTACCATGGAAACGACCTCGATAAAAATTAATCCTCCCCTCCCATCTTCAAATTAAACATTTGAGCTGCAAACATTTTTGTTATTTCACTGCAAAAACAAAATATTACCAAATCATCTTTGTTCTAGTTTCTGGCAAATATATTAATACACCTGAAATGAGACAAAACTAATTAACAACTAACTTTTCAGCTATTTATAGGAGCTTGATTTAAGTCAATAATTCCTTAATATTGATGAAAAGGTTCTAGTTCCACTGCTACGTTATTTCACCCGTAACCTGAGAAAATGTCTCGTTAAAAGTAGAATAATCTGCCTCTCATTTGTCTCATTTCAACTGTAATAATATTTGTACTAGAAACTAGACCAAGAATCAGAGGAAAGATTTCATTTCTGCAGTTAAACCTGAAAATGTGTCTATTTTTAACAAACAGGTTTAGTTTTTGACTAAAGGAATATAACACCATCTGTCGTTTTATTGCTTCAGCTACAAACGTTGCACTGCAAAAACAAAATCTCACCAAGCATTTTAGGTTTAGTTTCTAGAGCAAATATCTTACTGCATTTAAAACAAGACAAAACTAACTTCTAACAAACATTTCAGCAAAATGTAAAGGTTTGGTTAAAGATAATTCCTCAATATTGATGAAAAGGTTCTGGTTCGACTGGCAGGTTATTTCAAAATGTCTTTTAAGTTAAATAATCTTCAACATTTCAGCAACATCAAGGCATTATTAATGTAAAACAAGCTCAAAAGTTGTTTTTTTTTACAGCATAAAGAAATTTGCACCAGAAACTAGAGAAAAAAACTACTTGGTAAGATTTAGTGTTTTTACAGTGTTTAAAGATTTTAATAAATGTTTCCAGAGGTCATGAAAGGTCAACCAGCTGGTTCACATCAAGGAAACCAAACAAAATACAAATACTGTGTGCAGCAAAAATGTTTGTTATAATTTAATAAAAAGTTTTCCAATGTGACCAAAAACAAATCCAAAAATAATTGGTATAAATTAAGTTGATAAACTATTCCCTGCACACAAAGTCTGTTTGATTTTGTAAATGTTGGGGCCGATTGACCTCTGACCTCCTCATTTATTAATGTCTTTAAAATCATAGCGGCACAAACGCTGCACAAATGCCAATTGAGTTATATTTGAAGAAAGTGGGAGAGAAAAACAAATCTAAGTGATGCTTCTGCGTCGAAATGCCAGAAATAAATCCAGAACCGATCAACCCTTCAGACACTGCAGCGCCAATCTGGAGCCTGTTTACTGACTACAAAACAATAAGTTAAATAGAAGAAGTGCTTAAAAGAACCGTCCTCAGAGCCCTTTGAAGAGGAGAAAACTGGAGCTCACCGCAAACAAACAAAGTCACCAGTTAATGTCGGTCTGGTTTCTACTGGAGCTTACAGAGATAAAGCAGCTGGTTTTCAGTAAATGATTCACTGATAACAATGGATTATTTCATTTACAACATGGGAAAAAGTGAAATAATCTGCCAATTTTTCCATCTATATGATTGATTGATTGATTGAAGACAAGCTCTCATATCTTCATGGAAAGTTATTTTTACGTCAGTTTTGTCCCATTTCAGCTGTACCAAGATACTGGAAACCAAACAAAATATTTGGTAAGAAAGAAAACAAAAACGACTGATTAATTTGATTAATCATGATTAATCGATTACTACAATAATCGATTAATCATGATTGATCATTTCAGCAACATTTCAAATAAAACAAAACTGATTTAAGTAAAATTTCAGAAAGATATGAGCTTGTCTTCAGTAAAAAAATCATTAATGTCAATGAAAAGGTACTGGATCATTTCAAAATGTCTTCCTATGAGTGAAATCATCTGTCAGTGAAACCAACACTTTTTTATTAATATTAAGAAACAACTGACTTAAAACAAGCTACAGAGTTTCTCTTAGTTCAAGCTTACTAAAATATTTGCCACTTTCTTTTTGTCTGGTAGAAATTGTACAAAAATACAGAGTAAAAAATAAGAAAACTAACTTCAATTAATCAGGTTAATTGTGATCAATTATTACAATAATCAAATAATTTATCACGATTAATCGTTTCAGCCCTACTTAGGAAAAGACAAAACTGACTTCAGTAAAATTTCAGCAGGACATGAACTCGTTTTAAAACTGATGAGAAGATTATTTCTCTTATTTCACTCAAATGGGGAAAATGTTTTCTCAACAGTGAAATTATCTGCCAATGGAACAGGTACATTTTCATTAATATTAATAAATTATATTGAGCTACAAAGGCAGCTATAAGTTAGTTTTACTCAGACATTTGCAGTAGAAACTCAACCAAAATCAACGGGTGACATTTTGTGTTTTTGCAGTGCAGGAACCGAACAGGAGCGAAACCGAAAGCTGAAATGGTAATACTAATAATTCCCAGAAGTCTGCTTCACTTATAGATCATTTTCTTCCCTCTGATAGAAATATCTGGCGTTTGGAGGTCAGTGGCCCCCCCACGTCTGTGCGCCACGGCCCCCCTCGGCGTCCAGCCCGTCTGAGGCGGGACAGTCTGTCTCCTCGTCCTTCGTCAGCGCCGCCTCCTCCTCTCGTTTCCGGCGCTCCAGCTCCCACTCCACGAAGGTGTCGAAGAGGCTGGGCCAGGCCTCGTCCTCGCTGTAGTTGCTCAGGTCCGACCCGATGGCCTGCGTGAAGTTCAGGAACATGTTCCACGTGTCTCTGGAGATGCCGCGCACGCCCGACGGGTTCTCGGCCAGGAAGTCCAGCCAGCGCTCCAGGACGGGCGGCATGTCCTGCGTGAAGACGAGGCGCCACAGGGCGATGGCGATGTCGCGCTGCAGCGAGCGCTGGCCCTCGTCGGCATCCAGGCCGAACTGGAAGGTGAAGCGGTACAGGTCCTTGAAGCTCTCCTCGCCCTGCGCCTCCAGCAGCAGGAAGGGGAAGCGGGAGCAGATGCCCTCGATGCTGTCCGCCCCGATGGCCTTACAGCCCTCCACAAACTCCTTCCTGATGGGGAGAAACCAGACAGAGGATCAAACCGTCTGCAACGTTCAGCTGAGAAACACCAGGAAGGAAAAACGTTCCACAAAATATTACAGCCAACATCACCTTTGACCTTAAGACTTTACCAGGGTGAAGTCGTATTAAAGTTAGAATCAGAATCAGTTACAGTTCTGGGTTTTAATAAATCCTTGAATAGAAAAAAAGTTAAAAACTCAATTTCCCGTCAGTTTGAAAACCTAACAATAGATTTATTTTCCCCAAAACAGAGGATATCATATCTATAATTTCAGGATGTTTATTTTATAAAAGTACAACAAACTCAGAATCAGTTACAATTTTTCACATTCTTTACAGTTTTTATTTATTTCAGTTAAAGAAAATGTTTTCTCAGTTTTCATTAGTTTTAGTTAACTAATAAACTTTAGTGTCTGTGAGCTGATGTCACTTTCAAATAGTTAAAATAATAGTTCTGTTATTTTTAGTTAACGGTTCAGGGTTTTACCGCCCGGTGGAGGCCCCCCCCCCGGTGGAGGCGCCGCGTGTTTTAAAGTTTAAAAATGTTTAAAATTAACAGGAAATTTAAAAATACCACCAAGTTATTGGAAGACATTTTCAACAAATGGCTTAACACAAACATAAGATGACCAAACCAGCAGAGCTCAGCCTGGCGGGGTGTAATTAAAGCCTGGCGGGGTGTAATTAAAGCCTGGCGGGGTGTAATTAAAGCCTGGCTGCCCGCCAGGCTGATGAAACCCAGGGAAACCTGCTAAAACGACCTCGGCGCCGTACCGTGTAAACTTGCACATGGTGGCTGCCTGAAACTTCCAGGCCAGAACCAGAACCCGGAACTCGGCCGGGTCGACGCAGAGGTCGTTGCAGAACCGCTCCATGCCCTCCTCCAAGATGGCGTCCTCCAGCTCGTCCTTGTAGCACGCGAACAGCTCGCCGATGCGCGCCATGGACAGCCCGTCGCCGTCCTCCCTGCACGGCTCCCTCATGGCAGAGGAGATGACGGGCGTCTCCATGGTAACCTCTAAGGCCTTGGTGCCATTCAGCAGCTCGCTGGTGGATTTGCCAGAGGGGGCACTGCAGTCGTCTTTGTGCACGCCGCCGCTGGCGCTGTCGACCCGCTTGTGGGACTTGGACGTGTTGTCCTTGTCTCCGCTCTTGCTGCCCAGAGACGACGTCGGGTTCTTACACTTGGTGACACACTGGCCCATTTCTCTCGTCTCTGTCCTCCTCGACGTCAGTCCCCGTCCGAACCGCCCAGACACCTCTTCTCTAGCCGGACGAGGTGCCTCAACATACCCTCAGGCCTGAGAGACAAACAGGTGCATGCTGGGAATCTCTGCAGTCAATCTCTTTATTCAATCAGAGTAAAACACAACAGAACTACCTTTCCCAGATCTGCCAAAAGCTTCAACTGTCCAACCTAAAAACCCTGAAAGAGAAAAGGAGAAAAACATCAACTTCACTGAATTTAGGTCTGGACTTGGACTAGGCCATTCTAACCCTTTTATAGGTCCTATTATTTAATTTCTCTTTGTGATCAATAAAGTATTTTTTGAATCTCTCTGGCTGGATGCAAGTTTGGACAATAAATATATAATAATATGTATCACAATAAACATGTGATCAATGTCTGATATTTATTCTAATTTCTCTGGAATAAACCCAGAAATGTTAGGATTAGGCGTCTGATTCTCGCACTACCAGCAGTTTCTGATTTCTTTACCCAGAAAACAATCAGCCGCAATAAACGATGAGGATTTTTATAGGTGGATTCCAGATTTATGCGTCAGATCAGAACACGATGGCTTTGGGTGAACAGACAATAAAACGTAAATAATCCTATTTGTGGGATTATTATGGGGTTAAGTCACAATGTTCCCACGTTTTGGAGTGTTTTTCACCCACAGACTGTTTCTGTTTAAGTTCGTCGAGCTTCCTGGAGCTGTCAGCGTTTCGGCTCGTTCACCGAACAGATGATTCAGGATTTTCTCGGCTGGTTCTGGCCGCGCTCCAGACAAACGCAGATAAAACCTGGACTCATAAAACGGATTTTAATCACTAAAGTTGCAACATGATGCTGGGAGTTTCCTGGGTTTAGATGTGGGTTTGCATCAAGGCTGGATTAATCATGTGGTTCCGCTGGTTGGACCTAATCCGTGATTCAGAGCCGTTCCTGGGAAACATTCTGCAACGCACCAATGAAACATCAAGATTGCTCAACTTTGGTTGCAAAAGTTCATCCAGAATACTTTTGCAACCAAAACATTTTATATTTTACTGAACTAAAACCACAAACCTTCCACTTCGGTCAGATTGGATGAAGGGTAGGGGTCAGAATTTATTGTTTATCATTAACTTCTTATGATCAGAACTTTATTGCCTCAATAAATTTATATTAAAGGGTCAGTATCAATTTTTAAAAAAAATCTACTTTTTTGATCTTTTATCATGTTTTCATATTTTTCCCAATTCAAAAACTGGCCTGGAGCCTCAATGTTTAAGAAATCCTCTAATCTCCATAGCAACCATTCAAGTTGTTAAAACGCCTGGATGGACTTAGCCCCGCCTTCAAGGTGCAGCTCCTCCCCCTCTCAGCTCCTCCAGACTAGCCAGAAGCAATTAGCAAACATCTGCTGAGCTCATAGGAGCTGCTGGTAAAAACATTAAAGGGTTAATAGAGGAGCCATGTTGGGACAACTTCCTGGAGGCGGAGCTTCAGAAAGAGCAGGAGATTTTAAAGAGACGGAGGCCCAATTTCAAGGTGTTAAATCAGAAAGTCAAATTTTTTAAGTCATATTTTATATATAAAAGATTCTTATAACAACTGAAGGTAACAGTTACTTGACTATGTCATAATTTGGCACTTTGTACCTGGAAAACACCTAATGCTGCCCCTTTATGTTAAATTAAAAACAAACTGACAGTATTATCAGAAATGCTATTTTTACCCTTTTCTCCATGAGAGCATCAAAAAATATCAGAAAATGTGAAAACATGATTTAATGCAGTCACTGTGGCTTATATAAATGACTCTTGGTTAAGTGTCTTTTGTCCTGAAGAAGCCAGATTTAAATCCAATGTTTTGTTCTAGAACAGTATTTGTGCCTGCAGAAACACATTTTTTCCATCTTAGCTCATTAGATTAACTGACAATAAATACATTAAAAACTAGTGTTTTTGTGAGTCCGCTGCTTTATTATTTTTATTATTAAATTGGATATAATTTCAGATTTTTGTACTTAAAAATAAGCTATAAATGTTATAGGTTAATTTTATAAGATAAAGAAATGTATTTTTTAGAGATGCACAGATATAAACATTAATAAAAAATATTCATATTTGATATTACTGCCAGCTCAGCCATATTTACCAAAATTTTACTTGATTAATTATCATAATAATTAATAGATTCCTTTATTACTAAAATAATTGATAACAGCAATCAGTTTGTTTACTTATTAATTGAAAAAAAGATGTGAAGTTTGAGGCTGAAAATCTGAATTTATTCCCGGATTAAAGAACAAGAAGACAGTTTTCTTTTCAGTTAACGTCAGAAAGCTGGACGTTGTTTTAACATAAAGTAACAGAAGGGGGTTCATATAATGTAAAACTGATGATAAGCTTTTATTACTTGTATCTTTTAGGGAACCGTCAGGCTGTAATCATAGCCGGTGTGTTTCAGCTGAATGAGACGAAGATGATGACGATGATGATACTTACATAAAGTCTTTCAGAGGGCATCGTCTTTCAAATCTGCTCCATCATTGTGACCTTGACATCAGCAACGCTGCAAAGACACATTATCTTGTCGTCATAAGCAGAACGGGACACCTCATCATTCCCAAACCTGCAGGGAATATTTCCCTCATTTAGCCACAGTTCAACCCTAAACCTCTCCAAAAAAACATCACCACTGGTTTAAATCTGACTTACTGTGTGGCTTTGAGCAATTTTCTATGTCTCAAGTTTGAGGTTTCCTTCCTAACATCGTACACATTTCACAGCTCAAACACATGCTATTAATTACACATCAAGCTGCTGTTAAAGCTCAGCTCTAGTCTGTTTTGGATTGGTCCAGTGGTTTGGTCCATTCCTGATGCACAGAGGCGGTCTGACACCAAGTTGTCAGGGGGCCCAGGAACCGATCTAATAACTCAATCAAATTTGCAGTTTTTAAAAATACTTTTTTCCCCCAATGGGCTTCCATAGTTTAGGACAACCATCTAGTTTTACAGTTTGAATCTAGTTGGACTTTGAATTTATGTGAACTCCCAGAAGGAATGATTGAAATAAATATTTGTTGTTATTAGTATTTTCTTGAGAAGAAAATGAGAAAAATTAAACAAATCAGATTTGATCTGAAAAACAAGACCTTATTTTTAAAGGTATATAGCTCAGCCATTACAGCCATGGAGCCCAGAACAAAATAAATCAAAGGATAGCATTTCATCACTTAATATTAAATGAGACAGAGTCACTAGTGTGAGCTCTGATCTAGCAGGTGAAAACTGTCATTCTGTCTCAATACAGCTGAAAATGTGCAACACCTTCGTTTTTTTCCATTGTTAAAGTAAAACTCAGACCGTAAAAAATTTAACTGAGACAAAAAGTAAATTAGAAATGTTTACAAATGTCATAAGAAATGAATTTAATAATTTCTCCTCATAGAGGAGCGCTGGCCTCCCGTTGGCCCCCTTCTAGAAACGCCAATGCAGATACATTTAAAGGTATCCAGGATAATCTGCAGTGATCAATGCACCGGACATGTCGAGACACGTCTGCCTCAGTCCTAAACTGGCCAGCCTGAACGTCTGGAGGCCTACTTTTATCCACAACAAACCAGCACCATGTAACTCATCCAGACATCAGTTTAACCGGATTAGCTGGTCTGAAATCTGTCCGAGTCAAAGCACAGTTTCAATGTCAACATTTAACATCTGCAATACTGCTGTCAGCGGCTCACTTTGATCAGAAATCATCTTTTACGTCGTTTTAGGAAGTTAAGATTGCTTTAAAAAGGAAAAAGCCGAGCAAAACCGAGTGATTCTAACAGCAAAAACAGCCCCAACTGAGATGTAAACAGCGCTTTTAATCCGATGTAAAGGCGACACTCTAAGCTGTTACGAGCTAAATTAGTTATTACCCGCCGAGGAGCTGCTGATCAATAATCCATGATTGGTCAGGAGGACATTTAAACATCTCCATCTGAAGAGCCTGGCCCAGGCTGCGCCGCAGCTACAGCTTAGCTGCGGCTAAGCTAGCTCCTTAGCGGCTCACAGCACTGCAAAGATCCGACAGAAAAAGACTCACCTTCCCGGAAAATTACGTGTTGAGTGTTTTCAATGTACATCATTCCGAAAAAGATGATTAAAAAAAGAAACAAAGAAGTTAAATAAGTTGGTCGGAACCCCGAAGTGGAGCAAAAACTCGTAGAGAGCTAGCTAACTAGCGGGGACAGCAGGCGAAAGAAAACTTTAACACCAAAGTTGGTTGTTTTTCTGTTTTAGGGAAAAAATACGCGAAAACGCCGAGAGTCGGAGTTTGTCTTCGAGTCCATTTAGAGTCGAGTTCAGTGTGAGAAAAGAGAAACTCGGAGTAACGCTGCCTATTTCTTTGTGCTTCCCCTTCTAGTCATTGAGCGCAGCTACATTAGAGACATTTTCCTGCATCACTTCCTGCCTCCCAGCAGCCAACAGCTGATCTCCATCCGAACAGGGCCGAGCCCCCAGAATCTGGGGCCCGGTTCTCTCTGGCACCTTCCTGGGTTATAATAGTTAGAGGTTTTTCATTATCGTTGAGTTTAGTTTAGTTGTGACTTTTTGTTTGTTTAATTCAGTTAGTTTTAATTGGTTTTGTAGAGTGTTTTGCTAGATTTTATTAAATATTGTTTAGTCTTTAAGTTTATTTTATATTTGCCGTTGTAGTAGCTTTAGTTTTTCCATACTTTGGCTCATTTTTAAGTGCAGAATGCAAAAAGGGCAAAGTATTGTGCAGATGTATACACTGATTATTATTGAATAACCATCTGACTTTGGTAAGCTTCCTCTTTAGCAAGCTAAATATTTGGGTCTAATCTAATTATTTAGTATGGAAATAAATATTTAATAGAGATTTATTTGAGAACTAAATATTTAATTTAAAACTAAATATCTATCTTCAATTTGGTCACTAAATATTTAATTTATTAACTAAATATTTAATTTGAAAGCTAAAAATTTAGTTTGTGACATAAATATTTAGCATATTTATATGTTAGGTTTAGAAAATAGATATTTTGTAAGAAAAATACATTTTTAATTTGGATTTAAGAATTTAGTCTACAAACTAAATATTTAGCTTAGACTTAAACATTTAGTTGTGTTCTAAGTAATCAGTTCCTAGAGTATTTAATTGATATTTAGTTTACCTAAATATTTACTTTGTTAATTAAATATTTATTTTGGAACTCTGAGATTCATAAATGTAGGAGTAATATATGACTTTAAAAAATAAACACCCACACCTTTTTCTTTAAGACGGGCTAAATTAACCAAATTGTTGCTGCTAGTATTTCAATATGTAACTTTACAAACAGCACCCCAGAAATTATGACACTAAATATACCCTTTGCTATTAATAAAGTATTTTTGAACTGAACTGATGTACATACACTTCTTATTTAATTGCAATAATGCACAATAAATTACAATCTGCCATTTTATGAGGTAGGTTAAGTGTACCTTTTGAAAATAACAACTATTTACTTTTTACTATTTATATGTATATTTTATTGGAAATACTCATTGAGATTAAAACTTCTTTTCCAAAGTTAAGAGATGGACATGCTACTTCAATATATTTGGCGCTAATGTGATCTCAATAGTTACAATTAATCATAAAACACAAAAACTTGTGATTGTTGAAGTTTTATGGATTATGGAGACCTCCATAATCCATTAGATGGAGAATGAATGAAGTAATCTGGTGTGTTTTGATTTGGAGTAAGAAACACTTTTTGTTTCAGTAAAAGAATCTCAATTTAAGCCTCAGCTTAGAGAAGTTTGTCAATATCTCATATCAGAATACCTACGCATTTGTATAATCTGAAATCTTCAATTTCAGTCCTTATTAGGCTCATATTGTGGTCTATTTTTCCCCTATCTGTTGTAATATCCTAATATTAAATGTTTTGTTTTCATCATAATTGGTAGAAATAAAGGCCTGAAAACATCTGTATGTGTGGAATTAATCTATAGTTTCACTCAGGGATGGAGTTACTGAAATAAATGAACTTTTTAGTGACAAAATGCGAATTCACGAGCACTGTTGCTTTAAGACTACGTCATCAGCCAGCGACTATGTCACCTCTTTAGAAACAACAGGTAAGGTCGCATTTTACGCTTTAAATAAGAATAAATTATGTAATTTAAAAATAAACTAAGACTATTTCACATCGCTGTTGGCGTCTTAGCTCAGGTCTGTTATTTGAGACGCTGTTATCTTTCTAAAATTTATGTTTAGGAGCGAAGTTCGGCTGAATTGGTTCATTCCGGTGAAGCGAACAGGATCCAGATTTGCAACGGGATTATTTTAGGGTGTTTTATAACCCTCCGAGGAGATATTCAGCGGTTACTCAACAGTTTAAAATTTAATCTTTAATAAGTGATGAACAAATCATTTTATGTCGACTAGATTTCCTGCAGTAGCTGTAACTGAGTTATAAACACCAACCAAGTCAAGTAGCAATGAAAATATCAACTATTATTCATATTCCGTTCAAAAATACTTTATTTATATCACAAGAAAATTACATTTTGTAACTCGTATTATTCAAGGTTCTTCACAGAATTGTTGTAGATGGTGATTGCGGTGAGCTACAAGGATCTCCTGTAGAGGTCTGTGTTACAGCAGCTCTGACAAAGCTTCTGACTGAAGACTTTTGTTGTAAAGTAGTCTGATGAAGAGGATGCTCAGGATTGGTCATTATTTTCTCCATTACAGAAAAGGAAAATCACCAAATCTATTCAGAGGGAAAATACTTGACTGATTTTTTCAGTTTAAAATTCATTTGTAAAGTTAATAAAATTCCACAAATGCCAACTATTTTTGCAAATATTACATTATAAAATCTTTTATTCTAACTTTTGTTGTCAGACAATTTCTCTTTAAAGAACTTCAAGATTCTACAGACACTAATCAGAACAAAATTAGTTAATTACATGTGTCGAGTGCGAGAAATTAACAAAGTCCAAACCTTGTTAAAAATAGAACAAAACAGCTTTATTTCATCTGTACAGACGGAGAACCCAAAAGAGAGATCTGAGATCTGACTTGACAAAGGAATCACTTCTCTATATATTTACTGTTTAATGCCCTTTGCACACAGACAGGGTGTCATCGCTGATATTCTAAAAAAAAAACTTATCAGATTAATACACATAGTGAGAAAAATGCAACCTTTAGTTAAAAACCAGTTTCAGGCAGAATATTCTGTGCTTAATAATAATCACTCAGCCGTTGGGTCTGGTCTGTCACTCCGGAGGTTTGATAGTTATTTACTTATCGCACTGGAGCAAACTTGTGAAGGCCAGAAGAGAAACAATGACTCTGTGAGCCTGAGTAAAATATAATAAACTGATTAAACATGTAAGATTAATATTAAATAAACTTCTAATAACAGCAAACATACTGTAAGTAAATATTTTATTCCACACAGTAATTCATAATTTATATAAGGAAATTACCTCGTTCAAGTAGAAGCTAGTTGTTGTTTTTTCCCTTTAAGAAATAACATCAGTGCTTGAAAAACGTATTTCAGGTTTATTGTAGTTTCATAGTTTCTTATTAAACATTGTTTGATCAAAGGTGTTTGTAAGGGTCAAATCATTTTACACAATGCTGCATTTAAATGTTTGTTTTCTGTCACATTTATATTTAAACTTGCCCTGCAGAGACAAACGTGTTAAATAATGAACAGCTAAACAAATGAAAAGCTGTCAGGTTTTACATTTTTGATCCAACATTAGACATGTTTAAGGTATTTTCTATTACGTGGAGTGAGACAGTTTTTTGATATCTTGTTTTTGAAATCTAGCAGATGTCTAACTTTCCAGTATAAAGGTAAAGAAATATATAAATAACTGAATTAAACCATCAGTTAAAGCTGTAGTAGGAAACTTTTATAAAACATGTTTTTTACATATTTGTTTAAACTGTTAGGACACAGACAATCTGTGAAAACTTCAATCTCCTCCACTATAGCAGTCTGAAGAAATGCACCAAAAACAACCAATGAGAGCCATAAGGAGGCGGGTCTTAGTGCTGCCAATCATCCTTGTGAACTCACTGCTAAATGTGCTAATGGTGGAGAAATTACTTAACATACAGAAAAACTGTTTACCTGCCATCACTGGTGGCTAAGCTAATTAGACTTAGCATTCATTGTATTATAGGGAGCAGGGGATAATTGACAGCACTAAGACCCGCCTCCTGGCCCTGATTGGTTGTTTCTAATTAGCACTAGGAGAAGACAGAGGACACCGATCTTTTCCCAGATTATCTGTCTGGAACCAAAGAGTCTCGATTTGGTGGCAGCTAAAACAAACTATGTAAACAGATATTTTTAATAAAATCTACATGCTGTGTTCGTCGCAGCAGGTCCGCGTGTTTAAGGCGGTTCTGATGACTTCCTGGCTGCTTTCCTCAGGCCAGGATGGCGTTGTCCACTCGCTCTACCGTGTTATCGCTCTACATGCGGGTGTTTCGGATCGCCCGGGCCTGGCAGGCCCAGACCGGCGCCGTGAGCGACTCGGAGGCGGAGAGGCGGTTCATGGAGCAGGAGGCCCGGTCTCTGTTCAGGCAGAACCAGCAGGTGGAACAGCAGCTGCTGGTTTTATGTTATATTTATATTTTGTTTAATTCACTTAGTTTTAATTAGTCTTTGGAATATGTTTGCTAGTTTTCATGAGTTATTATTTGTTAAATATTGTTTAGTTTTAGCACCATTTTACTAAAACCTCTGGTGTTTTCTCCAAACGTTTTGTGGACTAAAAGAATTAGTTTTAGTTTTAGTTAACTGTGGTTACTTTGCTTCAAGCTGGATGATCTGGTTGAAAAACGAATCATGAAATAAACATTTGATATCATTCAGCCGATGTTGATAATTATTGATTAGTTTTTGGTTTTAAATAATTCAAATACTGCCAGACTGGCTTCGTGTCGTTTCCTGTTTAATCCAGTTTTCTCTACATGTTTATTTTTTAGCAGTTATGAGGCAAAGTGGGGAAACCAGAAGATTGTTGCTAGGCAACCAAAGAGAGTCAGTTGAATCCACCAACCTGAGATATTATGGAAGATTCTCTCAGATGTGTTCAGTATTGATATTGATCACTGCCTGTCCTTACATATAATATTATAGATTTATTGTCCAGTCATCGTTTCTTTCTAACTTTTCTTGCTGTTTTCAGCTCACAGATCCAGAATCCATACGGAGATGCATAGAGGAATGTGAAGCCAGGATAGAAATAGGTGAGGATGGATTCAGTCAGGACTTCATTTCAAACAAAGAAAAAAAAGTTTTTATGACATTTTTAACATCTAAAATAAACAAAACAACAGAAACAAAAAATAAAAGGATTCTAAAGTCTCAGGAAACAAAATAATTTTTTTATCATCCATCTTCATGTGATTACTGGTTTATTGCGACAGGCCTGATTTCATAATGAAACGTTAAAATCAGCCTCTTTCTGTTCAGGTCTGCATTACAGGAATCCGTACCCCAGAGCGGTGAGTAAGCGCCCCCTAGTGGCCGTGTTGTGAATGCATCAGGAATGCGGCCTGACGGCCCGGTTCTGCCCACAGACCTACCTGCCTCCTCTGGGTCTGGCCACGCAGCGGGGCAGGCGGCTGCGCGCTCAGCAGCGCCTCCGGAAGCAGGCCAAACCCGTCTACCTGCAGTCCCACGACGACACTTGACGACACCCCGGTTACCATGGTTACCTCACAGAGGAAGCCGGAGTCTGCATCAGGGGCCGAGCTTCTGCAAGCTGGTACTGATCCGAGATCGGACGTCGTTCAGGAGAAAAAACTTTATTTTTCAGTCAAAGTGTTGGGAAAGTCCAAATACTGTTTCATGTGTTATTCATCATCATGTCTAATTTAATTAATAAAGTGTCTGAATGTTCAATCTGTTGAACAGTTTCAACATCTTAGACCACAGAACTCTTCAACTTGAGGTTCGCATGAGATTTCTGAATAATCTGTGATTCATTTCTGATTAATTTGAGCTGAACGGGTTAGGATTGGTTTATGGCCTAAACAAAACATCTTAATTACACTTTTCGTAGAAAATCCTTCTTAGATAATAACATTTTCTTTCAGAATGAATTGTTTTAGGGCTCTGTCACTTTAATTCCAAATAATCTGCTGCTGGTCCCGCCCCCCCAACTCAACGTTTACACTTTGAAAATGGACGCAAACAGGTGCGCAATTATACAACTGTACGTCTTTGAAAAGCAGAAGTGGAGACTCCTGCGCAGCCAACCAGAATGCAGCAAATGGTTTCTGGATGGTGAGTCAATAACAAAACTCCTGTCTTTTCCAGCAGCCGTTGTACAGCGAATACAGCAGGAAAACCAGCTGACCAAATGTGCTGGAACTCTGCTGATGTTGCTAGGAAACAGGCAGAACTCTACTGGGGTTGCTAGGTAACAGGCAGAACTCTACTGGGGTTGCTAGGTAACGCGGAGTGCCTGCTGATTTGTTTACATTCCAGATGTTTTTTAAGCTGCTCATGGTTTTTAATGTCTTTGAATTCACATGAACATAAATCATACATGAAAATAACTGATAAAATTGTTAGAAATTCACACATCAATGAGAAAAATCTGTTAAAAGTTGCATTTTATGCAAAATGGTAGTTTGTTCATATTAATATTATTAGGCCGTGACTTTTGTTTTCAAACTTCTGCTTAAAATAAAAACTTGCTGCCTCTCTGCATCGCAGCTGAAAAACTTTGAGAAACACCAGCAGTCAGGAATATGACACGGTTCCTCAACACAAACAGGAAGTGATGCGTCTGCTGCACCGTGACTCTGTTTCCACGCAGCTGACAGATGTTTTAACTGCTCCCCATCCTGATCCAATAAACCAGAAGCTGCTGAAACAACAGACCTGCTCACCTCAAACCTTCAGCATCAAACAGGAGGAAAAGCAGCAGCTGCTTTTAGCAACTCTAGTGATGTAAAGGTGAAACATCTGCTGCTTTTTCATCACTAAATGTTCTGCAGCCTGAGCCTCTTTAAACCTTCACCTGAAAAGATATATATATAAAAAACTAAGAATGTTTTAAATATTTTAATAAACTCACATCTTACAGGTTTTTCTAGCTTTTTCATGGGCAACTGCATGTTTTTTTGTTTTTTTTAATTCATATTTATATCTACACCCTGTTGAAGAAAGTGTATCCACCATCTTTTTACTGTCATGTTTTAATTTAATATAAACAGAAATAAAGTTGTGATTCTTCAAATATAACTACATATTTTCCAAAGTAAACATTTCTCAGAAATGAAAGTTGCTTTTCTTCAAAACGTTGTTTAACATTTCCAGCAGTAAATGAGTTTTATTTTGACTTTATTGAAGGTAAAAACTTTAACATATCTCTGGTTTATTACTTTAAACTTTCTGCTCTTTTCTCCTAAATTACACTTTAAAAGTTTGAATCATGCAGAATGAAGGCACAATAATGGTTAAATATGTTAAATATGAATCCATTTGGTGTTTTATTTGCTGCTGTGCTGCAAGCTGCCGCATGGGGGAGCCATTTCACCGGAATCAGAATAAGAAGAACCAGAACTAAGGATCTAAAGCGCGGGGCTCAAACTCCAGTCCTCCAGTCGCCGTCCTGCAACTTTTAGATGCGTCTCTGCTACACCACACCTGAATAAAAATAATTAGGTCATTAAGGCTCTGGAGAACTTAGCTACACAAGAAGGAGGTAATTAAGCCATTTCATTCCAGTGTTTTTTACCTGTGGCACATCTAAAGACTGCAGGACAGCGGCCCTTGAGGACTGGAGTTTGACACCCCTGTTTTAGAGTCTCCCTGGTCCAACAACCAGCCGGGTTCTTCCGGAGAACCAGTCGGGTTCTTCCGGAGAACCAGTCGGGTTCTTCCGGAGAACCAGCTGGGTTCTTCCGGAGAACCAGTCGGGTGTGTTGAAGTAGAGACACATCTAAAAGTAGCAGACCGGTCCTCCAGGACCAGGAGTTTAACACCCCTGATTTAAGGTAATTGCAGTAAAAACTAGACCAAAAATAGTTTTTTCAGTGTAAAACAACTGTTTCTGCTGAGCTCTGAAACTTTGAATAACCTAAAGATAAATTATAATTTTATTACGGCAGTCGCAGTCAGGCTGTTCCTGTTTTGTTATCTGTGTGTCGAGTTCAGATCAATCTGCTCTTAATAAACTTTAACATTTTTATTTTAGTGTTTAAAACCTTCTGCATAAATCCAGCCATAAATTCCTGCTAACTACGTCAGAGGAATCATTTTTAAAATAAAACACTTCACTGACATTCAGACGACTTAGACTGCATTCATGTTTTAAATTTACACCTTTAATAAATGTTTTAGATGGTTTTTGTAGGCGCCACTTCCTTTTTATAAATGCTAATTTGTAGCATTGTGGGCTAAAAGAAAAGCAGTTAATTATTTCTTGTAATTTGCTGTAAATTATATGTTTGACTGTGTGTCAATTATTTTTCTAATATAACTGACACACACGGTAAATACAGAAGAAAATTCTGGTTTTTAAATGTATTTATGCTTATTAAAATTCACTATCCTTTATTCAAAATCAATTCAACTAAAAGAATTACTTTATTGATATCAAAGGGAAATTAAATGTTGTAACTCATATTAATTCACATTTTCAGTTATTGTAGATAATGATGGTTGTCATAAAGAAAGAGCTCCTGTAGCAGTCCATATTGCGGTGAATGTGAAGGAACCTCTGACTGAAGACAAGAGGATGGTCAGAGTTCCCCATAATTATTATCAGATAATATATAAATATAATTTATTTCATCATTTAAAATAAATAAATAAAACAACAACAAAAAACGTTACCAAATATTTTTAGCCTAATTTCTAGTACAGATTTACCAATAATATTGGAAAATGTTCTTATCAGTGAATTTATCCAACAGTAGATGCAGAACTTTATCAATATTTAGGAATTATTAAAATAAATACTTTTATCTTGCTGAAAAGTTACTTCTAAGTTAGTTTTCTCTTTTTTAATTTTACTACAATATTTGCAATAGAAAATAGACCAAAAATACTTTGTAAGATTTTGTGTTTTTGCAGTGAAAGTCAATTATAAAATCTGTGTAAACAAAATTGTCCTTCAAAAAATGTTGAGACTAAAACTCCAGACTCTCATCGTCCAGTTTGAAAGAAAAATAAAAAGATAAATCATGAAAATGAATAACAGTTTGTGTTTTAACTTTGTGCCATTAGTTGATTTATGGCTCGTTGTTTCTGGTTAAATCCACCAACTATCTGCTGCTTGTCTTTCAGACTTTGCACAACAATCCGGTGAAGTTTCCAAGCCCTCCCTCTGCGACTTTAAAGGTTGAACATTAACGAGGCGCCGAGGAGAGAGCAGCTCGGAGCGACTGAGGAAGTTCGGATCCGACACCCGGACAGAAACACCTGGACTCGGTTCATCAGGATTCTCCGTTTTCAGATAAATTCACCTTTGACCTCCCTGGGGAGCATGGCTTGTTTCTGAGCGACCCGCTGGAGGGGAAGATGCGGCGGTGCGGCTGGTGGCTGCTGCTCTGCGCCTTCGGGGTTGCCGCTGCCCGCAGTGCAGGCAAAGGGCAATGTTTGGACGGGATCGCCATCAACGTGATCCTGCTGGAGGACGAGGACTCTCCCTGGAGCCTGAAGTACGTGAAGAAGAAAATCCAGGAAGCCATAGAGAAAGACGCAGAGATTAACGCCGCAGAAGGTGAATCACAATGAATTACTGCGATAAGATAATCAGCTTTACTGCTCTGTTTGTTCATTTCTACAGCAGGGAAACAGAAAACCTCACAGTTTCCACCAAACTGTGTAAATCAAGCAGAGCCAATTCATCAGGAAAACAGATAAGACAGAAAGTTGCTGGTGCAATAAATTGTTAGAAAGCAGCCATTATGCTGCTTGCTTCATGTCAGGCCCGCTGCCCTGTAACTTCTAGCTGAGCCTCTGCTGCAGCAGCTGAACAGAATAATGAGGTCATGAAGGTTCTGGAGAACCGATCCAAACCAGGAGGAAATTCATTCCACTGTTTTGTACCTGAGGCTCATCTAAAAGCTGCAGGACGGCGACTGGAGGGCTGGAGTTTGAGAGCCCTGATTTATGTTTTCAGTAAACAGGTCAGTTCATGTGCAAGATTAAAGCAAACTGATTTGGGCCTCCACACCAACAGGGGGCGTCCAAGACCCGCAGCAGTCATGGAAAACTGGTTTGTAAATGTTTTATTAGGGAGTTAATCTAAAATAAATAAAATTATTCTGTTTGATCATTTTTATTCCCCGCTGCCAGTAATAACTCTAAAAACTACAAATAAACATTAAAAACCTTTTTAAACATGCTAGAAATACAACACTGCTGCAGATCCTGAAAGATGTTAAAATATTTGTATTTCTGTTTTTGTACATTAATTTTAATAATCTGAAACAGATAAAGTAGATATTAGCTGAGGGATCGTAGTGTGAAGGTTCCCCGGTCAGGTTCTGCTCAGGGCCCTGAATAACGTGGGACCGGCCCTGCTGCAGAAACAACAGAACGTTAAATAAAACCGAGATTTGGAAATGAATTTCCCTCAGGCTTGATGAAGAGGAATAAATATTTGAATAAATATTTACAAAATTCTTCTGAAGAGAAAAAAGTTTTAATCCAAAATAAGAGTTTTTAATAATTAATATTGTAATTATAATAATCATAAAAACATCAAACTGTTATTAAAGTAAAATAACAAATCCAGACCCAGAATTAAAACTAAACCAGAAATATAAAATAAATTCACTGGGAGAGTTTCAGGTGAAAACTGAAAGTTTTTCTCATGAGCAGATAAATATGAATAATTTATTCTGTAGGCATTTTATAGATTATTTGGTTTCACAATCCATTTATTTCATTTAGTTTTTTATGTTTTTACAAGCTGTTCTTGATCTGCTTGTAAAAAAAAAATATTGTTTTTGTTTTATTTCAGTACTGAAGAAATTTAAAAATTAAAATCGGTTCATATTAATTTTGTATAAATTTTATCAGTCAGGTCAACTCAATTTAACGCAGAATTTTTTTAAACTGAAGGAAAATAATTCATTCATTTAATTTATTTAAACAGGTGAAATCTGAAAAGTGTGGTGTATTTTATAAAACCACGTTTTGAGCCAGCTTTCCACATCTAGAGGAAACTTCTCATCAATAATTTGAGCAGATTCTCAGTTTGGTCTGGACTTTGACTAGGACATTCTAACACAGGAATCAGCTGTGATCTTAACCATCCCATAATATTTCTAGCTGCATGTTCAGGCTGGTTGACCTGCTGGAAGATCAAACTCCCAGAATTAGCAGGATTTACTAACTTAGCTCCGCCCACCGTCCCACAGCATGATGCTGCCAGTTCTCTGGACTGGTTTACTGGTCAGGATTATTTTTAGGGGTGTGGCAGTAAAGAGAGCTGGAAACGTGTAAAAAAGTTGATTTTCAGAGGAAGTCTCAGCTTGTTCTTTATTTTCTGTTTTTCTTTAAAACAGCAACAATTATTTTAAAAAGGTCTGAGGTTGTTTTTTTCAAATTTTTATTTTAAAAACGTTTTATTTTCTTATTGTTTTTTGTTTTTTTGATCTTTTCTGTTTTTTAGTTTTTATTTTAAAAACATAAGAAAATGTGGAAAAGTTGAAGAAGATTAAAATGAATAACTGGTTTGTTTGTTCCAACATGGCCGCCGTGAAGCGTTTGGATTTAATCTGACTGCGAACTTTGAAGGCATCAACACGACCATCTACGGTCAGGGCGGCTGCTACAGCAGCCCGTGTGAGGCGGTGGAGACGCTGCGCAACCTGATGGTCAGACTCCTTCAGCCCTCCACACTGTAAAAACAGAAAAACTCTCAGATGTCCTGCAAAAAGAGCAAATATTAAGAAGTTAATGCTACTAAAAATGTAAATGAATTTACAGTGATTGAAATCAGAGCTGAGTTACATTAATGATCTAATATTAATATTAAGTGTTAATTTTGCGTCACACGGTGTAAAAAGTAATGAAGTCATAAAACGACTTCTGTCAAAAACCGTTTTGTTTTTCCAGAATCTGAATGTCTTATTTACAGAATAGTTTTATAATTATTACAATGTTTTCTATTTTTTATCGCTATCTTTAGTTTAAGCAAATAAATCAAATTTATCTGGTTTATTTTACAGTGCTTTTCTGTTGTAATTTTACAGTTTTTATGTAAATCCAACATCCATTTTTACAGTACATGTTAAATATGTTGATTTAGGTCTTTTTTATTGTTTATCTTTTGTATTTTCCAAAGTTATGAACAATTAGATAACATCCAAAAAGGTTGAGAAGTTTTTTTATGAATCAAGGACAATGTGTGACGTCATATGACTCGTTATTCTCCAAATTATTTTATTAATAATCGATAGATTCATCCAGTGTAGTTAGAGAAATCGACTCGATCACCTGGAAGTCAACAACTCTGATCCGACTGAGAAACGACCAAATGTAATTTCCCTTCATTAGATTTTTGCTGCTCTGTTTCCAAACGTGATTCTTTTAGTTTTAACGTAACATTGATTATTAGCTTTTATTGCTAATATTAGTGAACAGGATGCCGTTTGTAAAGTTTCACAGTTGAAAAACAGCAGCAATAATTTGGTCATTCATTTATAAAAGTTTCAAGCTAAGAACTTAATTAGCATGCTAAATATTTAGCTTAGCAACTACACATTTAGTTGCAAACCTAAATATTTAATTAGCTCAAAGATAAATATTAAGTAGATAATATTTAAGCAGAAAGCTAAATATTTGGTTTACCATCTAATAACTATTTATCTGATTTAGAAAACGGATGTTTGCTCTTCCAGTAGCTGTAAGAACAGCAGAAAGCTCAGGCCTGTCATCAGAACAAATGTTTCTGCATGATAAATGTCCCACAAGTTATAAATAATACTGTGATCATTTTCAAGGAATATCATTTTAATTCACATTTTCAGAGGTGTTTCAGTCAGCTAAGGAACAATACAAATAATAAAAAAAAAACATTTTGTGTAATTATAACAAAAGAGAAATACAACCATAAACTTTCAATTCTAATAAACATTTAACACTGGAACTGGAAACAGTTTAAAAATCCAAAATAAGCATCAAAACAACAAATAAAATGAACAAAAAGGGCCAGTTGAGACCAAAACACCAGACTGGAGATTTTTATCATCCAGTTTTTGGTAGAAAGAGAAAAAAATAAATTATTGAGTTTGTTTTAATCTATAATGTTATTAATTGATTTGTTGCTAATTGCAAATGTAATGATAGTGAAGAAGAATCTGATGTTGACATGCTAGCCTGCGGGGCCCAGATGAAGATCTGCTCCAGGCCCCATAAAGGCTATGGCCGGCCCTGCTGAGCCTCTCTGTGATGAAAACCAGAACCACAGATGAGACTAAAAGTCCAAACCCAACACCGTCTGTTTTCTCCGGCAGAGTGCAGATAAACTCGGCTGCGCTGTTCTCGGACCCACCTGCACCATAGCGACGTTCCCGTTAGTGGAGTGAGTTACGTCATTGCTCTGAAACAGCCAATCACAGTTCATTCCTGAGAGGTTTAGTTTCCAGCCTCCCTGGTTTCTGTTGTTTGTGTCGTTGGGTCCCGCCAGCGCAGAGAAAGGTTTCGGGCTGAGCACGCCCATCATCTCGGCGGGAAGCTTCGGCCCGTCCTGTGACTTCGCCCTCAACCTGCAGCGGGTTCTGCCTCCGGCGCGGAAGATCTCCGACTTCTTCAGCGGCTTTTGGCAGGAAGAAAACCCCCTGAAGCCCGAGTGGAAGACGGCCTACATCTACAAAAAAACCAACAACACGGAGGACTGCTTCTGGTCAGTGGCATCTCAACTCCTCCATTCACAATACACTGTAAAAAATAATCCAGCTCGGGTTATTAATCCTGAATCAAATGTGGACCCATCCTGCTTTTGGTTAATTTAACAGAACATGTCGGGTTTGATCCGGTGTGGATAGAGACTTTAAAATGGAATCACAATCCATCCATTTCCTGTTCACCCTTCGTCCCTAAAGGGGTCAGGAGGGTTGCTGGTTCCTCTCCAGCTACGTTCCGGGTGAGAGGCGGGGTCACGGGGTCACGGGGTCACCCTGGACAGGTCGCCAGTTTGTCGCAGGGCAACACAGAGACACACAGGACAGTCGTGTTTTTGGACTGTGGGAGGAAGCCGGAGAACCCGGAGAGAACCCACCATGCACAGGGAGAACATGCAAACTGCAGAAAGACCCCGGGCCGGGAATCGAACCCAGGACCTTCTTGCTGCAAGGCAGCAGCTCTACCAACTGCACCACTGTGCAGCCCCATATATCAGCCAAGATCAGGAATTATTAATTAGTTTTTAATTTTAAATATTGCCAGCTGAAGCTGAAGCGTTTCCTGTTTTATCTCTCCATGTTGTTAAACTGCTGCTGTGGAAGTTACTCAGCAGGTTGTTGCTAGGTAACCAAAGAGTGAGTGAGTTGCTAGGCAACCATAGGGTCAGGGTTAGGGCAGGCTAGCGAGAGCTAGTTGACCTTTAGTACTCTATTTATTGAATATGCATGTGTTCATATCAATGGATATTATTTATTGATCATGTGTCTGCTGTGACACATGATCAATAAATAAGATTTATAATCGAGACCAAGTCAAGTTTGTTTGTATAAAACATTTTAGCAGCATTGCAGTTCAAAGTGCTTTAAACCATAAAAACATTTTACAGCAGTAATTAAAACCAAAATATTTAAACATTTTGCATTTAAAATAAAAACGTGTTTGTCTGTAAATCTGTTTTAGAAGTTTCTAATTTACTAAAGAAACGCTGTTATTACATCATTTAAATGTTCTTTCTTAAATGTTTTGAATTATTTGCATCTTTTATTATATTTCTAAAAGGTTTAAGTAGTTAAATGAAGAATCTGTGGAACGTGTCGGTTTCTTATCCGATTAACTGATTGAATTCTTGATCACTAAAATAATTGCTAGTTGCCAGCAGCAACCAATAAAAACAGCAACTGATCAGGACGTCCTGCTGCTGACTTTACCTTCACTACACTGTAAAAAGTGTTTGTTCATTTAATGGTGAATTGTTTTTCAGGTATATCAACGCGCTGGATGCCGACGGCATCAAAAACGTTTCGAAAACGGTTCTGCGCGGACCAAAGGAAATGGAAGCCGTTCTCTCACAGACTAACAGGACGAGCAACCGTAAGTTGGTCAATGGCTGCCGGTCCACAAAGCCAGACTGGGTATGACAGGAAGTATTCAGGAAAATTATAATACTCCACATAATTCATCTTCATAGCAGTTCTCAATAGAGAGAGTTTGTTTGAGAAGCTTCTTGTGCAGCTTCTGTTTATTTGGATCTTGAATTCAGGTTGAATCTACAACATAAAATTAAGACCAGGCTAAAATTTATTATGTTTAATTATGAAAGTAAAATCATAAGGTTCTTAGCGCTGTCAATCAATCTCATGTACTTGCTGCTCAATGTGGTGAGTTAGCTGTAGCTTAGCAGAGAGCGAGCAGGAGGAGGCGAGCATCAGAGTGATTGACAGCGATAAGGCCCGCCTCCTGGCTCTGATTGGTGGTTTGCAGTTAGCTCTGGATTATCTTGTATTATACAACATAATGATAATTGGAATAAATCCTTAAAAAACATTTATGTTTTTTTAATAAAAGTTATAGAGGATTTTTAATGCCAAACCTGAATATGTTCTAAACTATGATTTTTGTAACTGTGGCCAGGCCAACTAAAATATGATTAATGTCATATTTAAATATGTTTTACAGGTTGAATCCAAGTGATCAATTTATGTGATGTATTGTCCGTTTAGTTTTTACATCTGACCGTTTTTAGTTTTTAGATTTGACCGTTTAGTTTTCTTAGATCTGACCGTTTAGTTTTTTTAGATCTGACCGTTTAGTTTTTTTAGATCTGACCGTTTGGTTTTTAGATCTGACCGTTTGGTTTTTAGATCTGACCGTTGTTTGTTTACAGTGATCATCATCTGCGGCTCGGTGTCGGACTTACTGGAGATGAAGAACGAGTCCAGAGGAGCCGACAGCAGCGACTTCCTCTTCGTCCTCATTGATCTGTACAAGTCAGTTCTGACTTCACCTCAGCCTCTTTTCACATCTCCAAATTTAATTTGCTTTAGCAACTTTTTCTTTTTATCTGTTTATTTCTGCTTAATCTACTTTACTGTTGTTTTTTTAACAAACTGTTTATAACACAGAAACTTGGTTCTTTCTGTAAAGTTCAAACATTATTAGAAAACAAAAGAAAAATCCATTTACAGAGTCCAAAAGCAATGTCAATGTTCAATAAATAATGATGCATAACAATATTAAGTGTAATTAAATGACTGGAGCACAAGATGAAAAAAGGAAAATATTTACTGGTAAAACGCCTCCAGGGCGTTTCACCACAACGCTTCACACTACAACCTTTTCTCTCTGATAAATTTGTTTATTTCATGTTACATAAAGGATTTGCATTTGAATTTATCTGTTGAATATCTACGATCTGCAGAACCTAACTGTATTTTTCTTACTTAACTCAGTGATATTTACTACAAGAGTCCGTCGCGGCCGGAGATGAGGAACGTTCTGGTGCTGACCATGCCCAACTCCAGGCAGTACGACGTCAACGCCGACCTGAAGGACGACAACATGGTGAGGAAACGGCGTGAGAACATGACCATCTGCAGCAGATTTACAGATATAGAGAATATTTAGTTTATATTTCATTAGGCAAAATAAATTAGATTGAAGATTAAATTAGATTAAATATTACAGCTAGGTATTTAGTTAGAACATTAAATATTTAGATTAATAATTCAACATTTAGTTTATTGTTAAATATTTAGTTAGCAAGCTAAACAGTTAGTTTACAAACTAAATACTTTGTTCTGAAGTATTTAGTTCAGCACTAGATATTCACTGGCCAGTAAAAGGAAATGTATCACTGAAATAAAAGCTTTAAGACTCAGACATTTGCTAGTGAGTCTGAATCACTTCATCATCATCATCATCATCATCATCATCATCATCATCATTTCTTTTCCTCCCTGCAGATGAACGACTACATGGCTGCGTATCACGACTCAGTGCTGCATATAGGAAACGTGATGAGGAAACTCGCCAGCAAAAATCAGTCAGAGAGTCAAGAAATGGACTTTGTGAATGTGAATTACTTCAGAAATGTTGTCTTTAATGGTAAAGATGAGGAGTAATTGCTCGTTGTGTCACAGATGTAGTTCCGTACTTTAAAACATGTCAAAGTTTGAGTGTTTTCATTTCTCGCCCAGGAATTGCAGGAGAATATAAATTAGACAAGTACGGAGACAGAGATGTTAATTTTTCCATCATGTACACAACAACTGACCACCAGGTAAACTTAACTCACATCTTTATAGTAAAGTTTAGTTTCTCAAAAACATGTTATGTGACTTGAAAAAGGATTATTTTGTCTGCCAGATCTCACAAAGAAAAAATATCCTTCAAACATTAACATGTGAAAAGTTCTGGGTTTCTGCTAAACTGAATACAGTGAAGGGCTGATCTGGGGATTATTTGTAGATGAATCGATTAATTAGATAGCAAAAAGTGATTATGATTAAAAAATCTCCAATTGGAGATGAGACTTTCTAATCTTTTTCTTCAGAATTTGAGCCAAATGAAACTGAAATACTGACAGAGGGACAGTCTGCTAATGTTTGAGTTAATTGCTACTCAAAAATTATTAATATGATTAATCATTTCATCCCTAATTGGAGCCTAAATGTAGAGTATTGACCCTGTTGTACTGATGGGTGAAAATTCTCTTTTAATCTGAACATGGTTATTGTTTTTCAAAATAATTTAAATAGTTCCTTCTAATATCGCTCCAGCCTGGAAAACAAAACATCTAAATGTGTCACTGAAGCAAAACTAGGCAAACGATTAATTGGCTTATGATTAACTGTCGATTAATGGTTTATTAGATTAAAATTAGTTTTAATCGATCAATAGCGGCATCCCTGACCGTCTTTCCGTGTTGTAGTTTGGCCGCCGTCCAGCAGAGGGCGCTGCCGGTCATTCTGAGCGGAGCATGGCTTACACGTAGAATTAAAGATGGCGGCGCTATTCCAGAACAGTAAGAATAAGTAACAGTCGGTGTGGGATGAAAAGTGTATTTTTCGCGGTTCTGTTTTAAAACATAAAATCTCGACAAACTCCTGAAGTTTCAGTTTAATGGCGCTTCGTTCGGCGGAGCTCCGTTAACTTTTCAACCAGAAGTTACTGACTTGCTAACAGCGGTAAAATCTGCGCTCCTCACTGACCGAATGAACTTTCTTCACATCTTTTATTTTTTTGATTCAGCAGCATTAAAAGACTCCTAAAAATGCATTTTTTGAAAAATGTTACTCCAGTAAATGTAATTGAGTAAAAGCACCTGGCATCTCTGTTCATGGGAGATTTGGTGGTTCACATATTTTTCTTTTCATCTTTGTTATATTTTATTATGTCTGAGTTTAATAATGTGAACAACCACAATTATCCGGTTGATAATTTATTGTGTCAGCAGTATTTAACTGCTGAAAAAATAAAGAAAATGGCCGCTTAATTAAATATTCGATTGATGAGATCAATTCAACTTTAGATCAACTCATTAATCGATAACTAGCATGTCTATTTGAAACCAATTCGACATGTTGCTGATATGTAAACAGTTCATGTTGGTTCTGTTGTCTCTTCCTCAGTATAAATGTTTATTCACCTTCGACACTGAAAACGCCAAAACTACAACGAAGGATGAATCTCCGGCCTTCATCTGGGGGAAAAAGCTTCCCGACTACAAGCCAGAGAATGGTAAACTTGAAAACACACACACACACACACACACACACACACACACCCTGGAGCTGCAATCATTAACCACTCACCTGCACATGATCAGACGCACACAGCCCCTGTTTGGCGTTATGAACTCATGAGGTTCCAGCCGGAGATTCTATTGTGTGACCCTAAACTGATAAGAGGATAAATTTAGCAAACATTTATTGTCTCTGAGGAAGCGGGAAAAATGCCAGCTTCAGAGATTTTAGTGTCGCAAGATTACAAAGAGACTTCTTCAGCTGATAAGGCATTATAAATAGGTTATATATTATTTTCTGGATTTTAATAGATTATTTTTGACACCTGAACCTTGAACCTTTTAACTGGTTTGCTTTTGATGTTTTTAACCTTTAAAAAGTTAAACAGTGAAAACACAGAAATGAAAGTAGAACCAATAAAAATGATGCAGTGATGTCGAGAAACCAAGAGGAAATTTGGAAATGAGGCCAAATGAGTTTTTAATTAATTCAGATCATTTTTTTCTGCTGCAGACAGAAACTCTGAACTGATTGATTTTATTTTTTGACAGTGTTCAAACCTTCCTGTTTATTATCCACAGCTGAACATCAGAGACAGATAAAGATGGTTACAAAGCCGGCCTTTCATCACCTGAGTATAATAATAATAATAATAATTAATAATAAACTTCCATAAAACATTTGAAACACTGAGACTCCTTGACTTAAAGCTTAAAACCCAGAACTGCCTTTGATCCATCATAACTGGAACATTGATCAATATATTTGATGTGTTTTGATTAGTTTAATATTTGATTGTGATATTTGATCAAATGTAATGTTTATTTATGATTTCATCCCTTTTAACTGCCTCCCTGCTGAAATGTTCTTGATAAATAAACTTTACTAGACGTGTCGACCGGCCCTCCGATCCAAGACATCATTGTGGGCGTCCTGGCTGTCACAGTGGTTGTCGTGGCAACTATCGCATTTATCTTCTACAGGTGAGTCGTTGTGTAGAGACACAGAGGATCACATGAAGCCGAGGATGTTTGTCCTTTTTACTGTGACAATAAATAGGATTTAAAAGCCAGAATGAGAACAAGATGGCGGGTTTTTACCTTCCAGCATCACGATGATGATGAAGATAATGATGATGATGATGATGATGAAGATGGTGATGTTTTTGTTGTTTCAGACAGAACAGGAAGGACCGGCTCCTCAGGAAGCGCTGGTCCCACATCAACTCTGACCTCATCTCTCTCCTGGAGGACGGCGAACACAACATCGTCTCCCTACAGGTGAACCAACATCAGAGTTTCACATCCAGCTGCTGCGTCTTTAAAAATGTTGATTCTTCTTGTTTACTTTGAGTTCTGTAGAAAAACATTTTTTATCTTATTTTATGTTTTAACAACAACCTCCACTTTTATTAGTATTTTGGTGAAAAAATGTATTAAAAAGAAACTAAAATTTTCAGGGCCACATTTATTTACTTTATGCAACAACTTTTGTACCGTTGCTTTAAACCCGAGCTCATAACTAATAGAAACTGTTTGTTTGCATATATTCTGTACAAATGTCTACAAAGTGTATATTTTTAAAGCAAATATTTTTTAGCTGAGCGTTTTCCTGAATGATCTCCTATTGAATGTTTCTAAACATTTTTGCAGTTCCACTGATTCACCAGAGGGGGCAGTAAGCCTGGGCGTTGCAGATAAATGCTAAATGTTTTTACAACTTTCAAAATCTTATTATTTCTTTAGATAGAAGAAGAAAGAAAGAAGAAATTCAAGATCCTCCGAGCGCTTTACGACAGAAAGGTAGTTGGAAGGAAAACCTGCAGCTGATATAGATGTTCAAACCTTTTCCTCTGAACACAAACAAGCAGATAAACAATGATTCTGTTCTGGTTCTGCTCAGATTGTGATTCTGAAGGAGCTGAAGAACTGTGAAGGGAACTTCAACAAAGAGCAGACAAGAGATCTGAATGCGGTGAGATGAAGACCGAGCTGGACTCGTACGGAGCTAAACTGGTGCCACAAAGTTTGGTCCAAAAAATTTTCTTGAAACTGGAAAAATTAAACAAGAAATTTTAAATAGGAGAAAAGATGTATTGTAAAAATATTTTTTGTATAACCAAAAATATAAATATAAATAAATATAAAAATAATTTTTATACTGTGAAAAAAATTAAAACTCAGCATCGTAAAACTTTAAGGATTTGAAACTGAAAAATTTTAAACAGAAATAAAATATTCGAAAGAAAAGATACTTGAAACAGCACAAAATGTGAAATAAAAAAATGAACTTGAAAAGTTCATCTAAAAAGTAGTCTTTAATTCTTTTTGTTTCAAATTATATTTTCAGTTACATTTTTTTTGTTGTTGCTCGTTTTAAAACAAACTTTATGGCCCCAGTGTAGCTCCATAGATCCTGGTCTGTCATCTTTTATTTGCCCCTTGTCTCAGATTTTTATGACCTCTGTTAATATTTGCCGAAGCTCACCATGCCGTGGATTCTTTCCTTTTTCCTGGCAGCTTCTGCTCATCGACTATTCCAACCTCACAAAGTTTTATGGCACGGTGCGGTTTGACGAGGGCGTGTTCGGCGTCTTTGAGTACGGAGAGCGGGGGTCGCTCCGGGTACGTACGCCGCAACCCGCTCATGTTTCCACAGAAGAGTGGCAGAAATGACTGGAGTTTCTCCAACAGTACGTGCTGAACGACAAAGTGTCGTACCCAGAGGACACGTTCATGGACTGGGAGTTCAAGATCTCCGTCATGTACGACATCGCCAAGGTGAGACTTCACAGATTGCTCAACCGGAGGAACGGCAACGGTTTGATGTGATGTGGAGCATGAAGCTCATAAACGAAAGGTTTAATCAATAACAGCAGCTGGGCTAATGCTCCACGCTACTAAAGTATTCACACCACTTAGACTGTTTAGTGTTTTGGGATTATGCAACCGCTAACGTCTCGTATTAAACTTAATACTTAAAGTATCTGTTTTAGGGTGCTTTTCAAAGTAAAAGTCCACACAGCTGGTAAATCTAATATGTCAAATATTAAAATTGATCATAAAATCATCAATAACTTCTTTGACATTAGTCAGTGTTTAAATATAATTTTTTAATTACATGTTTTAAATCATGTGAGGGTTAAATTAAATTTCACAGATTATTGAATTGATTTATAAGGAAGCATCAGTTCCATCTGGCGGTATGGAGCAAAATTACGATCATAAAGTTGGTTCAAAAAAGGAATGTTGAAAAACATTTAAAACAGAAAAACAGTTTTTCAGCTGACAAAGGGTTTGAAACTGGAAAATATTTAGATTTAAAATAAATAAAAACGTAAACAAAAAGATCTTTGAAAAAGCAATTAGAATAAAAAATATTATTTTCAACTGTTAAACAAAAAGGTGGAAGAAAGACTGGATATCCAAAAAATCCTTCAGTCTGAAAAATTGTTTGTTATTGTCACTGTCAAATTAATGTTTTCAGCAAACTTATGACCCCAGTGTAGCTCCATACAGTCTGTATTTATTAGCGTCTGAGTGTTGTTCGCTGCGTCCCTGCAGGGCATGTCGTACCTCCACTCCAGCAACATCCAGGTCCACGGCCGCCTCAAGTCCACCAACTGCGTGGTGGACAACCGCATGGTGGTGAAGATCACCGACTTCGGCTGCAACGCCTTCCTCAGCAGCAGCAAAGGTAACCACAGCGCCCCCCACAGGCCCCATGGGTAACCACAGCGCCCCCCACAGGCCCCATGGGTAACTACAGCGCCCCCCACAGGCCCCATGGGTAACCACAGCGCCCCCCACAGGCCCCATGGGTAACCACAGCGCCCCCCACAGGCCCCATGGGTAACCACAGCGCCCCCCACAGGCCCCATGGGTAACCACAGCGCCCCCCACAGGCCTCATGGGTAACTACAGCGCCCCCACAGGCCTCATGGGTAACTACATGGGTAACTGCTTTGAAAATATTAATTAAAGGTCAAAGGTCACCCAGACTCTCCCACATCACCCAATTCTGACATGATTGGTGTCAAATTTTGTGCAGTAATAATTTCTGTCGCTTGACCAGACCTGTGGACGGCTCCAGAGCACCTGAGGAACCAGGGAACGTCGCAGAAAGGAGACGTGTACAGCTTCGCCATCATCTCCCAGGAGATCGTTCTGAGGCGCAGCACCTTCTACTCCAAGTCCTGCTCCAACCGCTCAGGTGTGAAACCTTCCTCCAGAATCTGAGCCGATGTTGACGCCGTTTGAGCTGAACTGAAGCGTTTCTTACAGAGAAGCTGTCCAGGGTGATGACATCCTACTTCAGACCGGACCTCGACGTTGAGATGGCTTCAGAGAAAGAACGGGAGGTCGGCGCCGTTCTTAAAGATACAGTCAGAAATTAAAATCTGCTTATTTAGCCAAATAAGAGAAAAACTTTAAAATGGGGGCTTAACTTTTAAAGTCATATTTTACCGTGTTATTCAACAAATGTCAAAGTTTCTAATTATTAAGTTAGCAAGCTAAATGTATAGCGTCAAAATAAATATTGAGTTAGCAAGTCAAATATCAAGTTAAACCATTAAATATTTAGCACTAGACTAAATGTTTAAGTACATTTAAAGTAAATATTTAGTTAGCAAGCTACAGATTAATATTTAGTGACTGACCAAATTTCTATCTTCACAGTAAATATGAACTTCTCAAGCTGAATGGTTTGAAGCTAAATATTTAGCTAATATGCTAATTCATTTGCTGCTTTCAAATTGCTTCATCATTTATTTTCCTCTTTTCTCCTCCAGCATTTTAAAGGCAATACAGATGTTCACCAGCAACTCTGTCAGCATTACAGGAACATCCAGCTTTTATTTTGATAGTCCCCATATTTTTATCTGTTAATTTTTGACACCAATTATTTTCATTTTTCTTTCGTTCTGATTGATTTTTTTTTTAGCTCTGCTATGTCCTTCAGGTTTACATGATGATAAAAAGCTGCTGGGATGAAGATCCGGAGAAAAGACCCGACTTTAAGAAAGTGGAGAACTGCCTGGGGAAGAACATCAGGTAACCATGGTAACCAGTGCACTTCCTGTCGGACAGACGGCTCTTCCTGCTCGGCTTCATTAAAACTCGTTTCCTCCGTCAGTAAAATCCACAACCAGGACAACGAGAGCTACATGGACAACATGATCCGGCGGCTGCAGAACTACTCCAGGAACCTGGAGCACCTGGTGGAGGAGAGGACGTCGCTGTACAAAGCCGAGCGGGACCGGGCCGACTTCCTCAACTTCATGCTTCTTCCTGGGTCAGTCGCCCCTGTACGGAGCTACAGTGGGGCCGTAAAGTTAGACCTCTTGTTCTTTTCAACTGAAAAATAATTCTGAAAGGAAAAAGAAACTGACATCAAAAAGTAATTTTGAAACATAAAAAAAGATTTGAAACTGAATTTAAAAAGATGTATGTAAAACAAAAATAACAGACAAAAAATAAAAACTGACAAATTATTTTAAACTGAACATTTTTCAGATTGAAAATAAATTTTAAATATTTAAGTATTAAGTAATAAAAAAATTCAAATTCCATTATGTTAAATTGCAGATAGTCAGACGAAGCTGATTTAATGTTAAAACGGCTTGCCATATGGCATCCCTCCAGCGTATAGAAGCAGAAGTGGCGTAGCTAACAACTGCTAACCTGCTGCTAACTGCTGGTTTGGTTGTTTCTCCCCTGAAGGCCGGTGGTGAAGAGCCTGAAGGAGAGCGGCGTGGTGGAGCCGGAGCTGTACGATGAGGTCACCATCTACTTCAGCGACATCGTGGGCTTCACCACGCTGTGCCAGTACAGCACGCCCATGGAGGTGGTGGACATGCTCAACGACATCTACAAGGGCTTCGACAGCATCCTGGACCATCATGACGTCTACAAGGTACCAGGGAACCAAAACCGCTAAACAACCAATAGGAAAATTCCCCTGCAGTACTGCTGTTCAACACAAAGGGGGCAGCACTGAGGCAGGTTCAGATTGCAGAATTGAACAGATCTACATTAAATTTGGACAGAAACAGGAAGAACCATTACAGGCCAATGTCGTCTGATAAATGTTTCAGTTCCTCTTTCTTTTCCGTTCAGGTGGAGACAATCGGCGACGCCTACATGGTCGCCTCCGGCCTGCCGCGGAGGAACGGGAACCGACACGCCGTGGACATCTGCCGCATGGCGCTGGACATCCTGTCCTTCATGGGCACCTTCCAGCTGCGCCATCTGCCCGGCATCCCGGTGTGGATACGCATCGGCGTTCACTCAGGTAGACGCCGCGGCGCTCCTCGATGGCCGCCGGCCGGACGCTTTTACACCAAACTCACCTGAAACAAACCTGAAGGAATCGTTGATCCACCCGGTCAGTCCATTTCATTCAGCCACGTTGGAGTAGGAACGCATCGAAGAGCTCTGGAAGGCTGGAGGTGGAGCCTGTATGGAGCTACACTGGTGCCATAAAGTTTGTTCAAAAACTGTATTTCAAACTGAAAATTATTCTGAAACTAAATTCAAATTCTTAGAGTAATTTTTAAAGTAGAAAAAAAAGAGAAGCAAAAAAAAAATTTTAGGCTGGAAAAAAAATTAAACTGAAAAATTGATTTTAAATTGAGAAAGAATGATTAGACCAAAAATATCTTCAAAAATTGAAACTAAAAACAATTTCAAACTAGAAAACTGAAAAAATAAATTTAAACTGAATATTTCTTTTAATGGAAACAATTTTTAAAGTGAAAAAAAAAACTAGAATGTAAAAATAGGTTTGACTTTTTTTTTTTCAATTTAAGTATTTTTTCAGTTATTTTTTCATTGAAACAACTTGGCTTCATCATCCTGCTGTAGTTGAACCCAGATCTGTGTGTGTGTGTGTGTGTGTGTGTGTGTGTGTGTGTGCAGGTCCGTGTGCCGCCGGCGTCGTGGGGATAAAGATGCCCAGGTACTGTCTGTTTGGCGATACGGTCAACACGGCGTCGCGGATGGAGTCTTCTGGACAACGTGAGCAGTGAACACTCTTACAGGAAGTGTCAGTCGTAACTTCCTGTTGGTTAGCCGGTTAGCTTCATTCACCCGATACGTGTGCTGTCGCCCCGCAGCGCTGCGGATTCATGTCAACGAACCCACCATCCACATCCTGCAGCGCACCGACTGCAAGTTCCAGTACGAGATCCGAGGAGAAACGTACCTGAAGGTCAACATGGCCGCCGGCAAAACCTGCAGGAAAACTGGGAGAAGTTTCTGTTCCTGGTGTTTTTCCTAAAGTTTTTCTGTTTTGTTGTGTTTTTTCAGGGTAAAGGAATGGAAACGACTTACTGGCTGACGGGAGAAACCGGGAAAGATTACGACCTTCCGACTCCACCAACAACGTGAGCAAACCTACACACATGCTAACTGTTAGCCGCTTCCTGTTTTACACAGAAAAATCAGCATTGCTGATCAAACTAATTAGAGGATGCTAATCGCTAATGAACAATGCTAAAAAAAGACTGAAAAGCCAATTCACAGTCATTTTGGCTTTAAATCTCCTCCTCCAATATCAGTAAGTTTTGATCACTCATGGCAGAACAGATAGAAATAAAAAACATTTTAGAAGAGTCGGTATTGCGGGTCAAAGGTCAAACTCTTGGCTGCGTGCCTTGGCAGAGAGAACGTCCAGCGTCTGCAGCAGGATCTCGCCAACATGATCCTGACGTGTCTGGAGCGCCGAAAACGAGGGTCGGTGCGGAGGAGGAAGGCGCGTATCGGCGAGGAAGAGGAGGACGACGAAGAGTCAGAGGTGGAGTCTGAAGGCGGCCATCTTGAGTATCTGCAGCTGGCCACCGTGGAAAACACGCTCAGCACTTTCCTGTAGACAAACGGCGTCTCCTGCAGCCCAGACGGAGGAACAAAGATGGCGGACGAACTTTGTGAAATCTCTGAACCCTTAAAGGTTGATATTTCTCCTCAGATGTTCTGTTTTATGATAAAATGTTAAATATTTTCCTCCTATTGAGGCCAAACTCCAGCCGCTTTGCACATTAATCTCTCCTGTTCATGATCGGATCATAACAGCCGTCTACAGGAGGAAATGATTCAGAAAAGCAGCTCAATCCAAAGAAATGTTTTATTTTTGTATACAACAGTGACAGTCAACAGTAAATAATAATAAAAATAAAAATAGAAGTAACTTCCTGTTGGAAGGTGAAGAGTTGTTCAGATGAAGTTAAAACAGCCTGTACAGATTCATCGGTACATTTCATGTGTCAAATTGTTTTAGAAAATATTTCACTGCTCTGATGAAACAAAGTCCAAACGTTTCAGCCTCGTGTTTCTGGGTTTTCACCAGAATATTCAAAGTGCAACACTAGGTGGCGCTTTTTGCATCAGGAGCTGCATGAAAACTGAAATACAGCAACAGGAATGATGCCGACCATGACGGGCATCAAGAGCAACAGGAGCATCTCAGTAAACATTTCAGAATAACTTCATTCAGAATACAAACTTATTTAGATTTGGGACAAAAACTTGTTGATTCTGAATCAAATCAAAAATATTTTTTAATAAAAAGTGGCTTAAATTGCTGCCAATTTTTTTTCTTCCACTCAACTTTCCATGATTTTGAACAGCCTGTTGGAGAAACAGAACATTTCAGTGTTAGATTTTTAGCTGGTTTGGTGTTCCGTAATTTAGACTGTTGAACAAACCCAAGTTTGAAAAGGAAATAATAAAAAATTTCATAGTCACTCTTGAATATTAGCATTGTGCTTAACTTGAGTTTTTAAGACTTTTTGAAATATATATATTTTTTGTTCTTTATTTCTTTATTACTACTAAAATTGTGGAATACAATAACTAAAAATATTCTTTTGTATGTAAACCTCCTGTAGTAAATGCAAACGTTCATCCTAAACAAAAAAATGTGTGTACTTTGTTTATTTAGCCACTGGCGATTTTCTGTGCATCAAAAGTGACTGAAAATGTTTAAACAGTTAAATCATGTTTGCCATAAAATATCAGAAATTACGTTTTTTTTAAACATATTAGCTGCATCGGCGTGTGAAAAAACAAAACAATGTAGTCTGGAAATGACGGTAATATTCCAATTTAAATGAATTAACACTTGAACTGTAACTGTGTGCAACAAATCCATATCAGTTTGACTTTCTGAATGTAACTGCTGCAGTAGATTATTGGTTTATTGAGATGCACCGGCTTAATCCAGGAGGAAGAACATTCATGTCAACTAAAACCCGATGGTCATCGTTTTAAATAGAAAATAATCAAAACTCATAAAAACCTCAACCATGCACACAAAAAATAAAAACCAAACATTCAAAGTAAAGCAAAACAAAGCTGTCCTGTCCACATTTCATCAGCAAAATGTAGAGAAGCAACAAACCCAGCCTGTCAGACATGTTGGGTCGGGCTTCCTGCTTCAACTCAAGGCACTGGATGATCCGAGTTAAAAAGGCCGGGAGAAACAAAGATGGCCGCCGCTCTGTTTGAAACAAACACCTACGAACGCACCGACTGGAAAACGTGGGCTGATATAAATATTGCTGATGTTTGCCAATAAATAATCCTCTGCTGCATCAGCGTCACATGACCCGATAAATATCGGCCCAGTTTCACTCATCGGACCGATACGATAAAAACGACCAACAGACGATTTTTATCTACTCCTTAAAGTTGAACTATTCTCACATTTATTGGTTTACTGGAGCTCTGATCTACCAACACAAAGACGGTTTCAAATCTCGATTGTCTCTAACCGGACATTTTGACGTAATCTGTCTCAGCGTCCGCCATCTTGATTCCAACAGGACAGAACTTCCTGTAGATTAAAACTGTTTTGAAAAGCGTCTTTTTAATCATTGATTGGTTGTATTTACAAAGTTAACTTTTTGTTGTAGTTTAAGATTTATCCATAAACATAAACAGCATATTATGACCATTGTAGACAGAAGAAAGACGAGTTCATTTATGCAAACAGAATGGCAGAAATTTTCAAATTAAAAACAATGTTATTTGCTTGAAAATCCTAAAAATTTTAAATGAATCTCAGAATTTTTTAAGAGAAAAACCCCAGGAATTTGAGTTTAAAATTCTCCATTTGCTGTAAAAATCTCAGAAATTGTGAAGTTGTTTCTGAGATTAAGCTTTTTTTCTAAATCAATATTTACTCTTTTACTTGTTTTTGTACCAACAATGGGCCCAATATGCTGAGTCTCCTCCTGTCCATACACACCTACACACAGTCCGTCTGATTTGGTCTCACATCCTTATGATTTGGACTTTAATGCAACTTCAAATAATAAAAAATCTGTTCAAATATTTTCTCATTTATCAAACAAGAAGCTGAACATGGAGGCAGAACGGCAGCCTGTGTTTCCATTTCCATAACAAATGTATCCAAAACTTTTCTGATATTCTGTTAATGTTGGAAAAACACAATTTTGCAATCGCTGTGTTTCTATTAAAGAAGAAATGAAATGAAAACCACACATGAATAAGTTGTTCAAGCGATAAGTCATTAAAAAGCTTGGTCATCATCCAATCAGAGGAGACTCTGACATCTTATTCTGCCATTTCCGTTCACCATATAATTGTTCAATTTAATATTTGAAAAATAAATTTGCTTAATGGAAACACTCCAATTTAAAAAAAAAAAGTTTTCTGTAAGTTTTTGGCTGCATTGAAATTGGTTCATTTTGCAAAACTGTAAGGAAACTTTTTCCACATCACACAAGTCACATGATCAACAACGGGACGTTACTACTGCCAGAAACGACGAAGATAACATTTCTAATGACTTAACTCGTTTCCATTACAAATGTGTGCAAAAGTTTGTTGATATTCTGCTAATGTACAAGAAAAAACAATTTTGTAATTGCGCTGTTTCTATTAAATAAGAAATTAAATTTTAATCACACATGAAGTTTTGTTCATGCAATAGTTCGTTAAAACATCCTAGAACTACTTCCTGTTGTCTTTGTGGTTTCTGGCAGTAGTAACATCCTGTTGATCAAGCAAACAAAGTGTTTTCAATACAGTTTTATGAAATACATTAATTATGATACAGGTTAACTGTCCTGTTGTCCTCGGGTCAAAATGACCCGCCACTGTGTTAAAACTCCCCAAAGATCCACTAAATGTTATTTTAGGACAACAGGAGGGTTAAAAACCTCAGAGTTCAAAAACTTATTAAAAAACACATTTAAAAAAAAAAATTGTCATGGGTCTATAATGCACATTTATTTTCATAATTTCAATTCTTGTTAGTTTATGGTTAATGGAAACACAGTTAATATTCCACTGGTGTAAAAAAAAATCAATTACTGTGTTTCCATTAAATAAGAAATGCAATTCAAATCTGCAGCGCCATCATCCTCCAACCACTTCCTGTTGTCGTCTTTGTCGTTTCCGGCAGCAGTAACATCTGGTTGTTGATCATGTGACTCACATGATCTGATGTGAAGTGTTTCCATTACAGTTATGAAAAACAACCTCGTCCTAACGCTAAAAGTTTCTATCCTAAAGATGTTTTTTTTATGTTTCCACTACACAAATTTAGTTCCATAATTTCAATTTGCGTATTTTTCTTCCTAATGGAAACGCAGCCTGATGGGACTCGACTCGTCTCCTCCATCTTGTTTTTTATGACAGAAGAAACAAAGCGGTTTTCCTGAACGGGTTTGTTCATTTTCTATCTGAATAAAAACAGGAAGTGCTGCCTCCATCGCTGGGGGGAGCGAGGATGGAGAACTGACAGGCGCCACGTGGGACGTGTCAGGGTCCAGACGCTGCCTGTCAGCAGCTGCACAGCGGGTCAGAACCGCGGGTCAGAGCTGACCTCTGACCTCTGGCTGGCTGTGGGTCTTTGGTTGTGACTTACTAAGCTCTGTTGTTTCTGTGAAATGACTGGATGACGATTCGTTGCTACAGCTGAGCAGGATTGTTCTGCATCTCGATGAAATGAGGTCCGGTTCTGACGGTGGTCCGCTGATGACACTCGGAGGGGGCGGGGCTTAGGAAGCAGTCTGGGTTGGGGGGGCGCTCCTACATGCGGGACCCGTGGATCTGGAACAGCTGCAAAACAAACAGCAGGTTCTGTTACAGTAAGGTGGTTACCATGGCGACGGGAGAGAATCAGTCAGTTAGGTCTGAGCTGCAACAGCTGAGCTGACGACGACGATGATGATGATGATGGCGTGAAGCAACCAACTCCAACCAGTTCATGATATGAACGTGAAGATTTCATACGTGTTGCTGCAGAGAAACGTCAGGAACGCTTCAGGAAGAACCAATCTATCAACCAATCGATCGGTTTAATCTGAGGTTAGCAAACAGCCAGTAGGGCTGGCAGTAGTTCAGATATTTAATCAAAAACTAATAAATAACTGTCTATCGATAATTAGTTTTTTGTTTTAAATGTCAGAGGATATTCTATATATTCTATCAGATGATCTTCTGATATCTATTGATATTAATCAGGTGTCTATAGCAATATATTTTTATTGATCTATCGTCCAGCGCTGCATCAGTCGGATAAAATGCGACGTGACGTCAGAAACTGTCGAATAAAATTCATCTGTAGGTGGAACAGATGGGATTATTTCAGACCGTCCGCCATCTTGTTTCCATCTGGTGAAACAGGAAGTTGCTCTCAGAGTCTTCAGAGGTTTTTGTGTGGTTTCCTTCAGTGGTTGTTGGTGCAGCGCCCCCACAGGCCAGGAGGGGAACAGGTTGGTTTGACTCAGAACCACAGCAGCTGGAGGTGGAGCAGATGATGGAGTTCTGGTTCCTGTAGAACCGGGTCAACCGGACCATCAGGAGGAAAAACATGACTAATGAACAATCGTTCATTTCTGACTTTCTGCTCCTGGTTTTTAACGTCTTTCCAACTTCTTACCCATTAATTTGTTCATGGACTGATTTGCTTTGTGTATTTGGCTAGAAATATTTAAACGAGGTTCTATGTGAAGCAATACTCTGATATATGGTAAAGGAAATGAGTTCCAGTTAACAACAAAGTGAAACAGAACGAGCCATTAGCTAATTGTTCTGGTTTGTTATTTCAGAAATCCGATCTGGTATCAAGAGGCTCCTGCATCTCTGCAGACGTACAAACACATAAACACATTAATCGAGCAGATCTGGGCGCTAACACGTCCTCTGCTCGGTTTCTCACCCATTCCCGCCTCCCTTCGGAACAAAGAAACATGACTCGCTCATTCTCTCAGCCACTCATTCGCCGTAGTTTCTCTCCCTCCCTCCGCTTCCTCCTCTTCCTCCTTGGCTGCTTCCTCCTCCTGCGTCTCCAGAGGCTTGATTCAGGCATGAGGGAAGGAAGAGGAAAAAAAAGGCGAGACAAAAAATAATAATAAAATGTAAATGTTGATGAGCGTCAGAAAGGGTTGAGTGGGATGCTGGGAGATAAATACAGAATGATACAATCAATATATTCAAGTTGGAGGGAAACAGATGATGGATGGGAGGAGAAGCCGAGCTGAGGATGAATCTGAGTGACATTTTGAGGCGAGTGACATTTGCAGCATTTGATGCATGGCCTAGGATCAAAGCACACTAGAAAGCTGGAGGAGAAGGCCCCCTTCTCTCTCATCCATCCATCTTTACAACCAGAGATACAAACAATCAATCCACCTAATATGTATTATCGAGTAATGATTTATTAGAATAAAATTAGCTCAAACTGATCGACTAATAACGTAACATTACAGCTTTTCGGTGCTGCAGTTTGGCCGCCATCCAGCAGAGGGCGCCGCTGGTCATCCTGAACCGGAGCCAGTTGATACAAAATGGCGGATGGATCCCAAAGCGACAAGTAGAAACGGTCCAAACAGAGTCCGGTGTGGGATGGAAAATGCATTTTCTGCGGTTCTGTTTTCAAATCTTAACGCTGGACAAGCTCCGTAAGTTATCAATTTAAAAAGTACTGGTTTGCAACGAAGAACAGAAAATTAGTGCGGCAGAGAAACTGATAGTAAGCACGGCTGATTTTGAGGGCTGTCTGTGTAATAATGTTAGAAAACAAATTTCTATTTATTTAGTCGGTATTTAACACAGCTTAACAAAGATGTTTAAATATTACTAAGAAAAAATAAGTAGGAGAATAAAAGTCATAATATTAAGAGAAAGAAAGTCTTAATATTATGACTATTTATTATTTTATTCTTAGCTTGGCGTTAATTCTCCATCTTAAAATATTAAGACCTGCTTCCTATGTTGTAAATCCAGCATATTATAAAAATGTAGCCCTTTATGTTAATTTAACCCTTTATGTTAATTTAACCCTTTATGTTAATTTAACCCTTTATGTTAATTTAACCCTTTATGTTAATTTAACCCTTTATGTTAAGGGATTCATTAACATAAAGGGCTACATTAAAATGGCTGCTTATTAATTAATTATTAATCGATCGATAACACAAAGCTACTTTAGAGAAACACATTAATCGATCATTTGTTGAAACACAAACAGCCTTGAAGTGACTTTAGTCGCTGGGTTTCGGTCGGTCACCTTGGTTTTGTGGCTCTGCTCGGTTCCCAGACCCGAACCGGGCGTGTGGAGCTCCTTGGATACGACGCAGAGGAACTCGGCCTGGTCCTCCGTCCCGTAGCTGTAGGAGGATCCGATGTTCACCATCTGCAGAGGAGCAAGGAGAGGACGGCAGACAGAGACAGGTGGTGGTCAGGCGGGGTTAGAGTCAGGAACCTCGGGCTGAGAGGACTAAAACTTTAAAAGCAGAAAACGAGTTGGAGCTCATGCAGGGTGGCGTTTTAGGGAGGAAGGGGATCAGTGGAGGTTCTGGTAGTGGCAGCAGCATGCTGTGGAGCGGGGAGGCGGAGCAAAGCGACAGGAGAGAAGAGAACCTACAGCTGGTTTATTTAGGAGCAACGTTCACCTGGAAGCTGTCTGCATGCTGCAGTTAACGGTTAATTCGTTACTAAACTAGTTGACTATTATTTCAATGATTGATTAATCATGATTAATCGTTTCAGCCCTGGTTGATGGTCTTTTAAAGGCTGCTGCGTCTGTACAATGCGACAGTAACGTTTGAAAACTAACTAATCGATTTATAAGTGGGACAAATCACATTTTCTTTACGGTGAAAAGATCGAGAACAAACTGGGAAAAACGTGGAAACCAGTTGAGAAAAAAAAATCACATTTCAACAAGTGACAGAAAGGTTTGATTCTCATCACTAAACTGTTACCAGTTACTGTATTTAGTCACATTTTCAGATATGGTGACATTTATTGACTTTCATAAATCTAACAGTGGAGGAAAAAAATAACACATTTGGGAACAATACCGTCAACTTTTTGGAGTTTCAGACATAAATGTTAATTTTTTGTTGTGACCATAAATCAAAAACAATTTCACACTAAATTTCCACTCCCAGTGTCTAAACGTACTGAAAGCGTGGGAACCAGAGACAGTATCTACTGTTCCTTACAGAACCAAGTAAAGCAATCCACACCAAATCAATGCAGGATTGGCTGCAAACAGCGACGAGAAGCAAAACGGCAGCCTGAGGGTTTCAGTCATCAGTCCAGTTTCCAGGAAACACATTTAGGTAGAGAGGAAACCCCAGTCGTCATATAAATGTGAACTTATGGCAAGCTGTTTGTGTAGCTCATTTCTACCAGATCTTTAGGCTTTAATAACTTTGTAAATATCATTTTTAACCAGAGGTGGGTAGAGTGAGAGCAGCTCTACTTCAACATGTTTTACTCAAGTAAAAGTAAAAAACTGGGCAGAGTACCCAAAAAATTACTCAAGAGTAAAAAAGTATTTGGTAAGAAATCTCCTCAAGTACTGAGTAACTGATCAAATTATCAATCATTTAATATTTAAACATCATCAAACAGACCAAAATTTAAAGTGGAAATTTTGGAAAATTACATTTTTCAAAATTAGTTTCTTTCAATAAAAAAACTTATGAAACTTTAAGAGAAACTGCAGGCGTGTTTCTGGTTCCTGGTGGATTTTAGTTTTTATTTAAATTTTACTCAAGAGGAGAAATATTTTATAAAATTATTCCAGTAAAAGTAAAAATACAGTATAGTACAAATACTTCTAAAAGTTGTTTTTTTTTCCCAAAAAGTTACTCAACCAAATGTAACTGAGTAAATGTAACTAGTTACTACCCAACTCTGGGATTAACCAGCGCCACCTAGTGTTCAGACAGCAGAACAGAAACACCCTGCAGTTAAACCTCTCAGTTTCTGACTCATCTGTTTGTTTTCCAGCTTTAGTTTGAGGAGAGCAGAGAGCAGGGCAGAGGTCAGGGGTCAAACTGAGGGGTCAGCAGCAGCGTGAGTCCAACCCACAGTCCAGAGCAGTCCGGTGCGGGGCTTTCTGCAGGCGCGCACGCTGACCTGCTCAAACTTCCAGCCGTCCGACATGGTGGACACCATCTGGGTCAGCTCCTCCTCCTGGCACTGCAGAACCCGGTACACGTGTTTGGGTGGTACCTGCTGGGGGGGTCAGGGGTCATGGAGGGGGTCAGGGGTCGGGGGGGAACAGAGGACAGGGGGAGGACAGGTGAGACAAAGAAACAACCCAAAACACAACCGATAAGATTATTAAAGCTGAAGAGCCCTAAAAATGTCTGGGAGCAAAAATAAATGATTTCAAATGAATTTATTTTTTCACCAATGGCTCCTTGTGCTTCCAAAGCTCCGGGCGGCCATCTTGAGTCCCATCGATAAAATCAGCCAATCAATGTTTAATTTATTATGATTCAAAAGCAGCTCTGACAGCTGAGCTCTCAGAGTTTCGGCTGTTTTGCAGTTTTTGGGAAGTTTGTTCCACATTTGTGGTGCATAGAAGTTGAATGCTGGAGTTATTAACAAAATAAAAGTTATATGAGAATAAAACTGTACGACAATAAAGTTGTAATAATATTAGAATAATGTTTTAATTTTACCAGAATAAAATCGGGGAAATGAAGGAGTAATTTTATTAGGACACCTTCACAAAAAATAATAAAAATCATACAAACTTTCTAAATAAAATAACTTTTTTTCTCATAATTTTAAGATGTTCTAGTTAAATTGTGCCTTTATGCTGCTGATATGACTTAATCTCATAACTGTAAATGATTGTAACCTGATGGTGCAACTCAGAAGGAAAGATTGAAAATGTTTTCTGCCATTTGTAATCCTCCGTTAAAAAGATTCTTATGGTGAAGTGGCATCGCCCAGAAAAATGAGACGCCACCAAACACGAGGCATGAAGAGACCAGAAGCTGAAATCCCTGAATGTTGACATGTTTATCTGATGTTTGTCTGATGTTTGTCTGATGTTTGTCTGAGCGCAGCAGTGAGTCAGTCTCACAGGAAGTGGGCGTTTGTTTGAGGCTTTATGTAAGACTGAGGAAGAAAAGAAAAACCTTTCCTGGAGAAAAGATTCTGTTTGTGAAAGAATGAACATCTAATGTTATATAATGGCTCAGTGTTCAGCAGTATTTTATTATTTTTGTGCTGTCGGTGGAGTTTATGTTGTCCGGGGGCCGATTTTGACCCCTGGCTGATTTTGCGGTCGACTCAGTTTGAGGCTTTTTATTTTAAATTGAGTCAGAAATAGTAAAAACAAATTGAAAACTTATTAAAATATAAAGTATTTTGTTTTTATTGCTCCAAACGTTTTGCTGCAATGCAGAAACAAAATCTTACCAACTATTTCTGGATTCTGTTTCAAATATATCAATACATTTGAAATAAGTCAAAAGTAACTTACAGAAAACCTTCCAGTATGAAATATGAGCTTGTTTACATCAATAATTCCTTCATATGCAGATGTGAATTTACCTGTGTGGCTTTAGAGTCTCTCTCTACGATCCGCTCCTTGATCAGTTTGATGAGCGGAGTGATGTTGTAAAACTCAGCCTCCTCCAAAACGCCTTCGAACCAGAAAACAGCAACATGAGCAACGAGCAACATGAGCAATGAGCAACATGAGCAACGAGCAACATGAGCAATGAGCAACATGAGCAATGAGCAACCAGCAGTGCTGCAGCAGACGCATTAACCCGTCTGCGTCTCGCTCAGAAAAACTTTGGTTTAAAATTATTAGGATTTTAATGTAAAAATAACAAATGAAGATTTTTAGCACCGTTTCAGTCTTTTTCTTATAATAGTTGCATTTAATTTTTTCTATGGAATTACTAAAAATACCAATAATCATAAATCTATTTTCTTGTCTTTGGATTAGAAACTTTTTTTTTTTTTTTACATAATATTCACAAATAAACATTTCTAAATCCGTGAGAACATGACAGACCTTCCTCCGCCAGCTCCTTGTTGTAAACCAGTTTTCCGTGCCGTAAGTAGTTCAGGATGGGACCGAAGTAGGTGGGGTCTCTGTCGATGACGTAGGCTCCAGTCTCATCCTGAAACAGAGAAGAAGCGACAGAAAAACACGAAATATTACTTTACGTAGATGGATGAATGAAGGACGAATAGTAAGGTTTTATATTAATGATTTATTAGATTAAATTTAGTTCCAATCGGTGCGTTTTCTTCCAGTGTTGTAGTTGGGCCGCCGTCCAGGAGAGGGCGCCGCTGGTCATCCTGCGCGGAGCCAGAGAACAAAATGGCGGACCCTATTTAAGGATGGAACAGAAACGATCGCTAGAGTCCGGTTTGGGAGGTACAAATCAACTTTATGTGGTTCTGTTTTTAAATATAAACATTTGATAAACTCTTTCAGCTCTTCGTTAACTTCTCATTCAACTGTTACTGATGTGATCCGAGTTTGAGGATGTCAGGAAAAATGTAATACGGTGGAAAAACATCAAAATTGATTTTGCGGGCTCTCGTCAGTTAATGCACTTCATGGATAAAAAGTTTTAACATTCATTTAATAGCAACATGTAATGAATGTCTCGTTTTATTCATTTTTTCTATTAGAAAAATTAAATAAAAAAAATATAGGTTCATATTTTGTTATTTTCTGAACATGTTTGGGTTTAATAATGTGAGAACCACAATTTTCAGTTTTTTCTGTCAGTATGTAATACAGTTGACACAAAATGTTCAGATTTTAGTTAAATGGAAAGATGCTTATCAATGAATCGTTAGTCAGAATATAATTCAACACGAGCTTAATTCATTAATCAATAACTTGCATCCCTACTGGATGGATGGATTTTTCAGATTCTGTTTTCGTCTCATTTTTTCCTCTGAGCACCAGCCTCTATTTTTATCCCAGCAGCTGGAGGAGAACTTCCTGCTGACATCATTTCCTTCTGGAAATGTAGGCTGAACTGGAATCAACCAGCTGTGCTCCAGGATCATCACTGGTACCACTGGGTTGGTACTGGTGGTCTGATCTCTGTGAAAGCCGCCATGTTGGCTGAAATGAAGCAGGTTAGCTGAGCTCACACACATCAACGACCCGACTCCAACATGCCTTCACATTCTGTTACATGGGAGAAAAGTGATGGTCTGATTTTCGCTCTCGCTCTGACTGAGGCTGAAGTGCATGAATATTTTTCTGCTCTATATTTAGAGCCGAAGCAGTGAGAAGTCCTTCTCTCTTCATGTGACTGAATCCTTCGGCAGGCAGATAAAAACTTTGGCCTCAAGCTGCTCTTTTATTTCGAGCTTCAGCACAACAGGCTTGTTTGCAGCGAGTTGCATAACCTGGGAGAACGGATGAACACAGACAGGTTTTCTGTTAACCTGGGATTAAAACCAAACCTTTCTAGAGACACAAAGAGAATATTATTTAAACTTTGTAATAAACTACAAAGTACTTTTTATCCATAATGTAATAAAAGTATTTTAAGAGCAGTAGTGCAAAGTATTTCAGACTATAAAATAAAATCACACAAAACTAAAAGCAGGACTTTAACAAGTCCATTTTAATTAATTACCTGGATTTTACTATCGTGAGGAATTCTCTGTACTAAAGCTGGCAGAAAAGGGCTTTGAATTGAAAATGTTGCTGATTTTGTTGATGTAGGGTTTGATTAAAATGTGATTGATTAATGAGACCATGCAAACCGTTGAGCTGCAGAAATGGAACCAAGCAGAAATTTAAGAACAGAAAAACTTGATTAGTCGGCAGAAAACGTGTCGAATGTCAACATCAGAAACAATCAACGATGTGGTCAGCCTGCAAAAGTGACTGTATAAAATATGTCCATTATTTAGTTGATCTAATAAATCTCCGTTTTCCCTATCAAGTTACAATCAGGTCTGAGTTAAATAATGAATCAGGACTCGTCACATCAGATCCAGCAGTTTGTAAGACGAAGAAACAGAAGAAACAGGGAGGAGAAACTGGGCAGAAAGACTCAGCAAAACGGAAAAAAAATTCAGCAAAACGGAAAAAAAATTCAGCAAAACGGAAAAAAAATTCAGCAAAACGGAAAAAAAATTCAGAAAACAGTTTTAGAAACGTTGGGAGGGAATCAGAGACTCTTAGTGAAACAGGATGAGAGAAAACACAACATGTGGGATGAGCTGGAAATCACTGTGATTAGAGGGAGAAGGGGCCTGATAACACACACACACACAGACACACACAGACACACCAACACACACACACGAACACACACACACACACAGACACACACAGACACACCAACACACACACACGAACACACACACACGCCTCCTAAATAAGCAGAGCTGCGTCATCATGACTCGACGTCGTGAAAACGTCCAGCGAATCTCTCAGAATCAGTTTGTGGTTCTGGTCGGCCCGGTTACCCCCAGCTGTTCTGATTGGAGGGGTCAAAGGTCAGAGGTTGTGATCCATCTTTAATACAACGATTCGGTCCGGTTCGTTTGGTGAGCTGTGAACACAAATCGAACTCTGAATGTTTGCTGTTCCTGATGTTGGGGAATATTCTGTCAGCTGGATAATCTACTGATATTGATCGCTTGTTTATGATAAATATTATTGATACATTTCTCCAGCTCTACTCTGATCACACAGCAGAAATAGTTAATATGTTTAATAATCGCGGCATGTCATGTGACTGATTTCATCCTGGACCAACTGGTTCTGGTTCAGTTATTTCCTTCCTGTAAAGCTGCACAAACACCACAGTGACCAATGTTTGAACTAGACCTTCTGTTAGCTCTGCTGTTAGCTTAGATTAGGCTGCGCTAGAAAAATCACGAACAATTGTTTATATATTCATTCTGCTGTTTTGGTCTCAACTAAATAATTTTTTTAAAGGACAGTTTTGTTTGGAGATTTGATAATCCATTTTATTTATTAATTTATGAATATTTAAAATGTCTGCCAGGTCCAGTATTAAATATTTGTTATAATTTAAAGTTTATTGATCTTTGAGAATGTGTTATGTATTATTATTACCATTATATTACTGGAAAATGACACTAAAACAATAATATTGTCATTTATTGCTGTAACTTCTGGGAGAATTTTTCATCCAGGAACATTTGTTATCATGTTGGTCCTAGTTAAATCCTTCCTGTTACCTGAAGCTAATATTAGCTGTTAGCACGTCTGCCTGCTGCTGATTGGTCCAGCTCTTATTATTATTGGCTTTTCTGTATATTTAACGTCGATATCGACCATCAGGACAAACTTGTTGTGCAAAATATACTGCTACTGTTTTATCTCTCAGTGGTGGTCTATGATAAAATATTAATAAAATGTGAAGTTTGTGGATGACAGCAGGTGGTAAAACATGAAATCATTAAAGTGTCTCTGGTCAACACAGCAGGCGCCTGATGATGCATTCAGGAGAAATCTGTGCACTTGGTACTTTTCCAGACTATTTTGGGACAGAAACCTTCAGACTCACAACACAAAGATTTTTAAACAGTTCAATAACAGACTGCAGCCAGGAGCAGGTCTGTCATGATAACTAATTTTACTGAGTGATTAATTGTCTCAAAACTTATTACGATAAACGATATTATTGTATGAAGACCTTTTTACACTGATTTAATGGAAATGACATAATAATTCATGTGATTTCCTGCCAAAGATAGATACACTTTAATTTAAAAAGAACATTTAACACTGGAACTGATAAACAAAACAAAACAACCAAAAACTAAAATAAAATGGATTCTCAGTCTCCATTAACAAAAATGAATAAAAACACCAAAGTGTAAATAAATACTGGATTCAACCAAAAGAGTTCAGATTATGAAGTCTGTAAACCATATTGTCCTTCAGTAATCATTAGATTTAAATAGAGAAGATGGAACATCGACTACCTGATGCAATAGTTCACACTACACGTTAGTTCACTCCTACATTTTCCCCTTAAGACAATCTGAGAACGTTGATGTTCTCAGATTGTCTCTTAATTTCATAACCGATCATCCTGTAGTGTGTGGTGTGTTACGGTAGATCGTTGTGGCGCTCCGATCTAAATCAGGGGTTTTCCCCACTGGGAGCTTAACGCAGCCTGTTGAATGTGACAGGTAGCCAATCAGAAAGCCGGATTCTCCTCCTGCTTTCTGAGGGGAAATACAGAGGAATCCCAAACAGCTGACACGGAGCAACCCGAAGTCCAGCGGACATTGGAGATGATATGTGGAAACAACATTAATGTTTATAAAACATTTGGTGTAAAGAATATAGAAATGATGAGGGGAGGAGTTGGAGCCAAATTGGTACCAGTTGATGAACCCGGTAACTTTTCAGCTGTTCTTCGTTAACGTGACATAAAAAGGTTCTAATGATTTTCATTCAGTCAGGACGTTACACTGACACTAGAGACACATGCACTGCAGGTAGATTGTAGTAAAGCATTGATTAATGCCTGGTTTTAAAATGACTTCACTGGACTTGGAGCCATTATTTTGTGCCCATTGTTGGACACCACACGGCCCGATGGAACCCGATGGAACCCGATGGAACCATGGAACGATGGAACCGATATACCTAGGATTTCTGTGGGCTAATGTGTGATCTCTCAGGTTTTGAAAATGGGCCGACAATCGGCCGACAGCTCTAAGATGGTGTAGTGTGAACTGGACATTACACTGAGGAAATGAGGAAGGGAGGGTCAGTGGAGAGCAGCGGAGTTGAACCTTTTTTCATTCAGTGTCATCAACAGAAAGAGAAAAAGGCTGGAAGAGACGATAATTAAAATGAGGTTGATAGTTTTAAATTATCGTATTAATTGATTTATCGTTTATGGCAACTGGAATAACCAGGACAGCAAATATTTAGCAGCATTTTCATCTTATCTGGATATATTTCAGCAGAAGAACCTCTGAGTGTTTCAGATGATGGTCTGGTCTTTTGCTGGCAGCCTGGAAATCTGACCTTCCTGGTGACTGAGGTTAACTTCTCAGGCTTCCTGGTTGCTGAGTGGAAGAAAATGCAGCTAAATGCATTATCATTGCTAAATGTAAACGCTCTTCTACTTCTAGCTGGCTCATGCATCCACAGGCAGTTCTCCGGATCCGTCACTCCGGCCGATCCAAAGTGTTCACGGTCCATTCAGAGGTTAATGCTCAGAATAAAACAGATTTAAGTAAAAGCAGAGCCTGTATCAGACTAAACTCGATTTGGGTTTGGAGTTCGTCTCGTTCTTCAGATGAGCAGAAACATCAACCAGAGCATTAAACCGTCAGTCCTTCTGCCACATTTAGCAAAACTACGTTTGCTTCACAACAAAGACACTAAATCCCTGCAAATGATGAGCGTTACAGCCTCACGCTTAAGATCATGTATCTCTGAAAGAGGTGGAAAAACTTTGACTAAAAATCAGGAATTCAGAAAAATAATGAGGAAAAAAAAATCTCAAAATTCCTTGCAAATATTTCTAAAGCACCAGAAAATCTGTGATTTCAATCACAAAAATTATATAAAAATTGCAAAATCCTGGTGGGACTGCATAAGATAAAATAGAAATAAGCTTTATTGTTCCTAAATTTATAATGTAAATTTATTAGATTAAAATGAGTTCCAATTGATTAAATAACATTTACTTGGACCTTTTTTCAGTGTGGTAGTTTGGCCTCGGTCCTGCAGGGGGCGCCACTAGTCATCCAGAGCTGGTACAGAAACAAAGATGGCGGCCGTTGCAGAGGGAAAGTCCGTTTGGGATGCGAGATGATTTTTATACGGTTTGGATTTTAAATATTGACGCTCAACTAACTCCTTCAGTCTGGGCTAAAAGTAATAATGTGGAAAAAACACAATTTTCTGTTTATTCAGTCAGTATTTAATACAGCTGACACAAAATGCTGCTAAGATTTTATGACTTTTCTATTTTTAGCATATTAAAAACAGACCACCCTGTTATAAAAAGATTCTTGATACAAGAGAAAACTGAACTTCAGATGAACTCAGTCGTTAACTTGCAGTTTAATGTACAAAATGAGTGAATATTTGAGCATGAAATTGAGAATAAACGCCTGGATGTGAACAATGTGCTGCGTTTGCTGGTAGCGGTGCAGCTGATGAAAGGTGCAGCTGATGAAAGCTGCAGCTGGTGTTTCTGTGACATGTTTGTGTTCTGCTGCGTCTTCAGGTTGAGCAGAGGGAGCTGAGGGTGCAGGACCCCTGGGGTTTCTGTTTCCACTGCACCCAGCCTGGTTCAGCTCCCACACTTTACATCTGGATCCAAATAATCACATTTATCATAAAATCGAAACATTGGAGCAGATCTGTGTGAATTTTTGAAAAACTAAACATTCCAGTTTTTAATTGTTGATTTTCATGCAGCCAAAAACCAACAAGTTCTGAAGTTGCTGAAAACTTCAGTTCAAGCAAATTCATTTTAATTTTAATGTGTTTCCTGCAGCCATTAGAAATGTCATCAGGATAAAAACTAGGGGCGGGAATATTTTACTAGATAAGGATTTAATTTCTGATTTCCGTTCTGATCTGTTGGTCCAAAGCAGAACAACAAAACATCTTTTTCTCATTTACTAAGTTTTAAATATTAATCCATGCTTCAATGCTGCAGTATTTGTTTGCTAGGCTCTAGATAGAATATGTTTAAAGATGATCATGAATGAAACAACATCCTGAGCAGAACGGAGAGTTTAACCCCAGATTCTGTTTCCATCATCATCATTCAGAAACCAGGAAGGTCGAGAAAAACTAAACTTCTCCCTGTGGTTCTGATGCAGCGGACCGAACCATTAACCTCATAAAGCTCCTTAATGATGCATGAGTTCAAGATGTTCATTTGTTTGAGTTTGTTTATAGATCTTCACTAAATATCACTAATTCTCATATTTCCTGCTGCTGCTGCGCTCTGAGGATGAACTTCAGGTCATCAGGTAGTTCATCTACCACGTCGTCGTTAGATGGTCTCACTCTGCCGAGGTTTTCACCGTCAGTAGAGACATGTCGCGCTCTGTGAGCCTCGTCCACATCAAAGGCTGCAGCATAAAGGAAACGTGCAGCATTAATGAGATGCTGCAGTCCTTTCAGCGCGTTCAGCTTCCATGTGACTGGCAGGCGCATAATAGGTTTCCCTCAACGTCCCCATAAGATGCCAGCTGCACGGATACCAACTGTGCATCTCCCTGCAGGAGAGGCAGCACGTGTTCATCCATCTGAGCCCAGCTACTTACACACACACACACACACACACACACACACACACAGAGAGAGAGGAGAGAGAAACTGACTGCACACACACAATATTAGCTCACATTCAGCCTACACAACACCAGCTGGGCATTTCTGCAGCAAACAGGAGGAATCTCTACCAATTCCACCAGTTGGTGGCGCCACACGTTAAACTGGAGCACAACCAGTATCTTCCCATCATCCCAGTCAACCAGAAGGACGAGTAAAGCTGCTGGATGCTGGAGCATTGAAAAACATTTAACAATTAAAACGAGATCAGTTTCCTTTATCTTTAACTTATTCTGAAGGACATTTGTGTTACAGAGACTTCATAAAAAATGTATTTCTTATTTCTGTTTATTTTGAATATTTAACATGTCTTCCAGTTCCAGTGTCAAATGTTCATTAGAATTTAAAGTTTGTTGATTTTTGAGAATGTCTTCTTGTTTATATTACATTACTTAAAAATGGTTTCAAAACAACATTATTGCCGTTTATCACAATAACTTTTGGAAAACTTTGTTAATTTGACAAACTGCTCTAAATGTGAGAAAATGAAACTGATGCTGAAGAATTTCCAGTCCTGTCTTTGGCAGACGGTCGCTAGTTAATGCTATTATAACAGCCATTAAAGTGACAATCAGAACTATTAATTACTCAGTTTTTAAATAACTGTATGGCTGCATGACACAACATTCATAACCCCCAAAAACATAAATACTGCTCTGGAAGAACATTATATTTGTAATGCAGCTCTTCAGGACGTCGGTAGTCACATCCAAAAGTGTGATTTGTTTCGCTAAACTGCCCACAATATCAGCATTAATACATATTTTCAAGTGTATTCATATTTATTTATCAAACATTGGATAAAAATAGCAAAAATAATCTGACAATACAGACAGTTTGTGGGATTTAAACATCACATAACTGGAATTTATTGTGACAGCAATAAATCTAAATTCATATAATAAATTTATCATGATAAATGATAAAACCATAAATGCTCACCCTGAGTTCTGTCACGTCTTTGTGTGGCTGTTCTGAATAGTGCAGGCATTCTGGGATCAAGGTTGTGTCATCCCCATCTCTTTTCATGTATCCATTTTTTTCTCATATTTCGGGATCAAAAGTGACCAGGCCTGTTACGGCAACAAATGTTGCTGGACGATATGTTCTCCCAGAAGTTATTGCGATAAGCGATATTGTTTTGTGACTATTCTCACATTCTCAAAGATCAATAAATTTTAAATTCTAATGAACATTTGACACTGAAAGACACTTTAAATATCCAGAATAAATAAAACAACAGACAAGATGAATTATGAAGTCAGTGTAAACAAAATTGTCCTTCAAAATGAGGGCTAGTTGAGACCAAAACTCCAGTTTTGGTAGAAAGAGAAAAATAATAAACCATGCAACTGAAAATGGAACTTAAATTATCATGCAATTTATTTATTACTTATTGTGAGCAACAAATAATCAGACAAATTATTCCAAAGGTTGGTCAAGCTGTCAGTTTCACTTTTAAATATCAAGCATGCCGATGTGAGTGAAGCGTCTGCACAGCCTGGTGTGAGATTGAGCAAAGCTGTTATGCAACGTAAAGGAAAGTCAGTGTGTTTTTTCCTGTGATAAATACGGAGACTCAGAGTTCAGGTCGCATACAAAAACATTTTGTCCAAAGTTTACTAATACTAGCTGATCAGCTCCACTCTTGATCCATCTGTGATGTCATCCACGCAAACAGGCACCACCAAATTAGCTGGGGGCTTTATTGTTTAACATCATGTTTTAAAAACTTTATATTTTGTAAAACCCAAACCCAGTTTTCCAGCTGCATTTCTTCTGTCAGTCTACATTAATTAGTGAAAACGAAATGCGCTGCAGGACGGTATCTTTAAACTTTTAACCTCAAATCTTTTGTTGGTGCTTTTAAGCTACTGGTTAAATAGCTGTGTGGTAATAACAGTTTTACTAAGAGAATGAAAACAAATCAACAGCTGATAGAGATGTGGTGATAAAACAACACTTCAAAGCCAATAAACACTCCACATATTGATAGATATTAAATGTAAATGTCCCACAGGACCTGAACACATCACCTCTGCCACCTCTGCGAGGTCATTGAACTTCCCGTGCATTCTCTCTTCATAACTCCTTGTTATTTTGTGTAACTATTGTGCCTCACCGCCTTCCCAGGATCAGCATTTCCCGGCCGGACTCACCGTGTCGGAGTGCAGGTCCTGCTGCTGGCACAGCCGGTACAGGAACGACGTTTGCTCCTTGAGCAAAGTCTGCCGCGTTGTGAGGAACACCGTTCCGCCGACGTTCAGCCGGACCCACTTGCCGTTGTCCCCCCCGTGGGGGATGATGACCGAGCCGTTGCCGATGCTCTGCCCCGCCGTCCCGCCGGGTTCGGAGGCTGCGGAGGTCGCGCTCTCCCCCGCCGCCTCTTTGTCTTTGTTGTTGTTGTTATTGTTGTTGTTGCTGTTGTGGTGCTGGGTCCCGCCGGGGTGCGAGGACGGCGCGGCGACGTCCGCCGGTTCCCGGACGTCTTCTGCGGTCGTTGCCATTTGTTGGAAACCCAGAGACACACGACGTTCAGGCGGACGAACCCGACTGCTGGCTCCGCTCCTTCTGTCCGCCAACGGTAGCGCAAGCCCCGCCCCCACGCGGCACTAGCTCAAACATTAGCCATGTTAAAGCTTCTCGAAGGCAAACATTCTCCTTCCGAAAATGCTCTTTCACAATAAGAGTCACATTTCCGGGTTTAGATCCGGGTTTAGATAGTTACGGTAACGATGTGTATAACTATGATGACTTTCTGCTTCAAGCCAATGAAAACACGATATTCAAGATTAAACATTTACATTTTAATACAGGAATGCTGATTTAATTGAAAACAGAGGTTGGTAGAGTTTACAAAAAATAAAAGTAGCAGTACTTTAACATATTTTTACTCAAGTAAAAGTAAATTACATAAGTAAAAAAGTATTTGGTAAACAAAATAAAAAAATTCAATATTAAGTTACTGATTAACTTATCACTCATTTAACATATAGACAGGCCAAAATATATAGTGGAAATTGTGGCATATTAACGATGAAAATGACAATAATTCATATAAATAATAAAAAATAACAATCAGGCAAAGAAAATAAGTAAAAAGTACAGCATAGTAAAAATACTCCTAAAAGTACATTTTAACAAAAGTTACTCAAGTAAATGTAAATGAATAGTAACCTGATAAACATTTATTTTACATTCTATATGGCTACAGTTTTATGTTTTTACTCTATGATGAATTACTCGTGGTAAACATGCGGTTGAAGCAGCTTTTTCTACTTCCACCCTGAACGTCCACAGAGAAGCTAACAAGCTCAGTCACGTCGCACCTGGGGGACTCTGCAATCACGATGTGAAATCATAGCAAAGGAATTTAAAAACTTGCAAACTTGACTGAATGTGAAACTTTAAAGGGTGATAAAGAAAACCAAAATGTAGGGACTGTTGAAAAGTGTAAAACGTTCTCAATTATTAAATTCTTAGACTTCATATTTTTCAATAAGCTTTACAGAGTAACTAAGCAACAAATTAAATAAACTTTGTAAATTGGTTTTTATCAAGGCTTTCTTTATGTTTTATGTTTAATTCTGTATTATTAAAACACCTCAGTGCTGCCCTCTATGGGTTGGATGTAGAATAGATCTGTGACTTTATACTTGAGCCTCATTTTTACCAAATACTTTTTACTCTAATTTATTTTCTGGGTCAGAAACTCAAGAAGATCAGCAGGACAGGAAGGAGGTTTGAGAAAGACAAAACCTCTAAAGAGTTTATTAAAACTGTTAAGTCACTTGTTTGCTGTGTTCAGTAGAAATTGTTTTCAATGTAATTGAAAAATGTAAAATAATTTTTATACAGAAGTAACTTCATGAAAAGACACAGAGGTAGAAACTCCTGAGGGTTAAAGAATAACAAGGGCTACTTTTTACCAGTTTAATGAAAAAAACTGAACATCAGAACCTCGCTGTAGCTAGCTAACAGGGAGAGCTGTTAGCTGGCTATGGCTAGCTAACAGGGAGAGCTGTTAGCTGGCTATGGCTAGCTAACAGGTGGAGATTTTAGCTGGCTGTAGCTAGCTAGCAGGCAGAGCTGTAGCAAGCTAACATGTCAGGGCCGGCGCAGCGTGGGCTTCATGATGACGAAGGGAAACGTGTAGGTTTCTGGGAGACCCTGATGAGCCGTGAGGTTGAAGGACCTCCAGGAGAACGGGGGGAGTCCCCCCTGGGTGGTGGGCCCATTTACGGCCTCGGCGGTCAGCTGCAGGGCCATCTGGTAGTCTGTCACCTGGACAGAAAGTAACTCTCCTCAGTGGAAGTTTCTGGTGCCCAGCTTTGAGGTCATCTGCTACAGAAAGCTTCATCTAAATCACAGAGTCTGCAGACGACCCTGTAACCAGAATCTGTTGTGACAGCTCTGATCCGCTGATTTGATTTACTGTAAACACTCTTACTCTGCAAATGCTGATTTACTGTGATGCAGCGTCAGCGCAACATCACTTCAGAGAGGGGACCAAGCTTTTGAAATGTCAGCCTTCATCTCATTGGCCACCACTCCCTATGGATGTTTAACACCTGATGGTTCAGTAGATTCAGTTTGATTTGGAACCAGAACTCCATCATCTGCTCCACCTGCAGCTGCTGTGGTTCTGACCCAAACCAACCTGTTCCCCTCCTGGCCTGTGGGGGCGCTGCACCAACAACCACTGAAGGAAACCACACAAAAACCTCTGAAGACACTGAGAGCAACTTCCTTCTTCACCAGATGGAAACAAGATGGAGGCGTCAGATTTTAGTGTTGGAGGATTTCTCTTTAGTCTTTGGTAAAAGTTTTGGGTAAAATACTACAAGCAATTTTTCCTGTTAGCGCTAGGCTAGCGGTTTGTTTTGGATGTTTTTCCAACAAATGTAGCAGTTTTGGTCCCAATAGCGGAGAGTCTACTGGAGCCTCAGTAGGGAAAACAACCTGCATACATTTAAAATGTTTGAGATTTAAGATGTTCCGGCCATAATGGAAACAAAGGCTCTGACCTTGGTGTCATAGCAACCTCCTGGGCGTGGCCTCCTTGGTCTCAGGTCGTTACGGCAACAGATGGTTTTACATGGATGGCCCTTGGAGTAGGGATCTCTCTTATAGTCTGGAACAGAACCGGATTGGGTTTTAGTACTGAATGTCTGCATAGTCGCTAAAACGATACGTCTATTTTCAGCAAACAAGTTAGAAATGTTGAGAGGAAAATAATGGATAACAAAACATTTTAGTGACGAATGAAGAGATTCAGTTTCACCAGCAGCAGAGTTTATGTAGAGGTCAGCAGAACCCAGCTTTTATTGTGATAGTCCACGTCTGTTCATTGTCAAGCTAATTTGCATATTAGCTAAATGTTTACCTTTGACCTAAATATTTAGTTTTAAAATTAAATGTTTAGTTTTGAAAATAAATGCCTAGTAAAGTTAAATATCTAGTTAAATATTTAAATTTGACCTAAATATTTTGTTTGCAAACAAACAAAATATTTACATATTTAGTTCAGAATCTAAATATTTAGTTCAACAAGTTGGACATGTTAGCTTTAACTAAATATTTAGTTTAGGAAATAAAAA